>NC_073647.1:50355604-50658634 GCF_029407905.1 Bubalus kerabau | reverse complement strand
CCGTTCCTCAAGATCAGACAAAATAGCACCCAGGAGGCCAGAAAGTGTTCTAATGGAGGGACCCCATGTTCGGTACCTCTGCTCTCTGGCTGAGGCCCAGCACTAACCCCCCTGTGCCGGTCTGCAGCACATTCTGCACACATCCTGACAGCTCAGTTGCTGAGCTCCAAGATGAAGGTTTGTGATTGCAGCCATGCTCACAAGCATCAACAGCACCGACCACCTGGCTTTTGGCCCAACTGCGAGGTCCAGCTGAGACCAGTGGACATGTTGTCAGCTGTGCTCTAGAGTGGCCCCTGTGTCACCAGTAAATGGTAGTATCACAATGCAGGCCAGCGGGACTCAGCCTGGAGGATTGCTAGAATCAGCAAGGACACTGACCCATGAACACTCCCAGTCCTGGGCCAGGCAGTGACCCGAACAGGCAGACAACTGAAGAGAGCAGAGTTCATGGCACAGACAAGGTACAGCCATCCCTAGGCAAGCAAGGGGTCCCATCTCAGGGGGAGCCCTTGGGATCCCCAGCTTAAACATAAAGAGGCTTCAGTCACAGGTGCTGGGAACAGACTTGGAGACTCTTTTAAGTCATGCAGGGCAGGGCACACAGGTGAGTTAAGGCCAGAGGGAGTTTACTGTAAAAAAACAGAGTGTCTGGGGGAACAGACGGGCTTGAGCGGAGCTGAGCCCAAGGGGCTGGGAGTCTGGGCTTAGAAACCCTGTATGCCACTCTCCTGTTTCTGCCTCCTAATCTACTTAACACCCACTCTGCAGCCTGAAGCCGTCTGTCCTGTGCATCTCCACACTCAGACTGTCCACTCATTCACAGATACTTGTTCAGCACCTGCCTCTGGCCAGGTCGTGTTCCAGGCACGGGACAGCCAAGAGAAGACAGACAATAACCCCAGTCCTTGGGGAGCAGAAACTCTACCAGAGGCCAAATGCACCCCTCCTGTGGCCAAGCCCCGGCCTCACCCTCCTCAGCCCACCGGCCGGCCCTGGTGGAGCTCTGGCCTCCAGACACAGTTCCGTCTGAACATTCCCCCTCCTCCAAGAAGGCGCCTCTCTGGACTCACCACCCATCAGCCTCTGCCACCCTGTGCCCTGTGTCCTTCTCAGCACATACCACCATCTGAAATGGCCTTCCTGACACCTACATCACCTCAGTGTACCTGGCAATGTCACATCCTCAGTGAAGGAAGGTCCCAGCTGCCTTCACGCCCTTTCTGTTGAGTTCCCACCACAGATTCCCATCACGGAGGCCTGGAAGGACTCTCCAGACAAGTGTGGAGCAGGGGCTCGGTGGGGCCCGAGAGGGTGGATTCACCTGGGCCACTCAAGTGGTCAGGGTAGGCAGGGACCTCCCAGCACTGGCTGGGACCTGGACAGCAGGTAGACCAGCTTCCTTCTCCCTGGGACCACGAGGGGACAAGTCCCTTGTCACTGCTTAGGGTCATGGCTGCCCAGAAGGACTGTCAGCTTCATGGTACTGAGCACCCTGTGTGCTGTTACACGTTTTACCTGTGTGATCTCAACTCCCTCAGGTCGAACACTTTGGGCTACACACTTGGAAGAGTCAACAGGAGTGGTTTAAGGTCACTTGAGGTAACACAATCCAGAGACAGAAGGCCCCACCACCTGCCAGGAGGCCTAGGGACAACACCAGGAAGGGAGCTCCTCATCTCCTCCTCGGCATCTCATGTCTTCCTTGACGTGAGTCGTGCCCCCCTGGTGCCTGGGAGGCTGCTGTGCCTCCAGCATCACATCACACAGTCAGAAGGGGGTGGGAGAAGGAGGGCAGACCCAACAGCAGAGCTGTGCTTTGTTCCCAGGAGCCTGAAGGTGCTGTGTGGCAGCTACCATGTGGGGATCACCTGGTGAGCATGGCAAGGCTGGCCCTGGAACTATTAGGCTGAATCCCCTGCCTGGCCTCCTCTTAGTCAGCCTGCTGCCCTCTCAGGTTCCAGGTGAAGCCCACAGGATGGGCAGGGACCCTGGTGAGGCCACAGAAGCAACTGTGGTGATGACCTGTCCTGCGCCCTCCCAGGACTAGGTTCCCTCTTGGGGCAGAGAAGGCGTCAGGGCTCTAGACAGAGGAGGTGACAGGCAGCCACCAAAAAAGGTTTGATTCTTGTCTTTGGTAGCTTGCTTCTGACATTTGAGACTATAATACTGGAGTGGGTTGCCATGCTGTCCTGAGGGGATCTTCCCAACCCAGGGATTGAACCCAGGACTCTTGCATTGCAGGCACATTCTTTACTATCTGAGCCACCAGGGAAGTCCAAGAATACTGGAGTGGGTATCCTGTCCCTTCTCCATGGGATCTTCCCAACCCAGGAATCGAACCAGAGTCTCCTGCATTGCAGGTGGACTCTTTACCAGCTGACCTAACCAGGGAAGCCCACAAGAAAAGGTTGCAAAGTGAAAATGACAAGCCCGTCAACAATGCTCACCCCAGATATGGTCCTGGGATCACTCTTCTGCGTCCCACGCCAAAAGGTGTTCCAGCATACAGCCCCTCTGCACCTCAGCTTCAGCCTCTTGGACACGGGAACTCTCACAGATGCACCTTGAGCCTGTGCTGGTGAAGAGGCGAGAGAACCCTTCTAAAGGAGTGAAAGCTGCTGCAGATTCAAACCACAAAGCTATATTGCCCCTCCCCTGGGTTACCAACTGGTACTCACCGCTCAACTTACACCACCAATCAGCTCACTCTCTGCACTCAGCTGCACAGCTGCCAGTGTGCAAAAGTGAGGATTATTTAAATGTCCCTAGTGGTGGAAGTATGCTTCTTTTTGGTCCTGTCCCCATGTTGTTGTTCTGGAGAAGACAATGGCAACCCACTCCAGTACTCTTGCTTGGAAAATCCCATGGACGGAGGAGCCTGGTAGGCTGCAGTCCATGGGGTTGCTAAGAGTCGGACATGACTGAGCGACTTCACTTTTGCTTTTCACTTTCATGCATTGGAGAAGGAAATGGCAACCTACTCCAGTGTTCTTGCCTGGAGAATCCCAGGGACGGGGGAGCCTGGTGGGCTGCCGTCTCTGGGGTCACACAGAGTCGGACACGACTGAAGCAACTTAGCAGCAGCAGCAGTAGCAGCAGCAGCCATGTTGTTGTTCAGTTCCTCAGTCAAATCCGACTCTTTGCGACTGCATGGACTGCAGCAAGCCAAGCCTCCCTGTCCATCACCAACTCCTGGAGTTCACCCAAACTCACTTCCACCGAGTCGGTGATGCCATCCAAACATCTTATCAACTGCCGTCCCTTCTCCTCCCACCTTTAATCTTTCCCTGCATCAGAGTCTTTTCTGATGAGGCGGTTCTTCACATCATGTAGCCAAAGTATTGTAGCCTCAGCTTCAGCATCAGTACTTCTAATGAATATTCAGGGTTGATATTCTCTAGGATGGACTGGTTGGATCTCCTTGCAGTCCAAGGGACTCTCAAGAGTCTTCTCCAACACCACAGTTCAAAAGCATCAATTATTCAGTGCTCAGCTTACTTTATAGTCCAACTCTCACATCTGTACATGACTACTGGAAAAACCATAGCTTTGACTAGACGAACCTTTGTTGGCAAAGTAATGTCTCTGCTTTTTAATATGCTGTCTAGGTTGGTCATAGTTTTTGTTCCAAGGAGGAAGCATCTTTGAATCTCATGGCTGCAGTCACCATCTGCAGTGATTTTTAAGCCTCCAAAAATAAAGTCTGTCACTGTTTCCACTGTTTTCCCATCTACTTTCCATGAAGTGATGGGACTGGATGCCACGATCTTACGTTTTCTGAATGTTGAGTTTTAAGCCAGCTGTTTCACTCTCCTCTTTCACCTTGATCAAGAGGCTTTTCAGTTCCTCTACATTTTCTGCCATAATGGTGATATAATCTGCATATCTGAGGTTACTGATATTTCTTCCAGCAGTCTTGATTCCAGCTTGTGCTTCATCCAGCCCAGTGTTTCTCATGATGTACTCTGCATATAAGTTAAATAAGCAGAGTGACAACATACAGCCTTGACATACTCCTTTCCCAATAGGGAACCAGTCCATTGTTCCATGTTCGGTTCTAACCGTTGCTTCCTGACCTGCATACAGGTTTCTCAGGAGGCAGGTAAGGTGATCTGGTATACGAATCTCTAACTGTTTGTTGTGATCCACACAGTGAAAGGCTTTTGTATAGTCAACAAAGCAAAAGTTTTTGTGGAATTCTCTTTCTTTTTCTATGATCCAACGGATGTTGGCAATTTGATATTTGGTTCCTCTGCCTTTTCTAAATCCAACTTGAACATCTGGAATACCCTGGTTCCATTCCTGGGTTGGGAAGATACCCTGGAGAAGGGATAGGCTACCCACTCTAGTATTCTTGGGCTTCCCTGCTGGCTTAGCTGTTAAAGAATTTACCTGCAGTGTGGGATACCTGGGTTTGATCCCTGGGTTGGGAAGATCCCCTGGAGTAGGGAATGGCTACCCTCTACAGTATTCTGATCTGGAGAATGCCATGGACTATAAAGTCCATTGGGTCAGAGACAGTCGAACTGAGCGACTTTCACTTTATAGCAATGATTAAAGGGCAGAGTTGTTGATAAGGATTAGGGTGCTCATTGGAGGGACTGATGCTGAAGCTGAAACGCCAATATTTTGGCCACCTCATGCGAAGAGTTGACTCATTGGAAAAGACCCTGATGCTGGGACGTATTGGGGGCAGGAGGAGAAGGGGATGACAGAGGATGAGATGGCTGGATGGCATCACCGACTCGATGGGCATGAGTTTGAGTGAACTCCAGGAGTTGGTGATAGACAGGGAGGCTTGGCGTGCTGCGATTCATGGGGTCGCAAAGAGTCGGACATGACTGAGCGACTGAACTGAACTGATTGTGATCCACACAGTCAAAGGCTTTGGCATAGTCAATAAAGCAGAAATAGATGTTTTTCTGGAACTCTCTTGCTTTTTCAATGATCCAACGGATGTTGGCAATCTGATCTCTGGTTCGTCTGCCTTTTCTAAAACCAGCTTGAACATCTGGAAGTTCACGGTTCACATATTGCTGAAGCCTGGCTTGGAGAATTTTGAGCATTATTTTACCAGCATGTGAGATGAGTGCAATTGTGCAGTAGTTTGAGCATTCTTTGGCATTGCCTTTCTTTGGGATTGGAATGAAAACTGACCTTTTCCAGTCCTGTGGCCACTGCTGAGTTTTACAAATTTGCTGACATATTGTTCAAAGGTAGAAAGCCTTAAAGAAGAATCAACAGAAGCCCTCCTCCCACCCAGGTGCCCCATCTTTCCATATCAAAGAAAAGTGAAAGTGTTATTTGCTCAGTCATATGGGACTCTTTGCGACCCCATGAACTACAGCCCACCAGGCTCCTCTGTCCATGGGATTTTCCAGGCAAGAATACTGGAGTGGGTTGCCATTTCCTTCTCCAGGGGATCTTCCCAACCCAGGGATCCAACCTGGGGTCTCCTGCATTCCAGGCAGATTCTTTACTGTCTGAGCCACCAGGGAAGCCCAGATCTGCATGAAATGTCCTCACAAAATATGTACCTTTCTATTTCATCCCTCCCTTCCTTCCTCTTATGCTTCCCTCCAGAGATTTTTTTTTACAATACACATACAACATTTTCTAGAAACGTATTTTCTCTCATCCTGATTTTTTGCACAAATGGTAAAGTACTCTATGTACTATTCTGCACTTTTTTCACTTAAGAGTATGACCTGGAGAGCTTGCCAGATCAGTAGAAAACTGCATTTTCTCCTTTTAGCCAAACAGCATTTCATTAGAGTACCATTGTTTGCTGGACATTTCAAGTGGCTGCTTCCAATCTTTTGCAATTGCAACATGGCAGTGAGTAATTTAGTGCCACACAGCTCTAACAGGTATCATTTGCAGGGTGATTGCCCCACAGTGGAACTGCTAGGTCAGAGGATATCAGGCTGGTACTGATAGGCTGTGCCAGTCTGCCCTCCATAAGGACTGTGCCAACTTTAATTTAAATAACCTCTGTTATTCCTGTTAATTAAAAACAAATACATTCAATTTCCTTAAGAATATTTCAACCTCATAGAAACAGAGCCTACAGAGGGCAAAGAACCACTGTGAACAGCCCAGTGAACAGTCTCCATAAAGCCTCTGGAAGGACCTTGTTTAGGTCTGAAAGACCTTGTCACAGTCTCCCCACCCACCCCTCTCTGCTTGTCTGGTTCCCTCCACCTCACCCTCCAGGCTGGAGCTGCACGTCCCCACCACACTGACTGACTGACATCCCCACTGGAGATGGAGGTAGGGGCAAGCATTCACCTGCATGGCAACTCGACCCAGAAGGGCCCGTGCTCAGGGTGTCAGAGCAGCCAGGAGTGCAGGGCAGTTGGTGCATGGAGCTGGTGTCTACCCTCAACCATGACACATGAGACCTGGCAAGGCCTCGGCCAGCAGGGATGCACAGAAGACAGAGGCAACACCAGGACAGGGCTGAAGGTAAAGATGGTGGGCTGTGCTGGTCACAAAGAAAGGGAAGCTGTGGTCTAGCCACTCACACCTCTGTCCCTCTCCTTCCATTCTGGGTGCTGCCTGGCGCCATCTATGCATCATGCTAGAAATATGCCCCTAACACTGGAAAACCAGGAGAGTTCAGAAAGAAATCTGGATGTTTGGTTCCTCGCAAAAACACCTGCTGACCCTGGGCCCACAGACACAAAGGAGCCGGTTTCCCTGGTCCCACCACTCCCTGGCAACTGTACCCCAGCCTGCCTTGGAGACATCTCAGCATGCCGCTCGGCACTGATCTAAAGCTCTGGACACATCCTCCTTCCACTGGCCCTCCATCATTCCTGGGCTGAACAGCCGTCTGAGTGTCTCCCTGTCAGGCGGGACACCATGGCAACAAACTCCACATAACCTCTGCCTGCTCTGGTGCCACAGTCAAAAAGCAAGTAGCTCAGGTCCCAGGGCTGCTGATTTACAAACCCAGGCCACAAGCCTGTACCCGCCATGTGACACCTTGCCCTACGAGGGAGGAGGCAGGTGTTTGCTGAGCAAGGACTTGTTCCATTAGCAGCTCATTCAACCAGGGTGTGCAGGGCCAGCACTGGGGTCTCCTCCCCATACCTGGGGAACTGTCTTTAGTGATAATATTCAATGAGACCAGAGACCTGACATGGTCTGCAGAATCAGTGCCTCCCCACGGGGCAAAGGTAGTACCTCGTTCAGCGAGGAGAGTCCACAAAGCTTCAGGCTGAAGACTGCCTGGACTGAACCTGGACAGTCCAGAAAAGGTACCCATCCCACCCATGACCCATTGTGATGCCACACACACACTTCCCACCTTCATGGCCTGCTGACTTTCCATTCAGCTGTGCCCATGACTTTGGTCCTCCAGGAGCTAAATTTATATTCTGAAAGAAGGAGAGGAATGAGAACAGGGCCAGCTCAGCAGGCTGCTGTCTACACCCAGACCATGTTGGAGCAAGGTGACCCAAGGCTACACTGCTGTACCCACTACCACCAGCCGGGCAGGACCCAACCACATGTGCTTGCCACATAGCCTTTCACTCAGGAAGCACCTTGGGCTCAGGAACCACTGGCCACATGAAAGATGCGGAGAAGGCCAGAGGGCAAGCAGCCAACCCAGGGTCACACCCTGGAACATGTGCCCCCACAGAGCTCCTTTGTCTTGCTCCAGGGACAAGACCAAACCCCAACTCTAGTGTGTGCCTTAAAAACTGTGCCACTGCAAAGAGAACACACGCGTGGGAAAGTGGACATGCCTGCTGTGTCACTGGCCAGCCCAGCATCACTTCCCATGGCTACTGTCATACTCCAAGGCCCAACTCTGCAAGCCCAGCCTTCTGTTCCCCCATCATCTGGGCTCGCCAGCTCGACACACCTTTGCCATAAGCTCCCTACATGCAGGCCAGGTGCCAGGAACACTGGAGTCACCTGGGTTAGACACCCAGCTAGGGAGGGAGTACCCGGACTTGTCCCCACCCTGCCTGGGTCCAAAGCCCCTTCAAATCCCCAACCACTGAGTTCATCTGCCTCTCCCAGCAACATGCCTTAACAACTGAAGGTAAAGATACAGAAAACCGAGCTGACACAGCAGGACGTCTTATCACTCACTGGACTGCATCCCAGATCAAATAATTCCCTCCTCCCATCCTCCCCCCAGCTGCCACCTCCACACACACTCAGGGCAGACAGTGGTCTCTTTAGCCTCCAAGGCAGAGCTGACCAGGAGCAACCCATTTATGACAGACTTTCCCTGAGTAGCCTGGAATGCCCACAAGCCCTAATGGGGCTGAACAGATGGGGGTGGGGGTTGGGCCACCAGATCAGGAGGCAGAGGCCCCGGGTCACTGTTATTCCACACCCACCCCTTGGGGTCTGCAGTCACAGGACCCCTGGCCCTCACCCACCAAAGGCACTAAACTGGAAGAGAAGGCCTATGGAGCCAGCCAAAGAAGGCTTAATTACTATGCCCAGAGTCAAACTGCCTCTGAGATGAGGTTTCAAAGTTGGCAAACACTGGGGGTCTCTTCCCCTCACCATCGCTGCAGGACAGGAAAGCCAGGAAGCGCCAGACAGAGGGGCCACAGGCCGACTCCAGGACAGAGCCTGACCCAACTCCCGACAGTCCCACAGCACCCGTTCTCCTCAGGAGGCCAGGCCCTGCATGATGGGGACACAGTGAGCTCATCTCTAACAGGCTTGCAGAGGTAGCTCTGACATAGAGCCAGGGCTGCAGAAACAACCAAGGCCCCTTAACTGCACTCAGTTTCAAATCTGGGCAAGAGACACAAACTCCACACTACCCACTAATCCACAGGCCCCAGTGGACTTAGGCTGGTGAACATGGACTCACACACATGTGGATTTTTTTCTTCTTCTTTTCCTTTGATTTAAAAGTGCAGTTCAGTGTTGGCTGAAGGGGGGTGTCCCTCTGGCAAGGCCATGAACTTTTCCCACAGAGTGGTTCTTTTCTAGAGAGCCATCGAGTGCCCAATATCTGTCCAGATTTATAGCTACCAGCTGCTGGCCTCTGTAACGCACAGATGCTGATGGACCAAGTACAATATGAGCTCTTGATTAAATCATGCCTTTCTGTTTAGAGTGGTGTCAGAAATGCATTGACGAATGAAGAATTAGAGCTCATAAGTCCACAAAGCGTATTCTGAGAAACACTAGTCCCCAAAGATAGTCTACTAAAAGACATTTCCAAGGACAAGTAAATTTGGGGGCTGCAGTCCACAATCTCCTGCCCCTGGAGACACAGGACACATCAGCATACTGAAGACACAGAGAGAAAGTCTGACACTAAGAAAACCCAGTGAAGGTGCCTGCTTTGTTTTGTTTTCCAAACTCACCAGACTGTTGAACCTCCTATGGCCTAACACTTGCTGTCTCCTTATGTCCCCGATCTAGCATGCAGCTGCCCAGGTGACTCACCTCGAGCTAAGCCAACAGGAATCCAACTAGGCATCTACATTATATCCTGAATCTGGGGTCTTTCTTGAAAGACCCTCTTCAGGTTAGCCTCTGGAACAAACAGGTCACACTTTTCGGGGACAGGGTCCCCAGCACCTACCTCCTGACTGAACAACTGTGTAGGCCTCTGCAAATTGGAGACAGATTTCTGCAAATTGGACACAGATTTCTGCAAACCCGGCTGTGGCAGCAACTCCAGTGGCTGAGAGACCGCCGCACTGGAACTGGACGAAGGCAAGACACATGTGAGGATCAGACAGGCCATGGCCACCGGGTCCCTCAACATTCTGACCTCCTCTGGCGGATAAAAATACCCCCCGCCCTTGCAGACTCCTAGGCTGGCCAAGAGAACGAGAAACTGGACAACATGTGAGGTCTGCTCACCGACCCCTAACAGGACGGCCAGTCCTCTGCCTTCCTTCACAGCCTTCTGCTTGCAAAGACTGAAAGCTCACTGTGAACAGCAAACAGGTGGACAACAAAGTGACGGAGGATCTGCCATGAGGGCGGCTACAACAGTGGTGGAAGGGGCCCCGATTCTCACTCCTGACCAAGGGTTCACAGCTCCTCGGGCCGACCACTCTGAAACAGGAGACTTTCTTTTAACCTTCTTTTGGTTTATGAAAAAAAAATACATGCTCAAGGTAAAAATAAACACATACAGCACTGAATGTGTCTCACCACCTCATCCTCCGGAGAGAAACTCAAGCAGATTTTTTTTTTACACATCAGCATAGTATTTTTTTAACACAAATGGGGTAACACCACACAAACACCTCAGTAACTTGTGTTTTACTCAATCCCTGACATCTTTCTATGACAACACATGTGGATCCACCACTTTCTTCTAATGACACAGGTGGATGGCCTAGAATGTGCCAATCTCCAGATTCTCTTCCATGACAGATAAAACCACAACGAACTTTTCTGTGGACTTCTCTGTGCACACTGTGTGTAAGCAGTCCCGCAATCTAAGTTTTCAAAAGCAGGACAGCTGGATTGAAAGACGTTTTAAAGTTTACAAGATTCTGTGGGGCTGCCCTCCAGCAAAGGTGCCTTACTTTTTTTGAGTGATCAACACGAAAGGGTTCTGAAGGAAGGTTTCTGCTGACTTGCAGATGTCTGGTCACACTTTGTTCTCAACCTTCTACCCGACAAGCTTCAAGGAGGACAGTGATCACCTGGCCAAAACCCCATCCAGTGCTGGCAGTTCATCTATGTGAATCCAAGGTTTACTCAACCCAGTCATCACCATGGGTGAAGGCAAGGGACACTCTTCTCACATCACCTTCTACCTGAAATAGATGCTTCCATGTGACATCACTTCTGGGTTCTCCAAACACAGAGTCCCAGCAAGTGAGGTCCCCGAACTTGGCCACCTCCCTGACCACCAGGGAGGGAGCAGCAGAGATGTGGCACCAGCTGCCAGCAACGTTTTTCACCTCTTGCTGGCAAACAAGCTTCAGCACACCGGCCTCTTTCAAGTTGCCTCATGTTATGCCGATGGTGCGTTAAGACTGGATAAAAGGAGGGAGCAAGGTGTTGTCCTCCCTCCAGAACTAGCAGTGGCAGAGGCATCTCACTGCTTACATGGAAACATGTAGCATCAGTTTCATTAGAGGCTGCAGTGTCTGTGACTGACAGGAATGATGACAGTAACACTGACATCTGCCATCCACCAGGCCCTGTGCCAGGCCCTGTGCCAAGCACATGACCATGTCCTCTCATCCATTTCCTGTAGACGCCTCTGGAGCCAAGGGTTATTTGTACTTCACAGGAGGACACTGATGGTCAGAAGTCAATGGTTTCCCAGCTTCCACAAAGCTAATAAACAGCCTGGCTAGAAATCACACTGCTGCTGCTGCTAAGTCGCTTCAGTCGTGTCCAACTCTGTGCGACCCCATAGACTGCAGCCCACCAGGCTTCACCGTCCCTGGGATTCTCCAGGCAAGAACACTGGAGTGGGTTGCCATTTCCTTCTCCAATGCATGAAAGTGAAAAGTGAAAAGTGAAAGTGAAGTCGCTCAGTCATGTCCGACTCTTAGCGACCCCATGGACTGCAGCCTACCAGGCTCCTCCATCCATGGGATTTTCCAGGCAAGAGTACTGGAGTGGGGTGCCATTGCCTTCTCCAGAAATCACACAGCAGTGTCTGATTCTACAAGTCACACTATACCATGAATCACGACAATCCCTACACAGACTGTTAGGAAATGTTTACAATTTTCAGTTATTACTGATCAATCACCTGGCTGAATTATCTGTTCATTCTCTACATCTTGTCTGAAGGAAATGGAGGAAGCTTTGGGCCATTCTCAATTAGAGAAAAGGACCCTGGTTGGCAGGCCATGATCTGGACCACCTTTACTTTCTGGGTCCAGAGTATCAGCAGCCAGACCTCAGGGACACAGGGCACAAAGGTGGACGAGGCCAGACTGCTCCATTTCCACTGTCTTCACATGGCCTCTGTGTGTGTTCACATGGCTTTCTTATAAACATACCAGTCATTGGATTACAGCCACCGTAAACAGTGTGACCTCATCTTAACTAATCACATCTGCAAAACCCTAATTCCAATCAAGTCACATCCACAAGTTCCAGGGGTTGGGACATCAACATCTTTTTCGGGAGGACACAATCCAACCGACAGCCACCCTCCACCACCTCCCACTTCACTCTGAGCACAAGCCCTCAGCATGTCCCCTGAGGCCTCCACATCCAGTCCCTGTCAGCTCTTGGGCCCTGTCCTGCTGCTCTCCTCTTCACCCACTCTGCTCCGGCCACACTGGTCTCCTCACACTCCCAAACCTCCCTCAAGTCTTCACTTCGTCTCTGTTTCACAACAAAGCCAACCCCGACCACGCAGTTGAAAATGGAAAACCACTCCTCTAAGCGCTCCCTCTTTTCCTGCTGCACTTCCAGCCAGGGATCTCACCACCTTTCCATAGGCTACCTAGTGTAGTTGTTTTTTCGTTTCTTGACAATCTCCCCTGGCTGGAATGGAACCTCCATGCAGGACTGGAAAGGTGTCCAACAATGGAATGGAACCCCCATACAGGACTGGAAAGGTGTCCAGCAAAAAATGTTCCTTCAGTTACTGAATAAATAAAACTACTATCAGATCAGATCAGATCAGTCACTCAGTCATGTCCGACTCTTTGCGACCCCATGAATTGCAGCATGCCAGGCCTCCCTGTCCATCACCAACTCCCGGAGTTCACTGAGACTCACGTCCATCGAGTCAGTGATGCCATCCAGCCATCTCATCCTCTGTCGTCCCCTTCTCCTCTTGCCCCCAATCCCTCCCAGCATCAGAGTCTTTTCCAATGAGTCAACTCTTCGCATGAGGTGGCCAAAGTACTGGAGTTTCAGCTTTAGCATCATTCTACTATACAAAATGTAATAAAATATCCTTGTAAGCTAGGAGTGGGGAAGCACTTCCTAAATATTGTTTTAAGCCCATAACAGACTAATATCAAGAATATACCAATATTTTTAATAATTTGTTGATCATCAAGAAGATAACTGCATTTCCAAGTTGTGGAAATGTGAAAAGAATACAAACAGGCTAGTTATAGAAGAGGAAACCCTCAAAGGTCGCAGGATATGATAGGAGTGGAGATGGGTGCTGAATGCCTGGGAGCAGGGTGGCATGACCGAATCCAGTGAAGCCTGGACATCCCTGAACTCCAGCATTCATGCCCTGGGAAACTGTGACCAGTCCCCTCAGTGGGGGCTTATAAGGGTGTCCTCACGGTGTCATCTGTGGAGGTGGGAGTCAGAGCCACATAGAGGTACCACTGACTCTTCTTCTGCCCTATGTCTGACCTTCAGGTAGGTCTGGTTAATTCATGAACTTCCTCTTGTGAGATGGATGACAACAGAAATCAACACGCTAGACCCTTGCTCGGTATGTTCTTTGGGCTTTCCTCGCACATGTCTGACCAGAGTGTCCATACCTACTCTATATACCCATGTGAGTCTGTTTCTGCCCTGACATGGTTTTTCTCCAGGGATGATGGTGAAAACTTATTAATATCTGTTAAACCTACAACTAAAACCATAACAACGTCTGCTTACGGCTCCCCCTTTGTAGCACCCACAGGGGAGCCTGGGACAGAGAGCTCGTTTAGTCATCTGTAAGTGACTGCAAGGCTTTACTTCCCACTTGGCTTTTGAACAGGATCCCCAGTCCAGCTCCCAACTGCCTTTACTCAGAGAAGCTGGCCTGCTCTCCTCTCATCACATTGACTTTATTTATATATTTTTGCCTGTGCTTAGTGTTTGTTGGTAAACATGGGCTTTCCCTAGTTGTGGCCAGTGGCATCTGCACTCTATAGTTGTTGAGCACAGGCTTCTCATCATGGTGGCTTCTCTGAATGAAGAACATGGGATCTAGAGGACAGGCCTAGTAGTTGTGGGGCATAGGCTCAGTTGCTCTGTGGTGTGTTTGATCTTCCCAGACGAGGCATCAAACCATGGCCCTTGTATTGACAGGTGGATTTCAGTCCACTGAACCCTCAGGGAAGTCCTCCTCATGATTTATCTCACTCTGTCCTGAACTGTAACCACTTCTCTAACCTCCGCTTTCTCCTGGATTACAGGGAGGGAGGAGGGAGGAGGGTTCAGGATGGGGAACACGTGTATACCTGTGGTGGATTCATGTTGATGTATGGCAAAACCAATACAATATTGTAGAGTAATTAACTTCCAATTAAAATAAATAAATTTATATTAAAAAAAAGTATGTGTATATGGGCTCAATGGTGTCTGACTCTTTGTGACCCATGGACTCTAGCCCACAAGGCTCCTCTCAGCACGGAATTTTCCAGGCAAGAATACTGGAGTGGCTTTCCATTTCCTTCTCCAGGGGATCTTCCCCACCCAGGGACTGAACCTGTGTCTATTGCCTCTGTTGCATTGGCAGGCGGACTCTTTACCACTAGCGTCACCTGTCTTTTGAAAGTCCTAATGAAAGTGTGTGGCTTTACAAATTGGACCACCTAAATCATTTCCTCTACAAGGAGTTCACTGACAGCATCCACTCACGCCTGCTGTAAGAGGACTCTCCTGCAAGGGGGTGGGGCTCAGGGGCCAGATTGAAGTACAACCCCTGATGCAGTCACCTCCCATGGCACCAGTGATCCCTCACAGATGCACCCCACACCCAGGAAGCGCTGCCCCAGCCCCGTTGTCTCTCCTGGCTGTACCTTGCCTGTTGACTTGACCCCCTTTCAGACACTGAAGTAGACCAGCACCCAGCAGGCCAGCAGAAACAGGGTCACCTCCTAGTTGAGGGCCTCTGGCACCTTCAGCCCTCCAGAGAGCTTCAAGTCTGTTCTTGGACAGGGAAAGCCCATGAGCATTGTGCAAGCAGAGGGCAAGAGACTGGGAAGTATCCAGGGGCACATGGCCCTTCCCTCAGCCCTTGAGTCTAGCCAGTTTCTCCCGTACTTCTGAGGGGCCCGGGGCATGCCCACAGCCTGGAGTCCCTGCAGTCTGTGTGCTTGGACCCCAGGCGGCCCCGTCCCATACCATCCCCATTGGGCCCAACAGCAGTCCCCGCTTCCCTCCCCAGGCAGGCAGGCACAGGCCGCTCTGCATCCCTGGTCTCAGGACTCCAGGGCCAGGTCCCGGTGCACACCCATGTATGTACCTTTCTGCCATCTGACTGCTGAAGATGGCAGCCAGCTCCGAATTTCCATCATCTCCTGTCTCAAGCAGATTTTTCTGTTGCTTGGGATCAACCAACCAATTACAGGGTTCTTTGTGCCACTGATTATCCCTAAGCCTAGGCCAAGAAAGAGCGCCTAAGATTAACCTAGGCAGTGCATCCTTCCCCAGGGCACTGATTCCTACACTGGTTGCTGAATATTATGGGGGCCTAATTGTTTGCTTATATTGGCCTTTGGGCACTCTTAGCCCTGTTGTTTTCCTCTGGCTGGAGGAGGAGGGTGTTTCAATATTTCTTATAGCAAAAAATAAAGCTGAACTATAATTCTGTGTCGAATATATTTGCAAATACTGCGCCTCCACAGTTTGCTGCCTCTGTCCTTGGTTTCAAGGGAAGGTTCTGGGTTTCACATACTCTAGTAGTACAGTGTAATTGAAAACAATTTAAGAAATGTAAGAAAATTAAAATGTATTATGTCTTGTTATTCAGCGTTAACTGCTATCAGTATTTTGAAACATTTTCTTAGGTTTAAAGTGGCATTTATATATAACAATAATTAATTTTTGCAAGGTCAGGATTAACTTTTTCATGAATTATTTTCATTTAAGATATAAGCTTTTTTTCTAAAATTTCTTCAAAAACAAGTACTTGGATGCATAAAAGAAGTTCTATAATATAAGTGTTAAACACTTAATATTTCCATTTTTCCCTATTAATGACTCAGTGTAATTCTTCTGTATAAGCCTCTGTCTGACTGGTTATGTCCTCAAGATAGACTGCAAAGGGTAGAAAAACTGAGTTAAAAATTCACTTTTCTACTGATTTTTTTAAAGTCTATTCTTCTACAGTAGGTAGTTGCTACTCAAAATTGTGCCCTCCCACCAGAATTCTAGTTTGCCCACCACCTTTTACCAGTAGGTCTACTTCCTCCCAAAGTAAAAAACTTAGCTTGCAGAAGATCAAACAACTCAGAAACACTAGAACTGTAACTTTACAGCCTACTGATCTTGTTTCAGATCAAAGTACAAAAGTTTAGGGACAATTAGTTAAGTCTTTGGGGGACAATTAAGCTCCCTCCAATGTTTAGTGTTTCCTGCTACCTCACCAAATTTGCTAATAGTTTTACTAATTCTGTGAACTACATCATATTTTCTACATATATGATCAGGTTATACCCTGGAGAATGGAAATGCTACCCACTCCAGTATTCTGGCCTGAAGAATTACATGGATTGAATAGTACATGGGGACATAAAGAACTGTATGAAAAGGCAAAAAGATAGGACACTGAAAGATGAAAGCCCCAGGTGGGTAGGTGCCCAATATGCTACTGGAGATCAGTGGAGAAATAACTCCAGAAAGAATGAAGGGACGGAGCCAAAGCAAAACCAACACCCAGTGGTGGGTGTGATTGGTGACGGAAACAAGGTCCGATGCTGTAAAGAGCAATATTGCACAGGAATCTGGAATGTTAAGTCCATGAATCAAGGCAAACTGGAAGTGGTCAAACAGGAGATGACAAGTGTGAACGTTGACATTCTAGGAATCAGCGAACTAAAATGGACTGGAATGGGTGAATTTAACTCAGATGAGCCTTATACCTACTACTGTGAGCAGGAATCCTTTAGAAGAAATGGAGTAGCCCTCATAGTCAAGAATAGTCTGAAATGCAGGACTCGGATGCAATCTCAAAAAGGACAGAATGATTTCTGTTCATTTCCAAGGCAAATCATTCAATATCACGGCAATCCAAGTCTATGCCCTGACCAGTAATGCTAAAGAAGCTGAAGTTGAATGATTCTATGAAGACCTACAAGAACTTTTAGAACTAACACCCAAAACAGATGTCCTTTTCATTAAAGAGGACTGGAATGCAAAAGTAGGAAGTCAAGAAAGACCTGGGGTAACAGGCAAATTTGGACTTGGAATACGGAATGAAGCAGGGCAAAGGGTAATAGAGTTTTGCCAAGAGAACGTGCTTGTCATTGCAAACACTCTCTTCCAACAAAACAAGAGAAGACTCTACACATGGACATCACCAGATGGCCAACACCAAAATCACATTGATTACATTCTTTGCAGCCAAAGATGGAGAAGCTCTATACAGTTAGCAAAAACAAGACTGGGAGCTGACTGTGGCTCAGATCATGAACTCCTTATTGACAAATTCAGATGTAAATTGAAGAAAGTGTGGAAAACCACTAGACCATTCAGGTATGACCTAACTCAAATCCCTTATGATTATACAGTGGAAGTGAGAAATAGATTTAAGGGACTAGATCTGATAGACTGAGTGCTTTATGAACTATTGGGCAGAGGTTCATGCCATTGTACAAGATACAGGAATCAAAACCATTCCCAAGAAAAAGAAATAGAAAAAAAAGCAAAATGGCTGTCTGAGGAGGCCCTACAAATAGCTGTGAAAAGAAGAGAAGTGAAAATCAAGGGAGAAAAGGAAAGATATACCCATCTGAATGCAGAGTTCCAAAGAATAGCAAGGAGAGATAACAAAGCTTTCCTCAGTGATCAGTGCAGAGAAATAGAGGAAAATAATAGAAAGGGAAAGACTAGAGATCACTTAAAGAAAATTAGAGATACCAAGGGAAGATTTCATGCAAAGATGCACACAATAAAGGACAGAAATGGTATGGACCTAACAGAAGCAGATGGAGAAGGCAACAGCACACCACCCTGGAAAATCCTATGGACGGAGGAGCCTGGTAGGCTGCAGTCCATGGGGTCGCTAAGAGTCGGACACGACTGAGCAACTTCACTTTCACTTTTCACTTTCATGCATTGGAGAAGGAAAGGGCAACCCACTCCAGTGTTCTTGCCTGGAGAATCCCAGGGACAGGGGAGCCTGGTGGGCTGCCGTCCATGGAGTCGCACAGAGTTGGACATGACTAAAGTGACTTAGCAGCAACAGCAACAGAAGCAGAAGATGTTAAGAAGAGGTGGCAAGGATGGGAGGAGCTAAGATGGCGTAGGAGTAGGACAGGGAGAACACTTTCTCCCCCACAAATTCATCAAAAGAACATTTAAACGCCGAGTAAATTCCACAAAACAACTTCTGAATGCCGGCAGAGGACATCAGGCACCCAGAAAAGCAACCCAAGTCTTCGAAAGGAGATTTTTAATTTATGCTTTTTGGTATTTGTTATCAATTTTGTACCTATATTTTCTTTATAATTTTTGCGACTTAGTTTGTTTTTGTTTGTTTTTTCTCTCTTTCTTTTTCTTCTTCTTTTTTTTTAACATTGTATTTTTGAAATTCCAAACTCTACTCTAGATGTTTAACTTTTGCTTTTTGGTACTTGTTATCAATTTTGTACCTATATTTTCTATATAATTTTTGCAACTTTGTTTGTTTTTGTTTGTTTTTCTCTCTCTTTCTTTTCCTTCTTCTTTTCTTTAACATTGTATTTTTGAAATTCCAAACTCTACTCTAGATTTTTAATTTTTGCTTTTATGTATTTGTTACCAATTTTGTACCTTTAAGAACCCAGTCTTCAGGACCCATTTTTCACTAGGGAGCGAGATTACTGGCTTGACTGCTCTCTCTCCCTTTGGACTCTCCTTTTTCTCCACAGGGTCGCCTGTATCTCCTCCTTAACCCCTCTCTACTCTACCCAAATCTGTGAATTTCTGTGTGTTCCAGACGGTGGAGAACACTTAGGGAACTGATTACTGGCTGGATCTGTCTCCCTCCTTTTCATTTCCCCCTTTTATCTTCCTGGCCACCTCTGTCTCCTTCCTCCTTCTTCTCTTCTCTGTAAAACTCTGTGAACATCTCTGAGCGGTCCAGTTGTGGAGTGCACATAAGGAAGTGATTACTGGCTAGCCCACTCTCTCCTCTATTGATTCCACCTCATCTCATTCGGGTCACCTCTAACTCCCTCCTCCCTCTTCTCTTCTCCATGTAACGCTGTGAACCTCTCTGGGTGACCCTCACAGTGGAGAAACTTTTCATCTTTAACGTAGATGTTTTATTAATGGTGATGTATAGAAAGAGAAGTTTTGAAACTACTGTAAAAATAAGACCGATAACTGGAAGTAGGAGGCTTAAGTCCAAACCCTGACTCCAGGGAACTCCTGACTCCAGGGAACATTAATTGACAGGAGCTCATCAAACACCTCCATACATACACTGAAACCAAGCACCACACAAGAGCCAACAAGTTCCAGGGCAAGACATACCAAGCAAATTCTCCAGCAACACAGGAACACAGCCCTGAGCTCCAAGATACAGGCTGCCCAAAGTCACCCCAAAACCATAGACATCTCATAACTCATTACTGGACACTTCATTGCACTCCAGAGAGAAGAAATACAGCTCCACCCACCAGAACACCAATACAAGCTTCCCTAACCAAGAAACCTTGACAAGCCACCTGTACAAACCCACAAACAGTGAGGAAACGCCACAATAAAGAGAACTCCACAAACTGCCAGAATACGGAAAGGATACCCCAAACTGAGCAATTTAAACAAGATGAAGAGACAGAGGAATACCCAGCAGGTAAAGGAACAGGATAAGTGCCCACCAAACCAAACAAAAGAGGAAGAGATAGGGAACCTACCTGATAAAGAATTCCGAATAATGATAATGAAATTGATCCAAAACCTTGAAATCAAAATGGAATCACAGATAAATAGCCTGGAGACAAGGATTGAGAAGATGCCAGAAAGGTTTAACAAGGACCTAGAAGAAATAAAAAAGAGTCAATATATAATGAATAATGCAATAAGTGAAATCAAAAACACTCTGGAGGCAACAAATAGTAGAATAACAGAGGCAGAAGATAGGATTAGTGAATTAGAAGATAGAATGGTAGAAATAAATGGAACAGAGAGGAAAAAAGAAAAACGAATTAAAAGAAATGAGGACAATCTCAGAAACCTCCAGGACAATATTAAATGCTACAACATTCGAATCATAGGGGTCCCAGAAGAAGAAGACAAAAAGAAAGACCATGAGAAAATACTTGAGGAGATAATAGTTGAAAACTTCCCTAAAATGGAGAAGGAAATAATCACTCAAGTCCAAGAAACCCAGAGTCCCAAACAGGATAAATGCAAGGCGAAACACCCCAAGACACATATTAATCAAATTAACAAAGATCAAACACAAAGAACAAATATTAAAAGCAGTAAGGGAAAAACAACAAATAACACACAAGGGAATTCCCATAAGGATAACAGCTGATCTTTCAATAGAAACTCTTCAAGCCAGGAGGGAATGGCAAGACATACTTAAAGTGATGAAAGAAAATAACCTATAGCCCAGATTACTGTACCCAGCAAGGATCTCATTCAAATACGAAGGAGAAATCAAAAGCTTTACAGACAAGCAAAAGCTGAGAGAATTCAGCACCACCAAACCAGCTCTCCAACAAATACTAAAGGATATTCTCTAGACAGGAAACACAAAAACGATGTATAAATTCGAACCCAAAACAGTAAAGTAAATGGCAACGGGATCATACTTATCAATAATTTACCTTAAAAGTAAATAGGCTGAATGCCCCAACCAAAAGACAAAGACTGGCTGAATGGATATAAAAACAAGACCCCTACATATGCTGTCTACAAGAGACCCACCTCAAAACAGGGGACACATACAGACTGAAAGTGAAGGGCTGGAAAAAGATTTTCCATGCAAATAGAGACCAAAAGAAAGCAGGAGTAGCAATACTCATATAGATAAAATAGACTTTAAAACAAAGGCTGTGAAAAGAGACAAAGATGGTCACTACATAATGATCAAAGGATCAATCCAAGAAGAAGATATAACAATTATAAATATATATATATGCACCCAACACGGGAGCACCGCAATATGTAATACAAATGCTAACAAGTATGAAAAGAGAAATTAACAATAACACAGTAATAGTGGGAGACTTTAATACCCCACTCACACCTATGGATAGATCAACTAAACAGAAAATTAACAAGGAAACACAAACTTTAAATGATACAATAGACCAGTTAGACCTAATTGATATCTATAGGACATTTCATCTCAAAACAATGAATTTCACCTTTTTCTCAAGCACACATGCAACCTTCTCCAGGATAGATCACATCCTGGGACATAAATCTAGCCTTGGTAAATTCAAAAAAATTGAAATCAATCCAAGCATCTTTTCTGACCACAATGCAGTAAGATTAGATCTCAATTACAGGAGAAAAACTATTAAAAATTCCAACATATGGAGGCTGAACAACACGCTGCTGAATAACCAACAAATCACAGAAGGAATCAAAAAAGAAATAAAAATTTGCATAGAAATGAATGAAAATGAAAACACAACAACCCAAAACCTGTGGGGCACTGTAAAAGCAGTCTTAAGGGGAAAGTTCATAGCAATACAGGCATACCTCAAGAAACAAGAAAAAAGTCAAATAAATAACCTAACTCTACACCTAAAGCAACTAGAAAAGGAAGAAATGAAGAACCCCAGGGTTAGTAGAAGGAAAGAAATCTTAAAAATTAGGGCAGAAATAAATGCAAAAGAAACAAAAGAGACCATACCAAAAATCAACAAAGCCAAAAGCTGGTTCTTTGAAAGGATAAATAAAATTGACAAACCATTAGCCAGACTCATCAAGAAACAAAGGGAGAAAAATCAAATCAATAAAATTAGAAATGAAAATGGAGAGATCACCACAGACAACACAGAAATACAAAGGATCATAAGAGATGGCTATCAACAATTATATGCCAATAAAATGGACAACGTGGAAGAAATGGACAAATTCTTAGAAAAGTACAACTTTCCAAAACTGGACCAGGAAGAAATAGAAAATCTTAACAGACCCATCACAAGCACGGAAATTGAAACTGTAATCAAAAATCTTCCAGCAAACAAAAGCCCAGGTCCAGATGGCTTCACAGCTGAATTCTACCAAAAATTTAGAGAAGAGCTAACACCTATCCTACTCAAACTCTTCCAGAAAATTGCAGAGGAAGGTAAACTTCCAAACTCATTCTATGAGACCACCATCACCCTAATACCAAAACCTGACAAAGATCCCACAGAAAAAGAAAACTACAGGCTAATATCACTGATGACCATAGATGCAAAAATCCTTAACAAAATGTTAGCAATCAGAATCCAACAACACATTAAAAAGATCATACACCATGACCAAGTCGGCTTTATCCCAGGGATGCAAGGATTCTTCAATATCCGCAAATCAATCAATGTAATACACCACATCAACAAATTGAAAAATAAAAACCATATGATTATCTCAATAGATACAGAGAAAGCCTTTGACAAAATTCAACATCCATTTATGATAAAAACTCTCCAGAAAGCAGGAATAGAAGGAACATACCTCAACATAATAAAAGCTATATATGACAAACCCACAGCAAACATTATCCTCAATGGTGAAAAATTGAAAGCATTTCCTCTAAAGTCAGGAACAAGACAAGGGTGCCCACTTTCACCATTACTATTCAACATAGTTTTGGAAGTTTTGGCCACAGCAATCAGAGCAGAAAAAGAAATAAAAGGAATCCAAATTGGAAAAGAAGTAAAACTCTCACTGTTTGCAGATGACATGATCCTCTACATAGAAAACCCTAAAGACTCCACCAGAAAATTACTGGAACTAATCAATGATTATAGTAAAGTTGCAGGATATAAAATCAACACACAGAAATCCCTTGCATTCCTATACACTAATAATGAGAAAACAGAAAGAGAAATTAAGGAAACAATTCCATTCACCATTGCAATGGAAAGAATAAAATACTTAGGAATATATCTACCTAAAGAAACTAAAGACCTATATATAGAAAACTATAAAACACTGGTGAAAGAAATCAAAGAGGACACTAATAGATGGAGAAATATACCATGTTCCTGGATTGGAAAATCAATATAGTGAAAATGAGTATACTACCCAAAGCAATCTATAGATTCAATGCAATCCCTATCAAGCTACCAACGGTATTCTTCACAGAGCTAGAACAAATAATTTCACAATTTGTATGGGAATACAAAAAACCTCGAATAGCCAAAGCAATCTTGAGAAAGAAGAATGGAACTGGAGGAATCAACCTGCCTGACTTCAGGCTCTACTACAAAGCCACAGTCATCAAGACAGTATGGTACTGGCACAAAGACAGAAATATAGATCAATGGAACAAAATAGAAAGCCCAGAGATAAATCCACGCACATATGGACACCTTATCTTTGACAAAGGAGGCAAGAATATACAATGGATTAAAGACAATCTCTTTAACAAGTGGTGCTGGGAAAACTGGTCAACCACTTGTAAAAGAATGAAACTAGAGCACTTTATAACACCATACACAAAAATAAACTCAAAATGGATTAAAGATCTAAACGTAAGACCAGAAACTATAACACTCCTAGAGGAGAACATAGGCAAAACACTCTCTGACATACATCACAGCAGGATCCTCTATGACCCACCTTCCAGAATACTGGAAATAAAAGCAAAAATAAACAAATGGGATATAATTAAACTTAAAAGCTTCTGCACAACAAAGGAAACTATAAGCAAGGTGAAAAGACAGCCTTCAGAATGGGAGAAAATAATAGCAAATGAAGCAACTGACAAACAACTAATCTCAAAAATACACAAGCAACTCCTACAGCTCAATTCCACAAAAATAAATGACCCAATCAAAAAATGCGCCAAAGAACTAAATAGACATTTCTCCAAAGAAGTTATACAGATGGCTAACAAACACATGAAAGAGATGCTCAACATTACTCATTATCAGAGAAATGCAAATCAAAACCACTATGAGGTACCATTTCACGCCAGTCAGAATGGCTGCGATCCAAAAGTCTACAAGCAATAAATGCTGGAGAGGGTGTGGAGAAAAGGGAACCCTCTTACACTGTTGGTGGGAATGCAAACTAGTACAGCCACTATGGAGAACAGTGTGGAGACTCCTTTAAAAACTGGAAATAGAACTGCCTTATGATCCAGCAATCCCACTGCTGGGCATACACACTGAGGAAACCAGAAGGGAAAGAGACACGTGTACCCCAATGTTCATCGCAGCACTGTTTATAATAGCCAGGACATGGAAGCAACCTAGATGTCCATCAACAGATGAATGGATAAGAAAGCTGTGGTACATATACACAATGGAGTATTACTCTGCCATTAAAAAGAATACATTTGAATCAGTTCTAATGAGGTGGATGAAACTGGAGCCTATTATACACAGTGAAGTAAGCCAGAAAGAAAAACACCAATACAGTATACTAACGCATATATATGGAATTTAAAAGATGGTAACAATAACCCTGTATACGAGACAGCAAAAGAGACACTGATGTATAGAACAGTCTTTTGGACTCTGTGGGAGAGGGAGAGGGTGGGATGATTTGGGAGAATGGCATTGAAATATGTATAATATCATATATGAAACAAGTCGCCAGTCCAGGTTCAATGCACGATACTGGATGCTTGGGGCTGGTGCACTGGGACGACCCAGAGGGATAGTATGGGGAGGGAGGAGGGAGGAGGGTTCAGGATGGGGAACACATGTATACCTGTGGCAGATTCATTTCAATATTTGGCAAAACCAATACAATATTGTAAAGTTTAAAAATAAAATAAAATTAAAAAAAATAAAAATAAAAAAAAAGAAGAGGTGGCAAGAATACACAGAAAAACTGTACAAAAAAGATCTTCACAACCAAGATAATAATGATGGTGTGATCACTCACCTAGAGCCAGATATCCTGGAACGTGAAGTCAAGTGGGCCTTGGAAAGCATCACTACAAACAAAGATAGTGGAGGTGATGGAATTCCAGTTGAGCTATTTCAAATCCTGAAAGACGATGCTGTGAAAGTGCTGCACACAATATGCCAGCAAATTTGGAAAACTCAGCAGTGGCCACAGGACCGTAAAAGGTCACTTTTCATTCCAATCCCAAAGAAAGGCAATGCCAAAGAATGCTCAAACTACCACACAATTGCACCCATCTCACACTCTAGTAAAGTAATGCTCAAAATTCTCCAAGCCAGGCTTCAGCAATACATGAACCGTGAACTTCCAAATGTTCAAGCTGGTTTTTACAAAAGGCAGAGGAACCAGAGATCAAATTGCCAACATCCACTGGATCATCAAAAAAGTAAGAGAATTCCAGAAAAACACCTGTTTCTGCCTTATTGACTATGCCAAACAAAGCCTTTGACTGTGTGGATCACAATAAATGGTGGACAATTCTGAAAGAGATGGGAATATCAGACCATCTGACCTACCTCTTGAGAAATCTGTATGCAGGTCAGGAAGCAACAATTAGAACTGGACATGAAACAACAGACTGGTTCCAAATAGGGAAAGGAGTACGTTAAGGCTGTATATTGTCACCCTGCTTATTTAACTTATAAGCAGATTACATGATGAGAAATGCTGGGCTGGAAGAAGCACAAGCTGGAATCAAGATTTCCAGGAGAAATATCAATAACCTCATATATGCAGATGACACCACCCTTACGGCAGAAAGGGAAGAAGAACTAAAGTGCCTCTCGATGACAGTGAAAATGGAGAGCGAAAAAGTTGGCTTGAAGCTCAACATTCAGAAAAGTAAGACCATGGCATGCGGTCCCATCACTTCATGGCAAATAAATGGGGAAACAGTGGAAACTGGCTGACTTTATTTTTTTGGGCCCCAAATTCCTGCAGATGGTGACTTCAGTCATGATATTAAAGGACGCTTACTCCTTGGAAGGAAATTTATGACCAACCTAGAAAGCATATTAAAAAGCAGAGACATTAGTTTCCCACCAATGTCCGTCTAGTCAAGGCTATGGTTTTTTCCAGTAGTCATGTATGGATGTTAGAGTTGGACTATAAAGAAAGCTGAGCACTGAAGAATTGATGCTTTTGAACTGTGTTGTTGGAGAAGACTCTTGAGAGTCCTTTGGACTGCAAGGAGATCCAATCAGTCCATCCTCAAGGAAATAAGTCCTGAGTACTTATTGGAAGGACTGGTTCTGAAGCTGAAAGTCCAATAGTTTGGCCACCTGATGCAAAGATTTGACTCATTTGAAAAGACCCTGATACTGGGAAAGTTTGAGGGCAGGAGGAGAAGGGATGACAGAGAATGAGATGGTTGGATGGCATCACCAACTCAACAGACATGAGTTTGGGTAAACTCCAGGAGTTGTTGATGGACAGGGAAGCCTGGCCTGCTGCAGTCCAAGGGGTTGCAAAGAGTTGGACACGACTGAGTGACTGAACTGAACTGAACTGATCAAGTTATCTGTAGATAAGGTATGCTCACTCAGTTGTATTCAATTCTGTGCAACCCCATGGATTACAGCCTTCCAGGCTCCTCTGTCCATGGAATTTTCCTGGTAAGAATACTTTAGTGGATTGCCATTTTTTCCTCCAGGGGATCTTCCTGACCTAGGGATCGAGCATTCATTCCCTGAATTGGCAGGTGGATTCTTTACCACTGTGCCACCTGGGAAGTGGCACAGTGTTAAAATTGAAAGAAAGTGAATGGGCATCTTCACTGAGAAAAGATTTAGCAAATTGGAGTAAGCCTATGCTTTGGTGGTTCAGGGGTAAAGAACCCACCTGCCAATGAAGAAAACTCAGGTTCCATCCCTGATTCTGGAAGATCCCCTAAAGTAGGAAATGGCTACCCATTCCAGTATTCTTGCCTGGAAAATCCAATGGACAGGATTCTGGTGGGCTACAATCCATAGGGTTGTGGTGTAGAACACAACTGAGCAACTAAACAACAAAACAATAAAAGAAATCAGAACCAGTTGAGAATCTATGTGAGGATATGACACATTCCTGTTCTTAAGAGTATGTTCCCACCATGTGATTGTGGGTATTACTTTTGACATTTTAAAAATTTGACTGTGTGGGTCTTAGTTGCAGCGTGCAGGATCTTCAGTGAAGCATGTGGGCTCTTATTTAATAGTTGCAGCATGTGGCATCTAGTTGGCTCACCAGGAATTGAACCTGGGCCCCCTGCATTGGGAGTGTGGAGTCTTAACCACTGGACTACCAGGGAAGTCCCTGACATAAGTATTTTCTTTATTTGAGAAAATAATAGTCTGCACTATTAATGGGCTTCCCACGTGGCACAATGGTAAAGAATCCGCCTGCTAATGCAGGAGATGAAAGAGGTGCAGGTTCTGTCCCTGGGTTGAGAAGACCTCTTGGGAAAGGAAATGGCAACCCATTCCAGTATTTGTGCCTGGAAAATTCTATGGACAGAGGAGCCTGCTGGGCTACAGTCTATGGGGTTGCAAAGAGTCGAACATGACTGAGTGACTGGGCATGAACACACTGTTAGATTAAGAAATAATATTTCCCAGTTTTGTTCCTTTAAACATTGAAATTGATTTTGGATTTGATGAAAAGTCTATACCACTGTCAAGGACATGTATGGATTTTGTAACCCAGTATCTATTTTCCTTCTCTTGGTACTGGTATGCTGTTACTCTTGAAAATTGCCCCTTTCCTTTTCTCTAGGCCATTGTGATTGTGATAGAGCTGACTTCACATTTGATTCCAGGGGTGGGCATGTAGCTCAGGCCTGGCCATTGAAGGACTGCTTTCCTCCTGCTATGGTGATATCATCCAACCAGTGACACTTTGTTTCTCTAGGGGAGGCAGGCTGGCAACGGACAGAGGTAGAGCTGGAGCAAGAAGGCAAATCACAGGGAACAAAATGCTGGGTCCAGCCATGCCTGAGAAGACAGAAACTATCTCTGTACCTTGTAGTTATACAGACCCAGAAATTCTCCCTTTGGCTTAAAAACCAATGTGTTTTGTTCCACTTATTTTTCACTTGCAATAGCAAGTCTTGACTATTAGTGAATTGAAGGATCATAATTGTCTTTCTTACTTAACTAGTGTGGTCTGAAGACTTGGCCCTTCTTTATTACTTCAAGGAAGAAACAGGCCTATTTTCTTATTAAGGGGTTAGCTGCTTGCACGTCAATTCATATCATGGTTGAAAAGCAGACAAATAAGTCAAAGGAGAGGAGGGACACGGCAAGGGGCAGCTGGAGGAAGGGGACAATGAAGAGGACCATCCCTTTCCAGACAGGGCACCCAGAATTGACCCAAAAGTGGGCCATGTAATGGATACAGCAAAGCCTGTGCAATCCACAGTTCTTTTAAGAGCTGTATAATATTCCTCACAATGTGTGATCCATAGTTATTTTTGCCAATCTCTTGTAATTAGGCCTTTAGGCTGTTTGCAATTTTTCAGTATTATAAACAATGCTGAAATGGACATCCCGGTACATTTGTTTTTGTGTAACATATTATCTGGACAAGGAAATGGCAAACCATGCCAGGATTTTTGCCTGAGAAATCCCAAGGACAGAGGAGCCTGGTGGGCTACAGTCCATGAAGCTATAAGAGTCAGACATGGCTGAGTTACCAAACCACTACCACCAACACATTATGTACAATAATTCTGATTTAATAAGGATTGTTGAGTGAAAAAGTAATCTCTTTTTAAAATGTTCTATACATATTACCAAATATGTTTTATACATATTTCCATGCCCTCCAAAAACATTGCATTGATTTGACTACAACAAATTGGGTATGAAAGTGTCCATTTTTGTACTGCCTACCCTGAATTTGTCAGCTTGTTGTTTAGTCACTAAACTACGCCCAATTCTTTTGCAACCCTATAGACTGTAGCCCACCAGGCTCCTCTGTCTATGTCCGTGGGGTTTTCCAGGCAAGAATAATGGAGTGAGTTGCCATTTCCTTTTTTAGAGGATTTCCCCGAACCAGGGATCAAACTCACATCTACTGCTTGGCAGGCAGATTCTTTATTTTACCACTGAGCCACCTGGGAAGCCCATTTGTCAGCTTAGCATGGCAGAATAAAATAATAATAAAATACCCCAGACTAGGTTGTTTAAGGGCTTTCCTGGTACCTCAGCTGGTAAAGAATCCACTGGCAATGCAGGAGACCCCAGTTCCATTCCTGGGTTGGGAAGATTCCCTTGAGAAGGGATAGGCTACCTACTCCAGTATTCTTGGGCTTCCCTGGTGGCTCAGATGGTAAAGAATCCGCCTGAAATGCAGGGGACCTGGGTTCTATCCCTGGGTTGGAGAGATCCCCTGAAGGAGGGCATGGGAACCCACTTCAATATTCTTGCCTGCAGAATACCTGTGGACAGAGGAACCTGGCAGGTTACAGTCCATGGGGTCGCAAAGAGTCGGACAGGATTGTGAGAGTAACCACAGCACGTTAGGAACAATGTTTGTGAATAAATTTGCCAATTTAGATGAAAATAACAAATTCCCTGAATGACACAAATTCCCAAAACTAACTCAAGAAGAAATTGGGAAACCTTAATATCCCTATATCTATCAAATATATGGAACCGAAAACTCCAGGCCCATGTGACTTAACTAGTGAAATATTTAAGTTTAACTAATGAAATATTTTGGAGAAGGCGATGGCACCCTACTCCAGTACTCTTGCCTAGAAAATCCCATGGACGGAGGAGCCTGGTGGGCTGCAGTCCATGGGGTCGCGAAGAGTCGGACACAACTGAGCGACTTCACTTTCACTTTTCACTTTCATGCACTGGAGAAGGGAATGGCAACCCACTCCAGTGTTCTTGCCTGGAGAATCCCAGGGACAAGGGAGCCTGGTGGGCTGCCATCTATGGGGTCGCACAGAGTCGGACACGACTGAAGCGACTTAGCAGCAATGAAATATTTAAAGGAGGAATATCACCAATCCTATACAAATTCTGTCAGAAAGTAGAGGAGGGGAAACACTTCTCAAACCATTTATGAGGCCAGTCTTACAAAATACCAAAACCATATGAAGATATTGCAAAAAAAGAAAACCATCGACCAATATCCTTCATTAAGTTAAGCACAAAAAATGAAATGTTAGCAAATTCAATCCAGCAATATATAAAGCATTATGACCAAATGAGATCTATCCCAATAATGAAAGATTGGTTATGGATTAAACAACCAGTGTTACCCATCATATTAAGAAAACACAGGAGAAAAACTATATGATCATTTCGATAGATGCCAAAAAAGCATTTGACAATATTCAACAACGACTATGATAAAAACTGTCGGAAAACTAGGACTACAAACAGACTTTCTTAATCTGATCAAGGTAATCTACAAAACTCCTACAGCTAACATGATAATGCAGGAAAATCTAATCCCTCCACTGGGGGTGGGGGAAGGCTGCTGGCCTGGGATTTGGAGGGCCACCTAGAGGTCTATCCAGCCAGGGAGTGGGCATCAAGTGGCTGGACTGAAGTGCCTGCCCCCTCCTTGGGCAGTGGCCCTGATCCAGTCACCTACTGTGGCACCCGGCATATGCACCCCATGCCCAAACAGTGCTGCCCCAGCCCCGTGGTCACCCCCCGCTATACCTTGTTTGTTTACTTGACCCCCTCCCATACACAAAATTAGACCAGCACCCAGCAGGCCAGCAGACACAGGGTCACCTCCCAGTTGAGGGCCCCTGGCACCTCCAGCCACAAGACTTTTCCTGGGGAGGGAAAGCCCATGAGAGTTGTGCCAGCAGAAGGCCAAGAGACTGGGGGTGTCTTGGGGGACACTGCCCTTCCTGTAGCCCTTTAATCCAGCCAGTACTACCAGTGCTTCTGGGGGCCTGATGTAAGTCCCCAGCCTAGAGTCCCTGCAGTCTGTGTGCCTGGAGCCCCAGGCAGCCCAGCCCCATGCCATCCCCAGTGAGTGCAACAGCAGTCCCCGCTTCCCTCCCCAGGTGGGCAGGCACAGCCCTCTCCGCATCCCTAGTCTCAGGACTCCAGAGTTGGGTCAACCCACTCCAATGTGAAGCCACCTGTGCAAGCACACACACACAGATACCCATGTGCATTCATCTGACCTGTGCTCTCTCTTTCATGCACACACACGCCCATGTACATGCACCTGACTACACATTCCCTACTGCACTCACATGCATGCCCATGTGCAAGTACGTGAGCATGTTCTCGCTCTGCCTCTCTCTCAGACACTCACAGACAGGCCTATGTGCATGTACCTGTGAATGTGCTCTCTCACACACACGCACATGCCTATGTGCATGCACCTGTGCACACGCTCTCTCTCTTAAACACACACGCATGCACACACCTATGCACATGCAGCTGTGCAGGCACTCTCTCACACACACACACACACGCCCATGAGCAGGCACCTGTGCACAGGCACTCTCTCTTGGCACACACACAGACATGCATGCTCACACGCCCATGTGCATGCATCTGACCACACGCTTCTCCTACCCACCTATACATGCCCATGTGCAAACACCTACACAAATAGACACATGCACACACCTATGTGCATGAATCTGTGCACGTGCTCTCTCTCACAAACACACCCATTCACATGCCCATGTGCATGCACCTGCCCAAGTGTTCACGCACACAGATGCACTTACACACACGTGACCTATATATGTGGGACACCAGAGGGAGAGACTGGCCCTCACCCAGGGGTGCCCGACTCCCTTCCAGAAGTCAATGACAAGGACCCACACTCAGCAGGATGGTCACCTGTGAGCAACATCAGATTGGCAGCAGTGCAGTCTTGAAAGTGCACAGGGACCGAGGCTCACTTGGGGCTTGCAGGCTTGGACTGGAAACACTCACGTGCCCTGAGGAGTGGGGCAGGGTCTGTTTAAGCATGCGCACTGAGGAACTGTCCCCACACCAAAGGGTGGAGCGCCACCCAGAGGCCTCATGGCTGAGCCGTTTACCAAGTTTCTATGTCTGAGGCAGGGCTGATTTAGAGGGACCAGACCACGTGGGTGTGTGTCTGCCCATGCGCATTGGGGCTACATGGTTCGTGAACGAGTGAAACTTCAGCAGGGCGCCCATTGTTGGTGGGAACCAATCGTGAGGCAGGACCAAGGTGCGTGTGCGCAGCCGCTCTGCCGATGCTGAGCTGCAGATCTGACTACAGGGCTGGTATCTCTAGGGACGGTTCAGTCTTTCCCACCGCGGAGGGAGGGGAGAGCGGTTCAAGATGGAGTCTGAGGCACACAGTGGAGGAGTCACAAGGGCAGCCAATGAAGAGGCAGGTGCTGTGGCCTTTGCAGTGGGCACAGCATATGGCGGCCATGGTGATCTGGGTGGTGCTGGTGGCCGGGATGGCCCTCGTGACCTAGCTGGCCCTGGTGATGCCGTCAGTCCTGGAGTCCCTAGTGACCCTGGTGACCTGGACGATCCCAGAGGCCCCAGCACTGTAGGAGAGTCAGGTGGCACAACCAGTGCCATTCCACAGATCCCAGGGGCACCCCAAGCACCAGGGCCTGGTGGAGACACTGCACCCAGAGCCGGAGTTCTGAGTAACCTGAGCCCTCCAGTTGCATCCTATTCCAGGAGCCCCAGTGGGGCCTGGTGGCCGCGGGGGTAGGAGTGTGGGCTAGGGGTGGTTTGGAGGGTTGCAGGTGGTCGGGACTAAACTGTAGGAGAAGGGTAGTCTGGGGGGTTGCAGGGTATGGGTCAGGGGTGGTCTGGCTGCCAGGGGAAGGTAGTGAAGAAAAGCAACCTGAAGGGATCCAGAGGGTCGGGCAGTGATATCCAGGGTGTCCAGTGGGGTCCTTGTTGGAGAAGGCAGGTCTCCGTGAGCAGGGAGCCTGACATACAGGCTAAATGACTAGTGTGGATGATGGTGAGGAAAAGCAACCTGAAGGGATCCAGAGGGTCGGGCAGTGATATCCAGGGTGTCCTCAGGGTATAGGCTGGGAAGTCCGGACAGCCTAGGCAGCATCCTTGTGGGAGAAAGCGGGTCTCATTGTGCAGGGAGCCTGACGTACAGGCAAAATGAGAAATGCAGATGGTGCCTTAACCATCTCCACCAGCAGCCTCACCGTGCCTTTTCTCATTGCTCGCAGAGGCAGAGATTGTCCGCCTCTTCCTGTCTCGAAGTACTCTACTGCAAGGGCAGATTCGGAAGGAGCTCAATGTTAATGGACGCTTGTTGGTTCTGTCAGTTCTAAAGGGGGCCGGGGTGGGGGAGAGGTGGTGGGTGGTGACCAGTTTCAGCTCAGGAAGAGCCATAATGGAGGGTTAAGCCTAGAGGAGAAATGTGGTGCTCTGGGCTTGTCGGTGTGCAGGGACAGAGGGAGGACATGCTCCTCATCTTCCTTCTCGGTGGGAACTTGAATTTCATTTTCCCTCCCTTTTAACCAATTGACTGCTGAAGACCTTGGCCTGCTCCAGAGGTCCATCAGCTTTTGTCTGGAGCAGATTTCCCTGGTGATCTGGACCTTGAAGCATGTGGTGCCCCCTCTTTTTGCTAAGTCTCAGCACAGAAGAAGGGCTTAAGGCTCGCCTATGTGCCCTAGCTTCAAGTGTCCTTCCCCAGGGCATTGCTTTCTGCAGTAGTTTGATCAGGCTCCACGTTGTGCCTGTGGTGTTGCTTGGGGGCTCAGGGTTCACATAGCTTGTTTGGTGATTGTTAACTGCAGAAAATAAAACTGAGCTACTTTGCTGTCTCTGACTTTACTTTTACCTTCTGCACTTCCTCATACTGCATATGTCTTCTGGTCGGAGGGGAGGTTCTGAAATCCAGATATTGAAGGACAACATAAGTGAAGACAATGTAAGAACTGGGAGAATAAGAAAGTTGTGTACTGCCATTCAGTATTGATTTTGGAATATTTTCTCACATTTGTAGTTCTATATAAACTACCAGAATGTTGTTGTTGTTCAGTCTCTTAAGTTGTGTTCAGTCGACTCGTTGAGACCCCATAGACTGTAGCACACCAGGCTCTGTGTCCCCACTATCTCCTGGAATTTGCTCATATTCATGTCCATTGAGTTGGTGGTGCTATCTAACCATCTCATCTTCTGTGGTCTCCTTCTCCTTTTGCCTTCAATCTTTTGCAGCACCGGGTCTTTTCCAGTGAGTCAGCTTTTCACATCTGCTGGCCAAAATGTTGATGCTTCAGCTTCAGCGTCAGTCCTTCCAATGAATATTCAGGACTGATTTCCTTTAGAATGGACTGGTTTGATGTCCTTGCAGTCCAAGGCACTCTCAAGAGTATCCTTGTATCCTGAAACCTTGCTAAACTCACTAATAATTAATTGTAATAGCTCTTTTGTAGATCCCATTGAACTTCCTACTTAGACAATCATTTTGTCTGTAAATAAATGCACATTTATTTCTTCCTTTCCAATTGATCCATTTTAACTGAGTTCTATTAAAATGAAATCTCCAACACTTTGGTGACCTGATACAAAGAGCCAGCTCATTGGCAAAGACCCTGATGCTGGGGCAGATTGAAGGCAGGAGGAGAAGGGGACCACAGAAGATGAGATGGTTGGATGGCATGACAACTCAATGAACATGAGTTTGAGCAAGTTCTGGGACTTGGTGAAGGACGGGGAAGCCTGGCCTGCTGCAGTCAATGGGGTTGCAAATAGACATGACTGAGCATCTGAATGACATCAACACACTGATTTCTGTTATAATGCATTGGATTTTCCTGCTTCTTAGCTTCCTGGTAATTTTAGATTGGATGAGAAGCAATATCCAATTTCCTTTGCATGCTTGATATTTTTCTATTCTTAAACTTATTTTGGGGCTTTATTCTGGAATCCTGTTAAGTTGCTTGGAATCAGTTTGTTTCTTTTGGGTCTTACTTTTTAAGATTGTCTCTGCAGGATCAGCAGAGAACTTCGTGTAGGATGAACTTAATTAACTGAAATCTTCAATGTCCGAGAAGGCAATAGCTGGAAACAGGGACTCTTTTTAAAAGTTTCATTTATGAAAATTCTTTATTTTTGACTGTGCTGCCTCTTGTTTACTGTGTGCAGGTTTTCTGTACTTGAAGGCAGTGATGGCTACTCTCTAATTCTTGTTCTCAGGCTTCTCATTGCAGAGCCTTCTCTTGTCGAGAAGCAGGGACTCTAGATAGTGGTGAGCTCAGTTGTTTTGGCACACGAGCTTAGTTGCCCTGGGCATATGGGATCTTCCAAGCCCAGGGATCGAACCCATGTGCCCTGGATTGGCAGGCAGACTCTTTACCACTGGACCAACCAGGAAAGCCAAAACAAGGACCCTTATACAGTATCAGAGTGGTAGTAAAATCTATCTGGACATTTGATTGGCACTTTCTATTAAATTTTAAGGTGTACATATCCATTGACCCACTTTTGGTATCTATCATAGGAAAATTGTTGTATATGTGCACAAAACAGAATTGACCACAGTATTAACACAGTGTGACCGCATCTTAACTAATCACATCTGCAAAACCCTATTTCCAAATCAAGTCACATCCACAGGCTCCAGGGATTAGGCCTTCAACATCTTTTTCGGGGGGACACAATCCAACCCACAGCCACCCTCCACCACCTCCCACTTCACTGTGAGCACAAGCCCTCAGCATGGGCCCTGAGGCCTCCACATCCAGTCCCTGCCAGCTCTTAGCCCCCTGTCCTGCTGCTCTCCTCTTCACCCACTCTGCTCCAACCACACTGGTCTCCTCACGCTCCCAAACCTCCCTCAAGTCCTCACTCAGTCTCTGTTTCACAACGAAGCTGACCCTGACCACCTGGTTAAAAATGGAAAACCACTCTTCCAAGCACTCCCTCTCTTTTTCTTGCTGCACTTCCTACCAGAGTTCTCACCATCTTCCCATAGGTTACATAGTGTAGTTGTTTTTTGTTTCTTTTGTTTTCACGCTTTTTAAAATTTTATTTTTTTCTTAAATGATAATTGCTTTATATAATGCTTTTGTTTTCTATTGAACCTCAACATGAATCAGCCATATGTATACATATATCCCCTCCCTTTGGAACTTCCCTCCCATCTCCCTCCACATCCCACCCCTCTAGGTTGATACAGAGCCCCTGTCTGAGTTTCCTGAGCCATACAGCAAATTCTCATTGGCTATCTATTTTACATACAGTAATGTAAGTTGCCATGTTACTCTTTCCATACATCTCACCCTCTCCTCTCCTCTCTCCATGTCCACAACTCTATTCTCTATATCCATTTCTCCATTGCTGCCCTGTAAGTAAACTCTTCAGTACCATTTTTCTAGATTCCGTATATATACATTAGAATACGATATTTCTCTTTCTTTTTATGACTTACTTCACTCTGTATAATAGGTTCTAGGTTCATCCACCAAATTAGAACTGACTCAAAGGCATTCCTTTTAACGACTGGGTAATATTCCATTGTGTATATTTACCACAATTTCTTTATCCATTCATCTGTTGATGGACATCTAGGTTCCTTCCACGTTCTAGCTATTGTAAATGGTGCTGCAATGAACAATGGGGTACATGTGTCTTTTTCAATTTTGGTTTCTTCAGGGTATATGCCTAGGAGTGGGATTTCTGGGTCACATGGTGGTTTTATTCCCAGTTTTTAAAGGAGTCTCCATACCATCTTCCACAGTAGCTGTATCAATTTACATTCCCACCAACAGTGCAAGAGCATTCCCTTTTCTCCACACCCTCTTCAGCATTTATTGTCTGTAAACTTTTTGATGATGGCCATTCTGACTGGTGTGAGGTGATATCTCATTGGAGTGTTGATTTGCATTTCTCTGATGCTTCCTAAGGCCCACTTGACTTCACATTCCATCAGTACATAAGAAAGAGGCTTCCAAATTATTTGGGGGGAGCATACCATCTTGAACAGAAGAATAGTAGGCTCCACTTAAAGGTGTGTCATGTGTAAAACTGTGCCCCCTAAAAGTAATGACATCTTGACCCCTGGTACCTTTCAAGGTGATCTTGTTCAGAAACAGGGTCACTGCAGGTGTAAGTAAGATGCGCATTAAGATGGGGTCACACTGGAGGAGGGTGGGGGCCCCAATCTGACATGACTGTCACCTCCTAAGGAGAAGTAAAGAGATACAGAGACAGAGAAGGACAGCGCCCTCTGGGGGCAAAAGCAGAGCCTGGAGTGATGCATCTACAAGCTGAGGAACAGCAAGGATGCCCCACCAAAAGCTGGAAGAGACACCTCGGCTTCAGACTTTCAACACCTAGAACTGGAACAATAAATCTCTGCAGTTTAAAGCCATGTGGTTTGTTGTCTTCTGTTATGGCAGCTGCAGGAATCTGCACAAGGTCATGACTGTGCAGGGTCTTGACCTCCAGGGAGCCAGCTCCTCACCAGGAAGATGATACAGGAGAGAGTCAGCCAAATTCTGCCCTGAAACTCAATGGGGTGACCTTCCAAGCCAGACCAGACCAGGAAGGGGTTGCGCTCTGGCCTCAGCCTTAAGAACAAGCTGGGTTGGACCCAGCAACCCCCTCCCTGGTGCTCACACATGCACACACATGCTCACATGCACGCGCGCGTGCACACACACACACACACATGATGCTGAGTCTGCCAGGCTGCATCCTCAGACCCTGACCTGCAGTGTTCCAGCCTCCACTAGGCCAATCAGGTTGGCTGCCTCTGCTTCCACCCAACATGCTGGGGACCCACTCTGCCTGGGACCCTTGCTGAACCCCAGTCAGATTCAGGTACATATTTTGGTTGAACAAATATTTAATATGTGCCAGACACTGTTCTGAGCACTTTCCAGGTAACAGCTCATTTACTCCTCCTGACAGCCTTCATGGTGCCTCATAAATTGCTCCTCTTCAGATTTTTTTAATTTATTTATTTTAGTTGGAGGCTAATTACTTTACAATATTGTAGTGGTTTTGCATACATTGATATGAATCAGCCATGGGGTTACACGTGTTCCCCATCCTGAACTTCCCTCCCACCTCCCTCCCCATCCCATCCCTCTGGGTCATCCCAGTGCACCAGTTCTGAGCACCTGTCTCATGCATCGAACCTGGACTGGTGATCTGTTTCACATATGATAATATACATGTTTCAATGCTATTCTCTCAGATCATCCCACCCTCGACTTCTCCCACAGAGTCCAAAGGATTGTTCTATAGATCTGTGTCTCTTTTTCTTTCTCGCATATAGGGTTATTGTTACCATCTTTCTAAATTCCATATATATGCATTAGTATACTGTATTGGAGTTTTTCTTTCTGGCTTGCTTCACTCTGCATAATAGGCTCCAGTTTCATCCACCTCATTAGAACTGATTCAAATGTATTCTTTTTAATGGCTGAATAATATTCCATTGTGTATATGTATTGCAGCTTTCTTATCCATTCATCTGCTGATGGACATCTAGGTTGCTTCCATGTCCTGGCTATTATAAAGAGTGCTGCAATGAACACTGGGGTACACATGTCTCTTTCAATTCAGGTTTCCTCGGTGTGTATGCCTAGCAGTGGGATTTCTGGGTCGTACTGGAAGGAAAGTTATGACCAACCTAGATAGCATATTCAAAAGCAGAGATATTACTTTGCCAACAAAGGTCTGTCTAGTCAAGGCTATGGTTTTTCCAGTGGTCATGTATGGATGTGAGAGTTGGACTGGGAAGAAAGCTGAGCGCCAAAGAATTGATGCTTTTGAACTGTGGTGTTGGAGAAGACTCTTGAGAGTCCCTTGGACTGCAAGGAGATCCAACCAGTCCATCCTAAAGGAGATCAATCCTGGGTGTTCATTGGAGGGACTGATGCTGAAGCTGAAACTCCGATATTGTGACCACCTCATGCAAAGAGTTGACTCATTGGAAAATACCCTGATGCTGGGAGGGATTGGGGGCAAGAGGAGAAGGGGACGACAGAGGATGGGATGGCTGGATGGCATCACCGACGCGATGGACATGAGTTTGAGTAAACTCCCGGAGTTGGTGATGGACAGGGAGGCCTGGCATGCTGCGATTCATGGGGTTGCAAAGAGTCGGACATGACTGAGGGACTGAACTGAACTGAGAGGACTTAAAAAAAAGAAAAAAAATTAAAAAAAATTTTTAATGATAATAGTAAAAATATATCTAGGAATTTCTCTGGAGCTGTTGTGGGCAGTGTGGGGTCAGTTCGGTTTCAGATAGTTCCTTGTTCCAGCTTATATTTCTCAAGATCTATAGGCCCCTTCCAATGTAGTCGGTGTTAACTAAGGGATTTTAATCTGTTGCACCTGTCACTTCCAAAGTGGTTCCCTCTGTTTATTTGGCTTCTTTTGTTTGCAGGTCTCTTCAGTGTTTAATTTCCGCCCTGACACAAGGGGGCAGAGGTGGTCCGTTTTTTAGGTTCACTTGTTCAGTCATGCTGTGGGGAGGGAGGAACACTGCAAACAAATATCACTGGTGTGTGGGGAGTACTCGCAGTGTCTCAGCCACACTGGGTTTGCCCCTGCTCGCGGCGTTTGTGCTTTCCCAGTCTACACTGCTCAGGCTTTAGGTTGCTCTGCAGGGGGTGTACCCTGAGTTGCATGCACTTCTCAGATCTAAGCCACTCAGGTTCAGGGTCTCGGGTACTCCACAAAGGCACAGAATTGGTTGGGCCTTCCTTTTATGCTGTTCCCTGGTCTGAGCAGCTCAGGCGACCAGATGCATGGCGAGCACACTCTCTTCAGGTGCATTGTGTCTTATCACCTCCCTGGTCCCAGCTGCTTGGTTTCCAGGCACGCCCGTCTCCAATGTGCCGTGTGTCTCTTCTGGGGAGCTGATCTCTGGCTGCAACCCTCCCAACAGATGTCAACCATCCAGAATCTCAGGAAGTCTTTGGTTAGAAACTGGAAGCCTGTTCACAGTTTGGTAGGGGATGCCCTCTCTGGGGCTGAGTTTGCCCCTTTCTGGCTCTGGCTGGCATCTGCCTGCCCCTTGAGTCTGGCGGGAAATGGGCCGGTCCACAGCCGGCTAGCTCTTCTCTGGTATTGCTCAGTCCTTGGTTCTGTGAGCGGGCCAGCAGTGCCTTAGTTTAGGGCTTTTCGCAGGATAATTCTCTCTCTCTCTCTGGCTATCCCACAGTTTAGGTTGCTATCTCATGTTAGCTCCCTCAGATTGTCTTCAGGGCATTCAGGCCTGGTCCTTACCCTAAGCAATGTTGCCCACTCCTCTCCGTTCAGCCCCCACGTGCTGGTGGTGGATGCGAGCATCTGGGGAACTTCTCTGCTGGGAGTTGCCTTTAGGCACGTAATCTGTGGGTTTTATTTATTTATTTTTCCTCCCAGTTATGTTGCCCTCCGAGATTTGATAACTTCCCCCAGACCCACTGGTTAGAGGGTTTCCTGGTGTTTGGAAGCTTCTCCTCTATTAAGACTCCCTTCCTGGAACGGATCTCCATCCCTAACTCGTTTGTCTCTCTTTTTATCTTTTATATTTTCTCCTACCTCCTTCTGAAGACAATGGGCTGCTTTTCTGGGTGCCTGATGTCCTCTGCCAACATTCAGAAGTTGTTTTGTGGAGTTTGCTCAGCATTCAAAATGTTTTTTCGATGAATTTGTGGGGGATAAAGTGGTCTCCCTGTCCTATTCCTCTGCCATCTTAGGACCACCTCTCCTCTTCAGATTTAACCACCTGCAATAACAGGCTGAGAAGTTCCACCCACCCTCTGGGCCTGGCATGTCACTGCAGAGCTTGCCCCGTGAGGTCTTTGACCAGGAGAGTCCCAAGCAATCAGGGCAGGGACCCAACACCCTGAAGTGTTCTTGATCCTCGGACGGCTGTGTCCTCCTGACCTGGGGTCCTCTCTCATCCTGTGGTCCTGAGGCCCCATCGGGCCTCACATGGGTCTGCTCACGATTTGGCACGGAACCCCCACCAGTCCTTCCCAGGCCCGGGGATCAAGTAAGTGTGCGCTTAGTGCTGTCATCTCTAATTATACAGCACTCAGCCTCACCACATACTTCACTTCTCTTTGCTTTTTTTTAGGTACTCATTAAGCCTCATGTTACAGCCTAGAAACTGAAGGCTGAGAGACATTAATTTGACTGAATGAAGACTGAGGACTCAATACGTCCTAAACCCTATGCCAGAGCACAGTAGAGACCAAGCTCAAATGTCTGAAATGTGGTAAATAAAATATGACCATCACCCTTACCCTCATGCAAGTGAGCAGAGACCTCAGGACTGGAGGGGCTGGATACACAGAAAGTCTCCTTCTTTGGGGGGGAAATTAAAGAAGGCTGTCAGGGAGGTGGAATGCTAGCTGTTCCCCAGGATCCCATCCCTTCTTTTAGGAAAAGAGGTGATGCATCAAGGCTGGGCACATGGCCTTCAAGAAGACAACCCCTTCTCAGCCTCCCTGGACTCAGGGGTGATGGGAGAACTCTTGTTCATGGGCCAAGACAGAAGATCTCAATAACTCTGCGCATGTTAGGTTGCTTCAGTCATGTCCAACTCTTTGCAACCCTCTGGACCAGAGCCCACTGGGATCCTCTGTCCATGAGATTTCCCAGGCAAGAATACTGTTGTGGGTTGCCCTGCCCTGCTTCAGGAGATCTTTCCTACCCAGGAGTTGAAATCACGTCTCTGCATTGGCAGGTGGGTTCTTTGGCACTGATAGCACCTGGTTTGGCCACCTCCTTCCTGTCCTGCTGGCTGGAGACACAAGGTGACACCATGGACCACACAGGTGACAAACACCACAGAGTGGACCTAGGAGGTCCAGTTAAGTCACAAAGTTCTTGAGGACAATGTCATTCAAGCCCACTCGGTCTGAGCTGTAGGTCAACATCACTCACAAGAAGAAGACAAAGCCACAAACCACTTTGGGTGTCTGCAAAAGACCCACACCCAGAAAAGGACAGTCCCCCATCTGTCTTCTGACAGCACTTTAAGAGGAAAGAGAGACATTTATTTTTGTATGTGAGTGGAGGCTAGACCTGCCATCCCCCAGAAGCCAGCTCTGCACCAGGCCTGCATGCCAGGTGGCAAGGATCCACAGGGGTGATGAAGGGTCATGTGGACATGGATGGGTGTGGGCAGAGGGCAGCAGGGAGGGTCCCTGTGGGTACCCAGAGGCCAGGAACTGAGGCAGTCCTGCCACCTCCCTGATGTCATAGCCAGTCTTCCCCAGGTCGACAGGCCACAGGGGACTGAGTCTGGCTGAAAAGAAACCCCAAGGCAGACATGAGACATGACCCGAGGGACCTGAAGGCACGAAGTGGAAGGGAAATGAGAGCCTTCAGCATGCTCGGCAAACCTGCTGCTGTGTCCTCCCAGGACTCCTCCACTGCACAGGCTCCTGCAGGGCTGGTTCTGGCAGCCTCATCCTCCAGGGTGGGGGGCAAGACTCACTCTTATTAGTATCAGAGGCATGAGGCAAAAGTGAAAATGAATGTTGTTCAGTCGTGTCCGGCTCTTTTGTGACCCCATGGACTATACAGTCCATGGAATTCTCCAGGCCAGAATACTGGAGTGGGTAGCCTTTCCCTTCTCCAGGGGATCTTCCCAACCCAGGGGTTGAACCCAGGTCTCCCACATTGCAGGTGGATTCTTTAGCAGCTGAGTCACCATGGAAGCCCAAGGATGCTGGAGTGGGTAGACTATCCCTTCTCCAGCAGATCTTCCTGACCCAGGAATCAAACCAGGGTCTCCAGCATTGTAGGCAGGTTCTTTACCGACTGAGCTATCAGGGAAGCCTCGACTCTAAACCCGACCAGGCACACACACATCTAACAGCTGTGCAGTTCACCTCATCTCTGCATTTCTGAAAGGCCAGGGGTCACAGACAGCCCCACGCCAGGCCAGCAAGACTAAGAATCCTTGTCCTCCTGCTTTCAACCCAGTCATCTGCCATTTCTACACAGCATTGACTTCCAGGTGTCTGAGGCTACAGCTCAGCACTGGGGTGGGCCAGCCACACCATGGACTCCCTGGGAATGTGGTATTTCAGGGGCAGCTTCTGTTTTCTTACAGACACAATGTGATGTCACAGATGGCTTCCAAAGGCAGAAGATGAGATATTCCTGAAAGCAGAACTGCCACAGAAGCTGTTTGATGATCGCTTAAAGCAGGAGGCTCAGAGGAGGCCTTCTGCATCTGTGAGTTTCAAAGCTCCCAGCTCATGGTCCTATGATGGCTCGAGAACAGGAACCGCACTTTCTGATACAGACCCCTGGGGAAGCACTTTAGAACCGTGCCAACAATCCGGATCCAAGTTCAGTTTTAAAGTAGGGGGTCCTTGCCGGGACACAAACGAATGAGGAAGGCAGGAGATGCTGCTAAGAGCTGGACGTCCAGAGGTCTGTGGGAGGTGGCAAGCAGGGCCAGCCAGTCTCTGGTCTCTGCACTGTCCTGTGCCTGGCCCTGGGTCAGAGCCTTGTCTCCTATGGCCTCCTACCCCCACATGCTGGGCAAGAGGGCAACTGCTCCTGGACAGAGGTCCCACACCCTCAGGCCATGGGCCTCATTTGTAGGAGAAAACCCAACCCGATTCCCACTCCTCATCCCTCCCTTGCTCTGCATCCCCGCTGATGAGACGTAAAGACACAAGTGGGTCCTTGTCAGGAAGATCGTTGAGTAATGATAAAACACACACCAAGACAAGGGAGCCCTGAGCTGGAGGCTGTGCTTTCTGGGGGAGGGGGGCGGAGGCAGTGGCTGGAGAACTCGCAGGAAGATGAGCCCAGGGGTGAGGTAGGCCAGAGGACGAGAGGATCCCAGGGTCCCTCCTCAGGACCAGTCTTACATTAAGTATCAGAGTCTTTATTTCCAAAGGGGGTCCCCCAAATCATGTAAGTGTTGGGCCCCACAAAGCCCCAGAAAAATTAAGACATGTCCTAGTAGGAAGAAAAGTGATTTTTGGAGAAAAACCTACACAAAAATAGCATCACCCAGGAAAACAGTTTCCACCTGCTACTCCGCAGGCCATGAGCTACCTCGGGGAGACCTTGACCCAGCTCTGGTACCTCCCACCCCAGTCGGGGCTTCTCCTCCTCACTTGTGAAACCAGGGGTGCTGACATCACTTTTTCTCGACCTTTTTGTATATAAGCACCCCTTCTTAAAGGAAAACACTGCGGACTCCAATTTTAATTCAGCTTGAAATAATCCACAAGTTTTGGCACAGTAAAGAATCTGCCTGCAATGCGGGAGACCAGGGTCTGATCCCGGGGTTGAGAAGATGCACTGGAGGAGGGAATAGCAACCCACTCCAGTATTCTGGCCTGTAGAATCCCATGGACAGAGGAGCCTGGTGGGCTACAGTTGGACACGACTGAGTGGCTAACACAACTTCTAAAATAATTCATGTTTCATTCATCACAACAGCATCTGCCCAGACTGCACCAACATTTAAGTGTACATTGACACATCATTTGTTTGGTCCCACATATGACGACTCGTGGGCATGGGTTCACAGATGACCTGACGTTGCACCACAGCCTGTTCCCACTCCCTGAGTTAGATGTGGACCAGCTTGCTTTGAGCAAGTTCTAGGATGTCCACCACCAGAGCCAACACCATCCTGTTTCCTGAGTTCCTGGCAAAGTATCCGCCAGCTGTGAGCAGAGGGTTGACAAGGCTACATCCACCAGAAAATGGGGAGTTTGGACCAGCCTAGCCGCAGTGGGCACACTCGGGAGGTGGCAGGAGGCAGAGAGCACAGCAGGTGCTGGAGAGGACACACATTCAGGTCCTTCCTCCTGGGCTCCTGGCATCTCTGACCATCTCCTGACCTTCCCACTGACCCACCTGCAGAGGACCTGGAGGTGGCCTTCGAATGACACACGGCCTCTGGTGAGCTCCACAGCTCTCAAAATGCTGGTGTCAGCGAGTGGGGTTACAGGTCCTTGTTCAAGGTCGACGTTCCTGCCTATGTGCCCAGGACCTTCCCCTGGAGACTACCCTGAGCAATAGCTACTCAGGCGCTGGGGTGCATGCTCTGGGGGCAGAAGAGGCTTGGGAAGTTGGTTTCTGCCTTGAGGATCTCACACAAGAGGGGAAACCATACCACAGAGCTAGGCCCTAAGAAGAGCATGTCTGTAGGAAGCACTGAGAGAGACAACATGACATCGTCTCTGATACCTTTCCATCTCCTTCTGCTCCATCTCTCCCCCACCTATGGTTCTGGATGGTGTCTGAGCCACTGTTCAGGCTTCCCAGGTGGCACCAGTGGTAAAGAACCTGCCTGCTGATGCTGGAGACACAAGAGATGAGAGTTTGATCCCTGGGTTGGGAAGATCCCCTGGAGGAGTAAATGGCAATCCACCCCAGTCTTCTTGCCTGGAAAATCCTATAGACAGAGGAGCCTGGTGGGCTACAGTCTATGGTTGCAAAGAGTCAGACATTTTGGACACTGTCTGAGCCACTGAAGGTGAAATGAATGAACTGGACCAGTGGGGACTTCGGCAGATCTCAGGCCTCCACCCACTCCATGCTACTCCACCTGCCAGGCAGGCAGGCAGCCCAGCAGACAGTCTGCCATCTGTGCACGGGCACTGACCAGAAATGGTTTTAAATTCAGCTCCTAAAACTATTCCATTTAAAAGAGAATGTTCCAATATAATACTCTTTGATACTAACTTTATAACCTATAATAGTGATTGGGTGAGGTAGAATGTTATCACCCAACTCTACGATGATTTTTAATTCTCTAAGACAGTTTTAATTTTCTTCCTGATATTTTGCTAAAGCTGATCATCTTGTTAATAATATTCACAAGGAAATAAAAATGATTGAGATTCTGAAATTGGAATTTTAATTAGACAGTGACTTAACTACCAACCACTACAACCAAAACTGTTTGTATTTATGAAGGGTTTCTTAAAAGTGCTGACTCTATTGTGTTCTCTTCTGAAAGTTAGAATTTTTCATCACAAAGCAAAAGTATTGCCTTAAAATTATATGTAACATTTCTTCTATAAACTGCCTTTAGCTTTAAAATTAGATGACAGGAATGTTTTCTTGTAGGATGCACTGCACAATAGCTCATTATAATACATATTTTCAAAGAAAATCCTAACAGAGCAAGTCACCTTAACCAGTCTGAAGTAGTCTGCATAATTATTTCTTAATATCAGTGGAAACATATTTTAAAAATAATGGATATCAAAAACACTGTGTATCAAGAAATTAAGTCTCAAGTTTTTGTATTTCTTTTTGAAGAGGAAGGTTAATTAACTGTGAATTATAAACAGCACTCAGAATAGTTTCTATACCCAACTGCATCAAATTATTAAATATTCTTGGTTCTATTGTTCAAACAACAAGAGTCTGCCTTTTGACTTGTACAAATAGATCCTGACACTGGAGACATAGTTCAAGGGTTTGGTGTGATTGAGGGGAGGGGAATCCTGTCACCATGGCTACAGACATCAAAGGTACGGTCACCATGGGTACATCACAGGTAGGGTCATCACAGGTGCAGTCATCACAGGTAGGGTCACTGTGGCTGTAGACATCACAGGTATGGTCTTACAGACACCAAAGGTATGGTCACCATGGGTACACTTATCACAGGTAGGGTCACCACAGGTACAGATATCATGGGTGCAGTCACCACAGGCACAGATCACAGGTAGGGTCACCACAGGTACAGTCATCACAGGTACCTTCACCGTGGCTATAGACATCACAGGCACAGTCACCATGGGTACACACATCACAGATAGGGTCACCACAGGTACAGACATCACAGGTACGATCACTATGGGTACAGACATCACAAGTAGGGTTACCATGGGTACATACATCACAGGCATGGTCACCACAGATACAGTCATCACAGGTATGGTCATTACAGGTAGGGTTACTATGGGTACAGTCATCACAAGTACCATCACCACGGGTACAGACATCACAGATAGGGTCACTGTGGCTATAGACATCACAGGCATGGCTACCATGGGTACACACATCACAGGTAGAGTCACCATGGGTACAGTCATCACAGGTAGGGTCACTGTGGATACAGACATCACAGGTAGGGTCACACAAGTACAGACACCACAGGTAGGATCACCAAGGTTATAGACATCACAGGTGTGGTCACCACGGGTACAGTCTTCACAGATAGTGTCACCACAGGTACAGTCAGCACAGGCAGGGTCACACGGGTGCAGTCATCACAGGTAGGGTCACCATGGGTACACACATCACAGGTAGGGTTACCACAGGTAGAGACATCACAGGTACCCTCACCGTGGCTATAGACATCACAGGCACAGTCACCACAGGTACACACATCACAGGTAGGGTCACCATGGATGCAGACATCACAGGTAGGGTCACACCGGTACAGACATCACAAGTATTGTCACCATGGGTATAGTCATCACAGGTACGGTCACCATGAGTCCAGTTGCAGGTGCCACGGTGATGCCTTCAGGATGGACAGGAGATGGCAGAGCCACAGCACACAGCCCACCCCTGTTCCCACCCGATCTCACCCCCAGGATGTCCCAGGACCACGTTTCGCCTTGACCTGAAGCTGCTCAGAGCCATCCTGAGGCTGGGAGTCATGGAAATGGATCTGTCTACCCAGGGCGCCAGCCGGAGGGACTGGACCAAGCCCTTCAGGTCCTGCTCCCCACTCCTCACCTGGGAGACAGGATAGCTCAGTGTGGGCCCACTGTGAGCCATGTGAGGAGGGAGAGTGTCCCCCAGTATGGGGCCCCTCCCTGCCCCCAGGCACAGCAGCTCCAGGGGGCACTTGCTGTTGAGAATGTCAGGGACGGTCCTCTCCAGGCCCTGGCTGCAAGAAGCATGGTGTGGGCAGGGACAGGAGGGGACACTGAGGAGATGATGGGGGGCTCTGGGCTGCGCCTGCCCTGCAGGACCACACCCTGCCTGTGCTTCACTTGATTCACGCCCTACCACCCATTTCCATGGCTTTTCACACCTGCTGACACCTCCAGAAAGTGGAAGGAGGGGGCTTTGGGTTCCAGGAGCCTCCCCTTCACAGAAGACCCCTTAGGCTAGCAAACCACTGTCAACTGAGGGTCCCCCGGCCTGGTCACACTCATCATGACACTGGACTGATGATGGGGGGTGTCAGGCAGCACCGACTGGAGCCGAGCACCAGCATTAGCACTGCCTGCAACCATGACGTCTCCCCACAGGGTATGCAGATGTCACCAGGGTGACAGCTTCCCCCTGTCCCCCACCCCTGGGACTTGAGCACTCTGGCCTTTCCGTGGTGACCATGCCAACAGGCAGGGCAAAGGCCTGCTTCCAGGAGGGTCTCAGACACCCATTGCCAGAGAGGTAAAGTGGAAACCCTACTCTTTGTTACAGGTATGGGGTTTTCCGGGAGTCAGGGGATGAGTACCAATAGCCGTAACTTAGCCAGAGCCTGACCAGTGCCTGGGAGCTGGCGCTGCATGCTTACCCTGATCTTTGCCACAGTTACCTCCCAGAGGAGGCAGCTGAGGCTCCTGCACGGGGTTAATTTGCTCCAGCCTGGGCAGTGGCTAACTGGGGGAGGCAGTCTTCCCACAATACCCATCTCAATGGACGGTCAGCTTCACCTTGACAACTGCAGGTCTGCAGCCTTCAGAGAGCCTGTGATTTTAGGGCCAACTGATGGGGTGAAATGCAAATATCCGTGCTGTAAGGCAGACAGCCCCAGAAGGCAAATGGAGATGAAGTGACTCAAGGACAATTAAAGAGCAGCTCTTCCGAGGGATGAGGTCAGCATCTGTCTCCCCCAGGCCCCTGGGCCACGCAGGTGATGCAGACAATAAGAACCTGCTCCAGGTGAGGTGGCGATGGTTCTGGGGTACCCTGCCCGCTGCCTTCTTCCAGCACACTTGTCCCTGGCTAACCTCCTGCACGGCTCTAAATGCAGCAGGAAGTGCAAGGTCCCGTGGGCCCTGGGAATAATCGGGGGCAGTAGACAGAACTCCAGTGACAAGGTGCTTCCCCCTGCATCAGAGAATGCTCCCAAGGGAGACTCCATCCTTCAGTGGAGCACACTTCTGAGATACAGTATATTTTAGTCCTGTTTTGTAGGGTCAGCAGTTCTTCGAATGAATCTTCTCAAACTTACTCAGTAACTGGCAAAAAAATGTCAACTTCTCTTTAGAGTGAAAAGCAAGTCACCATGAGTTAATTTGCCCTTTGCCAAAATCCAAACAGCATACAGAAGTCAAAAATCAAGTGAATTCTGCTCTGTTTTCTCTAATCCTCTTTGGCCAAGTGTGGTCCAAAGCAAGGGACTGCCAGAGTCTCTCTGGGAAAAAAATGACCATGGGGGGAAGTTTCCAGAAGCCTGAGAAGAGCGTGCTAGTACTTCTGGGGTTGGGAGGATCTCACACAGGAGAGGCTTTGTCAAGAAACCCCCAACTGGATAGGCCATCAAATTACGTGAAGAGAAGGCAGAATCCACTGGGGCTGCATTCTCACTGCACACATGGGGCTCCCCTTTTTCCAGGGGTTGGCAGGGGGCTTCTCTCCTGGTCGAGGGAGAGGGTCTTAGGCTTCCCAACCCTACAAAGTGGATCACCTCCAGGTGCCTTTCCCACGCTGTGCCCTTGGAGCCTGGAAGGGAGGTGCCTTCCTGTTAAGAGAGGTCCCAGCTCCCCACGTTGCCCTGGTCCTCCTCAGGTTCTGACCCGCCTAAGGTTTTCTGCGTCTCACGGCTGTGCTCACGTGGGTCTGAGCTCACCTTCTCCCAGTCCAGCTGCAGCTTCTCACCTTAATGAATGCCGCAGGAAGGAATACGTTCACAACTAGCCACACCCAGGCTCTGGGACTAACGGGCCTGCGTGTACTGAGCCATGACCTGGTGGGACAAGCAGGGCAGGTATGTCGTCTGTCCTACTAGGAACCCAACCTTCACCGTGACCACCCTACTGCCAAGCTTGCAACCATGCTTCTGTGACTCCACTTCACGGAGGAGAAAGCTGAGACCCACAGGAAGGGGTGGCTCACCCAAAGGGCCTGCCAGAGTCTTGAGTGGATTCTGGTCTTGGGGTGCTGCCATGAGAAGGAGACTGGGCTGTTTCCCAGGCTCACAGAAGGGCAGAGGATGGGGCTGGCTCAGGTCTTGATTCCTGGTTCACAGCTCATCCCAATGCCGCTGGGCCTGGCCAACCAGGGTCTGAGCCTCCGGCCTGTCTCTCCTGCCCACCCCATGCTGTCTGGCAGCTCGAGCTGTCTCTGCCTTGAAGGCTCCATCTGCCTGGGTCACGTCAGCATTACAACTGTCATCTCTGGATGGGATGACAAGCAGATCAAAACAGTGCAGGCAGTTGAGACAGGGTTTGGGATCACTCCTAAAACATGGCCCTGGGTTTTCTCGCTGTTAATAAGTGCCTGCCGCCTGCACCCCTACTGCTGTGCCAACTGGGAAAAATCAAAGTGTCTGGAGAAATCTGGGTCCTGGAAAATTGCAAAAGACATAAATAACATGCCTGATAGATCTGCACTCAGAAATAAATGGCCTCGTTCTAAATATGGGCCATCTTACTTATTCCCGCCTGCATCTGCAGCCTTTTTCCTGCCACTAAATATTTTATCCGAGGTGCCGAGAGCGAAATTAAATGGAGGGTTAAAGAAGAAATCAGTGAACGCCAAGCCAAGAGGCGGAAGGAGCTTTTCCCTTGCCTCCCGCAGCCTCCCTGGCTAATCAGCGCCATGTGACTTGCATACTACTCACTGCACACACCTCATCACCATCCCAGTGGTCTGACAACTCCCACAATTCAGCACCCGAGCCCAGGGACAGCGGACCCAACATGCCTGCGCTGGCCACCAGGAAGCAGCATCCACACCCACCCCCCCACTCCCACCGACATCCTTAGTCCAAGACAGGCAGGAGTCTGGGTTTGATTTTTATTCCAAGGCCGCAATCACTCAGATGTTCATTATAATCTTGCTGGCTGATAATTTGCAGCTTCTCCAAACACTGATAGATTGCCTCAGTTCTCCCATCCTCCTTTTCTCATTCCAGGGGTAAAAGACAACAAATGCATTTCCAGTGGCTGGAGACTTTTGAGGAGAAAACTGTCAAGAAGCTGCTCCTGTTGGGTGGACACCCAAGGCCCCTGATAGCCCTGTGATGACCACCTGCAAACCCCTCTGTCACATAAAAGCACCCCATCGGCTCCCCTTGTCACTGTCCCACATGAAGGGCAGTGTTTCAGGACTCCAGCCATGCCGAAAGGAGTCAGACACACTGAGGGCAAGGAAAGCCCTCCAACTTTTGTTAAACCTCTTTTTTTCTTTTGGTAAAGTCTCTCTCTCTCTCTCTCTTTCTCATGAGTTTGAACAAGCTCCAGGAGTTGGTGATGGACAGAGAAGCCTGGCATACTGCAGTCCATGGGGTCGCAGAGTCGCACATGACTGAGCGACTGAACTGAACTGAAAGTCTCTGTCTCTGTTTCATTCTGTTCGCCTCTGAGTTTCTATCTTTGTCTCTTTCCTCTCTCACACATGCTCCACATCTCCAGCTGAGCCTCATCTGTTTTAGCATCTTCTGCTTTGGGAGATCGCAGTGTGGGAGTAATGAGTTCCTTTTCCCTGTTCCTACAACATCAGAGTCAAAGTCAATAAAGGCCCATTACTCCAGAAGGCCATCTCCCCAGCAGCCTGAAACATCTCTTTTACATAGTTTTCAATTCCTCCTTAAGCTTTATGTCCCCTTAACAATGACTTTCCAGACTCAGTTAAATGTTGCAATGAAACAAAATTACTTATATAAAGCTCGAGTGCGTAGAAAGAGACTTGCGTGGCTCAGCCTGAGTGGAAAGCAGCTGGACATCACAGCAGGTGGTGAGACCCCCTGCCTGACTTGGTCTGCAAACCTCAGCTGTGACCACTCAGGACTGGTTCTCATTTCGGGCTTTCATCCTTTCAACCTGCATGGCCACCAAGGCACGGTGTTCTGTGTTTTCTGAAGAGTCTGATGAACCTTCCATTGGCCCAGGAACACGGGGGGCCATCTGGGGGCTTCCAGAAGAGTCCCCAGACACTGAGGTCTGTACCTCTGTCCTTCAGTTCTGGGGCTTTGACCCCAACACCTTTAGGGCCCAGAGCCTCCTCCATGCGAGGCAGGTGGAGAGGCCAGAGGCCAGAAGTGCTGAATGTCTGAGTGGAAGTGGCTGTGGTGCCCGGATGGGAGGGCACTATCTGCCCCACCCGCCATTCATGCCCAGCTCACAGGAGCAAGCACTTCCATTTCCAGAGCTGGGAGGAAGGGCCCAGAACGTCCCCCAACGTTACCAGCTGGTGTCACGACACAGAGGGGTGGCCATGGATTTTCTAACCATCAGCATTCCCCAGCTATTTCAAAAATCTCCCCCTCAGGACAAGCTTATGCAGGCTTACACCTTGCAGGATCTCAATTTAGCAGTAGATTGCAAAAGACAGAAAGTGGAAAAGAGATTGGGGACCAGGCACTGATAATGTCATGAGAGAAGGAAACTGGGGGAAAATGTTTAAGGAATCAGCTCTGGATTCCATAAATCAATGGATTAGTGATTGCTTGATTTTCTGATTTTCATGGATCTGCAGTCTTCAACTAGAATGCTTCACTCTGCCAGTGTCTGAATGGTGCTGGAGACGAGCACCATGTGGCGAGGGTGTGATTAAGCTCCATCCTGAAGGCAAGTCTGGGGCACAATGCAGCCTCGTCCCACAGGGGCCTATGGAGCCTGATGCAGAATGAATGGGTGTGTCTCTGGATGCCGCTTCACACGGTACATCCTGGCTTCCCAGTGGGATTGCTCCATGCTGGCTCCCGAAGAAGGGCCCACGTTTGCCCCCTCTGTCACACTGTGGGTCACCAACCTAGGTTTCCTGGAGACTGATCAGTTCTGAGCACATGGGACAGGTGGGGCTTATCGTTCTAGAACCAGTTGGGTGGGTGGGCTGGGATAGATGTCCACACAGCCTCCTTGTGGGATGGATTTCATTACCTGCAGATTCTTCATACTCCTTACACCCAGGTAGGCACTCGGGCACAGGGATTGGGGGAGAGATTCAACCTTTAACAGAAGCTGTGCAATTGGGAACAGTCTTTCGGATGCTTAGAAGAACCAAAAACACAGGTGTTGTGTGGACCTAGAAACTTGTGGCCCGGTAGTTTGGTCCTGAGGGCTGGTCAGACGTGACCCCATGACCTCCTGGAAGGCTGGGCCCCTTCCTGGGAACATCTATTTAAAATCCCAACACTTCCTGGGCTCCTGTCCCCACAGCTGTTGGTTTTGCTATTAATAAAGCAAGTGCCATATGCATGAACTCCTGCAGCAAGAACAAGGTGCTGGACGGGAGTTTTCCATTAAGACCTGCAAGGTCATCTCCTCTTTGGGGACGGCCAGCACCTGGCAGTTCCCAGGCTTGGGTGCCCATTTTCTGTTGAATGGACAAGTTGTGGCCTTGGGAGGAAGGCGTTGTGTCCCAGGGAGGGCCCCACTCATCCACAGGAGCTGGGGTGGGGCGGGGGGTGCAGACGCTGGGGACACTGGGCCCTGGGCTCCGGAACCTACTCACAGGCTCAGAGACACAAGTGTGTGCGGTAGAGACATGGGGCCTGCATGTCTGCCAGTGCAGGAGTCACTTTGGGATACCCTGACCCCACGACAGTGACCTTCCCAGGACGGCCTCTCCCTCTGCTGGGAGACTGAGTAGGAAGGTGCGACTGACCTGAGACCTACACCCTGGATCTCTCTCCAGGCACTGGCCCTAATTCATACGATCTGTGACAAGGGCGCATCTCCACATCCAGGGGGTTCTAATGTAGAGAAGCTGAGCTGTCATCTCACCCCCATCCTGCCCCCTGAACCTTCACAAGGGCAGCCCTGAGCAAAGAGAAAAGTTACACTGAAAACACAAGTTGTATAGCAAGAAAGGAAAAGGGAGGTCCAAGGAAGGGAGGCATGCCCCTCCCCCAGGGGCAGGGAGAAGGAGATGAGAACCCCTGATAAACTTCCCAGTGCACACGTGTCCTGCAGGGGGGAGGGAAGAATGAGGCAGAGGATGGGGGTGCCCTGTGCTGCACCCCCACTGTCTATAATCAGGGCGTTTTGCTCCTGACACACACCCAGGAAAGCCTAGGACAGGTAGATAGCACATCTCAAAGTCACCTCGTGTGCATGCAGACTTCACAACATCTTACTGAGTGTTCCACACTGACATTTAAGTATGAAAACACAGCTGAGGGAGGCGGGTAGCATTATCCGGCCCATCCCGTGATGCTTGCAGAGCAGAGAAAAAGAAACTAAGCCCAAAGGGGTCAGAACATGGGTTCAGTGGGAAAGGGCAGGGGTGGGACCCTGGCCTCTAGGCTCAGATGACATCTCGAGCACATGCAAGCATGGGGCCTGACATGTTTTCCTTCAAGCACCTGCTGTCTGCCTTTCGGTAGAACACAAACATTAACAAAACTCCTGACACTGGGGCAAATGGTCTCAAGTCCTTATGAGATTTTAGGAAACAGAAAAAACTAAAAGGAACTGGGGTGTCCAGGAGCGTCAAGATTCCAGCCAGTGATACCCGAGTTTCATTAAAACTCCACAACCAAAAGATGGAGATGTGTTGGTCTTAATCTCACAGTCGATGCATAATTAAAAAGCTTTAAAAGCATAACCACTGAGCATCATATATTATTTATCAGAATCTCTCAGGATTAGGTAATTAATTGTGAGAAACATTTCTCAAGACCAGTGGGAATTCTTCCCACACGTGGAGAGAACATTTTCCCCTCGGAGTTCTCCTTTTCCTGATTTTTATTTCACACTGAATTAGAGCAGTCAGAGACCAACAAGGCCCATGCAGGACTATTAAGGGCAGACTTGGATTCTGACTCTGTGAGCCCAGGGCTTGCAGTAAATCCAACAGCATCACACAATGGCCAGCTCCAGGGGGCCTGCCCATCCTGGGCTCTCTCCCCTGCCATCGGGGGCTGCTCAGTGGAAACCACAGCCATTAATTTAAGGACTCCAAGGAGACACCGAGAAGAGCACTGATCACAAGGCACGTGTGTCACTTCCATGGGAGAGGGAGACCTACCAGCTAGTGATTCCAACATCGCCCCTCAGCTATCAGCCATTAAGTGTGAAATAAGGTGAGTTTGCTTCCCAAGTGGCATTAGGGGAAAAGAACCCGCCTGCCAAGGCAGGAGACGGCAGGAGATGCCAGTTTGATCCCTGGGTGGGGAAGATCGCCTGGAAGAGGAAATGGCCACCCTCTCCAGCATTCTTCCTGGAGAATCCCATGGACAGAGGAGCCTACAGTTCACAGGGTCGCAAAGAGTCAGACATGACTGAAGCGAGTGACCACACATGCAAGGTGAGTTTGCAATGACAAAAAGTTACACCTGTAGCTGTCTCTTGATCAGTCCAATGAAGGGACACTGCATTGCTATCTGCAGCAACTCACTAATGTCTGCGCAAGTGCTCTGGAGGCCCTCTTGAGCACAGGCCAAGCTGACCTCACCCAGAGTCCGCCACCCCCCCACAATGCCCCCACGCTTGGTGTCTGGGGGAATGGCAGTAGCAACAGTCTTGCAACCACTAACCACACACTCTGGATGCCCCCTAAATCTGTTGTTCAGTCTTCTTACTGATCCTCAGGGGCCCCCCAGCCCCGCAGGAATTCCTCTCCTGCTGATTCTAGGTCTGTGGTCCACTGCCCCACTGTGGAATCTTCAGGGCCGTGTGTCCACTATGCCAGCCTCTCCCACTTCTGGCTGGCTGCCAGCACCAGGTCCTGGGCCCTGGTCTTGGCTAGCAAGTGGCAAGCAGGGCCACCCAGCAGTGTCACTTCCAGGCTGAGCACAGAGCCTCCTTCTCTACCCACACTGGGCTGGGCTGGGCCTGCTGCCTGGCAGGAGGGCAGGGCCCACAGCCTGCACTCCTGGGTGAGCTCAGGGAGCAGACCCACCCACCTCTGCCGTGATGGGGGGCATGAGCAATTCTCCTGCTATGAATCCTGGAGGTGGTGTTTGGCTTGCTTTGCTGGCTTGTTTTCTGGGTTTTTTTTTTGTTTTTTTTTGTTTTTTTTTTTGTTTTTTAGTAATTTATTGTTTGCTCGTTTGCCACACCACATGGCCTGCAGGATCTTAGCTCCCTGACCAGGGATCAAACCTGAACCTGCTGCAGTAGATACGTGAAGTGTTCACTGCTGGATGCCCAAGGACGTTCCTCTTTGGTTTGTTTTAGATTTTCCCAGCCTGACCTCAGTATCCTCTCCTGCTTCTCTGACCGGGTTTATTTCAGTCCAGGGAGGATGCTGGGCTGCAAAGCACAGGTCAGGGCCCTGCCCTCAGCATTGAACTTGGGGAAATTCCCAGTTGGAGTTCCAGTATTTGCTGTTTTTGTCGACAGGGCCCTTGCCACTGCCTCCAGCCTCCCAGGTCTAACGTCCTGGACAGAACATTGCTCCTTCCTCGCCCCAGCTTGGGCCACTTCACCTTTCCAGTGGAGAACCATTGGGGTGGCCCCCAGAGATCCACCAGGCTAATGCTCCATCCTCACCACTGGACAGTCCATTCATTACACAGTTTCCATGGCAACTCTCGCCTGAGTGCTCCCAGAAGGCAGGAAAATACAACAGCGACTACAGACCACAGCTACTGGTCACCCTGGCACTCAGAGGGTGGTGGACCCAAGGAGCAACACAAGGGAGATGATGAGCAAGGACATCTCTACAGGCCACTTTCCAGACCCTGTGCTCACTGTGTGCTGTGGAGGTGTTACGCTCTGGGGGGTCCGAGTCCGACCTTCGCCTTACAAACACCCCTGCCCCTCTGTGGAAGACACTCATCCGACACTGGACACATAGCCATCTGAGACCCTGCCACATTCACCAGCAGCCAGGCGGGAGGTGGATTCTCATGGGACATTTCACAGCCCCGAGATGACACGTGATGATGTCCTGCCATGCCCACATGGTTCCTCCTCACTCGCACAGATATACTGTCATCCAGCCCCACACTAATTCTTTGGGGAAGGTATCTGAGCTCTTAATTTTCAGATGATGAACCTGAAGGTCAGACGAAGTACGTGACTTCCTCAAGGTCACCAGTGGCTGCGTGGCAGCTCAGGGACTCACCCACAGGCCCTCAGGACCTCATATCCATGCCAAGAAGCGCCTGGCACAGAGCTGGGAGTGTCAGAGGTGCAAGAAGACCTTGCCAAGGTGATGGGTGGTCCACTCACCACTCAGGCATCAATCAGACCTATTTTTATCTGTAAGAAGTTAATGCAGCTTTTTATACATGATGGGCGTGTGGTAAGGAGTCCAAGTTGGAGCCATTTGTTGGCTGTGTGACCACAGAGAAGTCACTCGATGTTTCTGAGCTCAAGTTTCCGCAGCTGCGGCAAGAAGTTCATTCCTGTTTAGTTGTGTCAGGTGAGCCATGGAAGAGACAGTGGGTGAGAGTGAGGCACACCTGCCATGGGCAGGCCCTGACTGGCAGTATTATTAGCAGGCACTCTGGAGTGGTCAGAAGCAACGCCCTCTCCTTGCCTCCAAGGTCCTGAGTAAGGGGACTGTCTCCATTCCTAACACCTCCCTTGCTTCCTTTGGGGAGAAAAAAAAGTGAAGCTCATCATTACAATGAGATTAACCATTCCCAGGGCTCTTCACTGATCACCTTGCTATTTTTGCTGAAGGAGGGGTGTGGAAGTTTTTATGGTAGTGGGAAAAAGGAGGCCAGCTGAGTTCCCTGTGTGTGTGTTGGAGGGGGTGCATCTGAGATCCCACCTGAATCCTGGAGCCGAGGCTGCACAACGAGGACAGGGGAGCACTTCCATGTATAGGGACCGTCCCAGCGGGCAGACATGCAGGCAGGGGTGGGTGTGAGGGGACTCGAAGGCAGAGAAGGAAGCAGAGGATCCAGATGAGACTGGACAGGCCCATAGGACAAGGGGACCCTTGGGGGCCAGCTGGATGCAGCCTGGCCATCGACTTCTCCCCATGGGCCTGACAGTTTCATTCCCTGCCTTGAGCCACTGTCCTTGTGCTGACGTGCACAGAGACCTAGAAACATGAGGACTTCTCGTCGGGGGTCAGAGAGAGCACAGAAACAATGAACCAACACGGAAGCATTTGTCCAGGCCTGCATCAGACACTGAACAGCTTTGGCCTCTTCTGTGTCTTTCTACAAGGTAAGACCCCCTGCTGCCCGAGTCAAGGTCACTACTACTTCATGGAGCTGGAGACAGGGCTACCCAGGAAGAACACTCATTTTACTTTAAATCCTGAAAGCACTGACTTACTGGACCAGATGTATACCACCTGCCACCGGGTGCAGCCACTAGTCCATGGAAGCACCTCCCGGGTTGGGGGCTTTCCTAGAGGCTGATTAAATTCTGGTATTCTCATCTTCACTTTCATGTCTGTGTCCTTCTTTAGAAGCCACAGGCGAATTGGCACATGAATTTTTAAATATGTGATGTCTACAATGATCTACTGCAAGGAGATCCATCCAGTCCAACCTAAAGGAAATCATTACTGAATATTCTTTGGAAGGACTGTGTTGAAACTGAAACTCCAATACTTTGGCCACCTGATACAAAGAACTGACTCATTTAAAAAGACCCTGATGCTGGGAAAGATTGAAGGCAGGAGGAGAAGGGGACAACAGAGGATGAGATGATTGGATGGCATCACCAACTCAATGGACATGAGTTTGAGTAAACTCTGGGAGTTGGTGATAGACAGGGAGATCTGGTGTGCTGCAGTCCATGGGGTCACAAGGAGTCGGACACAACTGAGCGACTGAACTGAATTGAACTGAACTGGATGTCTACAAGCCAATCTGAAGCACACTCTTTACCGAGTTACACAACCTTGGAGCTCATGGGTGAATGGCTGTCAGGTGAGGGGGGGCACGCCTCCAGCTCCGTGACACTGATGCAGAGAGAAGGCTCCAGGGTGATGTTCATATCTGCACAGACATCCTCTCCAGGGAGAGCAGGAAGCCTGCGCTTCCTACATAGGCATATGAAGACAATAACTCACAAGTGAATAGCTCAATAGTTCTTAACACTACTGGAGGAGAACGGACCACACATTCATGCTTTTGGGTGCTGACAATTCCAGACTCGAAAAAGAGGTGTGTACCTGCTATGTGACTAGATTTTGAAAAGTGAAAGTGTCAGTCACTCAGTTGTGTCCAACTCTTTGCATCCCATGGACTGTAGCCCTCCAGGCTCCTCTGTCCATGGGATTCTCCAGGCAAGAATACTGGAGTGGGTTGCCATTTCTTTCTCTAGGGGATCTTCCCGACCTGGGGATCAAACCTGGGTCTCCTGCATTGCAGGCGGATTCTTTACCATCTGAGCCAGCAGGGAAGCCACTGGTTTTTTTAAATTACAAGATAAAGAATAATGGTAGTTTCAATAGCAACATCTGCGGTTCACTAGTCCCAGGCACTGTTCTACGAATTGTAAGCATATGAGTCCCTAGTTCCTGAGGGAACCTAGATGGTCTTCATGCTTGTCTTGCAGATAAGAAAACAGACCTAAAGATGTCAAATCTCATTCCAGTTCATGGCACTTTTGTGTGGTGAAGCTATGATTCAAAGGCAGGTGCGGTGGCTCCAAAGACCGCGCACGAGAGAGCCTTGTAAAGTCCACCACAAGCTGCAGGCAATTTTCTGGGAGATTTCCTGTTCTGACCAAGATTTCCCATCAGGTAAATCGGAGAAGTAACCAACAACCACATCCAAAGAACTACAAATCCATGGTCTGAATAAGAGCATACAGAAGTGAACATGACTCTAAATCCACTGAACTCCAGGCCATGCAACTGTCTTTAAAACTATCAGTCCAGCCAGAATGAGGCTCCATGGGCATATCTACCACCAAGATGCAGCCTGCTAATGACTGAAGTACTGGATCCAGGTACTTCAGCGACTTCAGCATTTGAAGAACTCAATCAAGAATGTACACTCAGAGTGGCTCCATAAGCTTTGCAAAATATTGTGATCAAAATGTGTATTTGGGGGGGCAGTTAGTAACAGTGCAAGAGGCATCAGAAATACTGTCTTGCTGATAAAAACGTGGTGTGAAGTATGGCCTCTACCTGCATCTGAGTCCTGGGCGAGGGCTGTCCACTAGAAGCTGTGGCCATCGTGGACCCCACAGGCTTGATCCACTGATGGATGACAAGTACTGAACTCGGGCAGGGGACATGGGAACTTAGGTATACAGGTCAGCACACACACACTGCTTACCAAGCATTGAATAAATCACAAGTTTAGTCAAAGATAAAGGCACATCCCATGGGAACTATTACTTAGAATTTAATTTTAGGGAATCTGGAAAGATTGGAGTGACCAGGATGATCTGGGAAGAATTCTTCTTTATGGGAACATCTTTCCTGTGGAAAGTATACATATTCAAAAACCACTCCATGAATCTCCACAATTTTGTCATGACAATGTTTCTTCCCATGTGAGGCATTTCTCCAGTCAACTCCCTGTCTCCTTGAGAATCCACCTGCCAATGCAGAAGATGCAGGAAGCATGGGTTCAATCCCTGGGTTGCGAAGATCCACTGGAGGAGGGCATGGCAAACCATTCCAGCATTCTTGTCTGGGAAATCTCATGGACAGAGAAGCCTGGTGGGCTACAGTCCATGAGGTCACAAAGAGACATGACTGAGCGACTAAACAACACACACACATACTCACCTGACTGCCTCGACAATAGAGGTACAGATGTCTCATTAGATAGCAAAACAGGTAATGACTTAAAGTTTCATTATTGAAAAATTATTGGCCAAAAAATCTTTGCTGTACCACTATAGTAGTAGTAATGTTAGTCGCTCAGTTGTGTCTGACTCTATGTGACCCCCATGGACTGTAGCCCGCCAGGCTCCTCTGTCCATGGGATTCTCCAGGCAAGAATTCTGGAGTGGGCTGCCATTTCCTCCTCCAGGGGATCTTCCCAACAGGGATCGAACCCACATCTCTTACATTTTCTGCATTGGCAGACAGGTTCTTTACCACTAGTGCCACCTGGGAAGCCCACTATACCTCATGTATATAATGTCAATGATCAAAATGGAAATCATATAAACAGTAGCAACTGGAAAATACAACCATCTCTGTAACACTGGTAACCATGAACCTTTCATAAAAATTTGGACAATCCAGCCCTTTGCTCATAAGCTTACATATTAGGAGCTTTGCAAAATCACTAAGACGTGCATGAAAGTACAAATTCTTAACAGAATCTCCCTTTCTGAGTTCTCAAAGAATGAATACACCTTTAGTTTCTGGGTAACCAACTCTGAAGTGAAAGTGTTAGTCGTTCAGTAATGTCCAACTCTTTGCAAACCCGTGGACTGTAGGCTGCCAGGCTCCTCTGTCCATGGAATTCTCCAGGCAAGAATACTGGAGTGGGTTGCCATTCCCTTCTCCAGGGGAACTGGAGAAGGTCTCCCCCATTGCAGGCAGATTCTTTACCATCTTAACCACCAGGGAAGCCCAACTTTACCTTAGTAAACCTTAAAAGAGTTGTGGGACACTTTTAAGTCATCTTTAACCCCATATTAAAATCAAAATGCTATGTAACTGCGTAACATTTGTCCAAAAGAATAAAATATGCGCTTCGCTCATCAAGATAAGTGCGTGGCCGCCATGAGGGCGGGAATCTGCAGTCAGTGAGGCTCGTGGTCTGAAGTTGCAGACTGCCTTGAGGGCACGTTTCCCGGTGTGAGGGCCACTTCAGTAAATTAGGGGGGTTCCTACAGAGTGCGTGTAAACCTTGGCTCGAGGGATGGGGGCATCCCCCACGTCTCCTCCTCCTCTTTCTCAGCCTTTGATATTCTGAAACGTTCAATATGTTCAAAAGATCCTTTCTGGGAAACAAAGCAAATCGATGTGGCATCTGACTGCCAACAAGCCTATGGGCTGTGGAGTGCCTTAGAATTTATGTAAGTTCTGCTTCTCAGAACTAACATCTTTGAGTGAGTCAGGCACTCTGCAAACGCTTTCAGGGTATTTTTCCTCCTAATCTTGCCCCCTATCGTTTTTTAAAAGGAGCATTTGGAGGTGAAGCAGTTAAGTCACAGATTAGAAAGAGGCAGCCTTCAGAGTTTACCTTCCCATTATTAAAAAGGAGCTGAGATTCCTTGCCGGCTCCAGGAGTCTAAGCATCAGCATACATAACCTTCCAGGGAACAGCACTTAGCAGACTGAGCTGTACATCCATGATAGATTTAGAATATTGGGGCCCTGTTATCACACCAACATAATTCCCTGTAAATTCCCTAAAGAAACATTTCTTTTCAACCAATTTGCTCAAGCAAAAGCTTACCTTGAATTGCAAGGCAATGAGTTTTGTTTTTTTTTTTCCCCCTTAGGAAGATATTTAAAAATATATTCTCAATTTCCTGATGATGGATTTTTAAAGAAGATTATTCCCAGAGTGGGTCGAGGCTATTCCAACTGGGAAGAGTCCCCAGTGCCCTCTCTCTGGGGGCCATGGGGTTATTGCCCTGACCCCTCTGCCACTCACAGGGCTGCTTGTTGCAGGACAGCAGAAGCACGGTGGACACTATTTGTTTCATCCAGTGACACCCTCGTGTGAGCCCAATAAAACCCCAAGGTCGATTCTCCTGGGGCCCGGAATGCAGCTCAGAACCAGAATCGTGGGTGCTCTGAGAAGTGGTGGCCAAAATGGGATAAACATGGGGCTTCCAGAGAGACCACACGGAGAGGGACAGTCGTGATGGGCATTCCAGCATTCAGCCAGGAAGTCAGCTGCCCAGAATCAGGACCATGGTGGCCTCTGGAAAGGGGCTTGGTGGAGGGAGGACCTTCTGAGATGAGGGAATGTTCTGTGTCTTTTTAAGTATTTCCTTTCAAAAATTATTTTATTATTACTATTTATTTTTATTTTTGGCTCTGTCACATGGCATGCAGGATCTCAGTTCTCCAACCAGGGACTGAACCTGCAACCCCTGCAGGGCAGTGTGGATCCTTAACCACTGGACCGCCAGGGAAGCACCACGTTCTACATCTTGATGGGTTTGCACAGTGCAAATGTTAGTAAGCCCATCAAACCATGGCCTTGTAACTGTGCATTTAACTGTTGACAACTTCCGTCTTGATTAAAAAAAAATGGAAACCAAGTCACATAATCTTGAGCCTCAGTGGCTTCGGTGACATTACAGTGGGAAGTGGGACTGAGGGTACATGTCTCTGTGATTTATCCTTCAGGATATAAAAGCCCCTGCAATGCAGAGGCCAGATTAAGGAACACACAGGACGGATGAAACATGACATTTTCTGGGCTTGGTCACGTCCAGGTATCCCAGAACCCCCCGGTCCAGCCCAGCACGGTGAACTCCTGCTGTGATCATGCGTTCTCAGGAGGGAAGGCTGAGATGAGCACCAGCTGTCTGTCAGCCTGGCACCTGTCCATACCTGCATTTCCAGGGGGGACAGTCCTGCAGCTGAACAGTGACATCCCCCAGGGCATCGCCCCTGACCGCGTGCCAACTTGGGCAGATGACCTACCTTCACTGCGCCCCTGCTGGGAAATGTCTGTGACGCACTCATCTCAGAATGCGCTGGCAAGGGTGCCATGGACAGTGTCCGTGACCTCACAAAATTCACCTGGAACCTAAATCCCCATGGTGATGGTGTCTGGAGGCGGGGCCTTTGGAGCCTCCATGATGCGATGAGCGCTCCAACAGCAGGATGAAGGGGCCAGAGCTTGCGCCCTCCCTCCTTCTGCCCCCACCCCCCTTCCACATCCTGTGAGGACACAGGGAGAAGGTAACCGCCTGCAAGCCAGGAAGACAGCCCTCACCTGACACCAGCGCTGCTGGAGCCCTGATCTTGGACTTCTAGCCTCCAGAACCATGTGAAATAGAAGGTGCTCAAGCTGCCCAGGCTGTGGTGTCCTATTGGTATTACAGCAGCCTGGACTATGGCAGGCGACATGAGGTGCTAACAGGCATGAAAGCACTTAGCATGGTGCCAGGCAGCTAACAGCAATCAATACATGACTGTTACCGTCACAGCAAAGTTCTCATCAGTACGGAGATGGATGACAAATGCTTCAGAAGACAGCTGCTCACTCAGATTTCAGAGATTCAGTACGCCCACTGCCAGAGTCCCCTGGCACCCAGTGGTAGGAAACATCCAGGGAGGTGGATAGATGCATGCAGGCCAGAACATCACTCTGACCCATGGAGTTTACCCTCTGACATCTTCCCCAGGCAGAACCAGGTGCTCCACATCTCAGAAAGTGATCAGGGGACCCTGGTGTCTGGACCCTGCCTGTTCCAGAGTCACCCCAAACACAGCACAGGCTGTCAGGTGCCCAACACACCTGGCCACCAGTTGAGAAACCGACACTGCAGGCTCCCGCCAGCTACCTGCTGCTCCCCGGGGCTCCACAGTCCCTCTGGAATTTAGCAGAAGCTTCAGAAAATGGAGCTTAATTGACACAGAGTCCACATCACCACCATGAACCCCTATGAAGCAGTGGCAGCTGTGACCACAGGAACCATACCCCCGCCCACCACGTACCTTCATACAGCCAGTTGCTGAGGCCGTTGTAAATCACGCCTTCCTTCCCAGTGGAGACCACGTGGATGGCCTGCTTCCTGACATGCGTGAAGTAGTAGATATTGTTTTCAAAGATAAATATCGAATTGGAAAGAGAAAAAAGCACAGCATTAATCAACGAAGTGGTTACAAGCAGGGTGTTCTTAAAACCCCAAACCAGCCATTTGGTGTGCATTTTCCCAGTGCATTTATTTGTCAGGGGTCTCAGGATCCCTTGGGACTCACCCACCTCCAACACCATCTACACTGAGGGTCAGTCAGAACCTCAAACTACACACAATTCACCCAATGCTGTCATTTACCACAACTAGACAATCGGTCAGTTACCCTTGGGGGTGTTAACATCAAGTTGCATTGACTGTCTTAGCAATTGTATTGTCCCCAGCAGTTATGAATGGGGGTAAGGGGTGCTGGGAAACTGGAACTGAGACTTATTGACTCAACATTTACTAAAACCTACTGAGTGGACCTCTCTGGTAGCTCAGTCAGTAAAGAATCTGCCTGCAGTGCAGGAGACCCGGGTTCAATTCTTGGGTCAGAATCCCCTGGAGAAGGAAATGGCAACCCACTCCAGTATACTTGCCTGGAGAATCCCATAGACAGAGGAGCCTGGTGGGCTCCTCAGTCCATGGGGTCACAAAGAGTCAGGCGCAACTGAGCAACTAACAGTGGGAGAAGCATGCAGCAGAGGATGAGATGGTTAGCTAGCATCACAGACTCAATGGGCATGAATCTGAGCAAATTCTGGGAGATACTGAAAGACAGGGAAGCCTGGCATGCTGCAGTTCATAGGGTTACAAAGAAATGGACACGGCTTAGTAACTGAACAACAACAACAACACTTAGTGGCACCTACTCTGTGCCAATCCTGGGACAGCACATTGATGAATGAGGTGGGATATATCATGGGCTTTTATTTTACTTACAGTCTGGTAAAGAAGACAAACTTTAACATAGAATGTTCTGACGGGGACAAGTGGAGACGTGGGGACATATGACAATACCACTAACTTAGGCCAAAGGACAGGCCTGAGAAAGTGACTGAAAAAATATATGTTTTTAATTGTGGTAAAACATACTTGACATGAAATCTGCCACCTTGGCTACTTTTCAAGTGCATAGTTTAGTGGCATTAAATGCACTCACACTGTCATGCAACTGTCACCACCATCTCCTGGACTCTTGTCATCCTGCAAAATTAAAGCCCTGCCCCCATAGAACACTTATCTGCGGTCCCTGCCCCCAGCATCCGCCATTCTACTTTCTGCGTCTTACACATCTGATGACTCTGGGGACCTCATAGAATAGAAAAGTGCAATGTGTGTGCTTCTGTGTCTGGCTTATTTCATGGAGCACTATGTCCTCAAGGTTCACCTGGGTTGTAGCAAGGATTAGGATTCTGAGAAAGTGGGTTTTAGGTTGTGATCTGAATGGGGAGCAGGATGAGGAAAGGGGGCTGAGAAATGAGACGACACAGGGCAAACAGCTTGCAAGAAACCAGAGGCAGGTGTGGGCTTGGGGGGCTGGGAGAACTGAGTGCGAGCTCCCAGTGACCAGAATCCTGCCAGGCACAGAACCCCAGGGGCAGCAGGAAGGCTCGGCTGAGGCTTGAGAAGGGAGCACCAGGGTTGGAGGTGAATCTTCTGCAGGTGAGCCCCAGGCCGTGAGGATGCGAAGAGGACGGGCAGGCATCAGCCTATCACCCATGGGAGTGAGGATGGAGGTAGACAGAGGTGGACCTGGCAGGGACAGTGGGGAGGACACCCTGAGTGTGGCAAGTGCAGTCATGGGAGGAGGCAGAGAGGTCCTCTGGCTGCTTTCTAGGTGGTTGGGTGACCCGTGTGCAGTACTGGGGTGCCCTGGAGGATGTTATAGTTCTGACCTTGGGTCAGCTCCAAATTCTCTGGAGTAGGGGAAGAGGGTGGTCTAGGTCAGTGGCTCTCAAACTCGGCTATGTATTAGAATGATCTGAAGAACTCTGAAAAGCCTTACTGCCAGGTCAAGGAGCCCAGCCCAAGGATCAGAATCTAGGGGTGGGACCCTGGCATCAGTATTTTAAAGAAACACTCCAGGTGATTTCAAAGTGCAGCCAAATCTATGAAACAGAGGTCCAGGAAAAAATCCAATGTCTCCCGGAGCTCTTAAAGTATGAATCAGCCTGTTCTCAAGGCCCTGGTCAGTTATGCCTGTGTTTTCTGTGCTCTGTTTTCTGTGTTTTTATGCTCTGTGTTCCACCCCCACGGGGACTTCAGAAATGATGCAAATATCCAACGTCTATAGAAGCAGAGCTACATGGACCAAGAACAGGACTCAATCTTTTTTTTTTTTAAGTAATTCTAAAAAATATATTGTCAGTGTCATTGATGAGAAGAGTGAGAGGGTGTTTTGCAAGCATAAGAAACAGCACAGATATTGACATTTTAAATGGAATTATGTCAAAAGGGCAGTTCCTACAGATGGTTCCCACAGAAGGATGGAGCTGAAAACTCAAGTATCGGCTTCCTGCTCATGCCTCCTGCTTCTTAAACACTCACTTCAACCAGAAATGAGCTTGAAAACTTTCAGACACAAGTACACATCCTCGTTTAATTTCTGCAGCTGTTCTTACAAGTTGCCAAAGGGTAAAGATGTATTATGAAATTTTAACTTCTCTTTATGAGTTCTAAGCTTAACAATGCATTTTTGAATCAAGTCATACCATAGGCAATTAATATTCTGAATAAGTAAAATTTGCTATGATAGACATTAAATCCATTTTCACGTTGGCTGCATTTTTACTGAAAGGAAAACAAAAGGGAACAAGTTGTAAGGAACAACGCATTTTGCTTTAAAGATGTTCATGTTTACAACGTGAGTCTGGATTCTACACAGCTCAGTCCTCTCTAGGCCCCGCAAGGACATCTGCACCCCATGCTCAGGGAGCACCACAGAACTTCTGCGGGACTGGTCCAGGGCTGGACTCCCAGAGGTCCCTTTATCTGTCACTGGAGATAAAGGCACGGGCTTCCTGGGTGGCTCAGTGGTAAGGAATCCACCTGCCAATGCAGGAGACGTGGGTTCAATCCCTGGGTCGGGACAATGCCCTGGAGGAGGACATGGCAACCCACTCCAGTCTTCTTGCCTGGGAAATTCCATGGACAGAGGAGCCTGGCAGGCTACTGTCCATGGGGTTGCAAAGAGTCAGACACAACTGAAGTGACTAAACAATAATGAGATAAATTCAGAGCCCAGTCTTAGGGTGGGCGTGAGACTGAGTGAGCTGACAACTTCAAACGCTGAGGATAGTGCCCAGCACAATCAGGGCTCAATAACACACCTGCTAGTCTTGTTGTGGTTACTCTCATCATGACAAAGTTTTATTCTGCCTGGGGAGATTAGGAGAGGATTCCTGGTGGAAGTGACCAGGTAGAACACCCACATGTTCACAGGGTGGTTACAAGAAAGCCCAGAGACACATGGAGCCAAAGGGGGAGCTTGTCATCTCAGGATGCTGGGGATGGGATAATCACCATAACTGTGTACAGTTTAGCTATTGGTCCTAGAAAATCAAGACCCAAAGGGAGCCATACTGCACAGCTCAGGGCTTGACTAAAAGGCTGCAGCACAGCTCCAGTGGAATGATAAAACAGAAGGGACACTGGACTTGAAATAGAAACTTAAATTCGAGCTGAGACTACTAGACATCCAGTTCTGAGTCCATTACTTAACCTTGTCCTTGTAACTTAATCTCATGTCCTTCACTACAAAACATGAGGTGGACTGGATGATCCCTAATATTTCCTCCATATTTAACCCTCTTGAGTCCAAAGGTATCTAAGATCTGGAGAAGACATTCAGCAAATTAATTAGTGAAGCCACTACCAAACTTGTAATTGAAAGGAGACTATTCATCCTGAAGGGGAAATTCAACATTCATGGTGAACCCAACACATTACTATTAAGGTGAAAACAGATTCTCTGGATTCCAGCTAAAACCCCCAAATATCACTTATCCTGGGTTTCTTTAATTGACACGGCACAGCAACTGCCCCTCTCAAGAACACATTCCCGGGAGTGGTCATGATCTACTAATTGCTTTTCCCTTTGTTTCCTGCTACTTCTCTTGAGTTCCCCCACTTCCTGACCAAGCACAATTTTGCTAACATTTCCACAATAAAGGAGGATGAAATATTCTGTTACATAGGACATTAAGTTTACTTTATAGGGCGAGATGGAACAGTTCGGGTGGTCACGGAGCGCCCACTGGTTCAGCAGTGACAATACACTGTATTCCTACAGCAAACGGGGTCGTCCCTGTTGTGTTCATTCTGTTCCCACGGGAAACTCTACACAGTTGACTCACTTCACTGGAACACTGCACACAGACAAAACACATCACCAGAACATGGAAATTCTGTCTCTAGATCTTGAAACCTGGTCAACACATCCTTCAGCAGACTCTGGAGGAGAATGAAATGGCTGATGGAGAGGCCAGCTGACCTGAGGAGGCTGGAACCCATCAGGTTCTTGTCTCCACCTGGCTTTAACTTCTAGGTATATTATAGATGTCACCTCTGGTCCCCTGAATGGCTTCATCCATGGGCCACAGAACAGCAAGTCAGAACCACCAACTGTGACTAACGGACTGGACACCCCTCCTGTGTTCAGAGCTGAATGGTCTCTGCACAGAACTCGATCTTCTGGTAACTTTCTATTTCTACTGCCCTGGACTCTGGTAAGGGTGGGTGTGGGCTCGAAGGGAAGCACACTATTGCTGACACGCTGCAGTTGTCAGAGGAGAATGGTACACACTGTGAGGAAGCCGTCGCCATGGCCTCTCCAAGTGCATGATTTTAGTCACCAGGCACATCCCTCTGGGCACCTGTGGGCTCAGGAGGGGCAAAAGGAGGGATTCCACACACACCCATGGGGGTCCTGAGTGCTGTGCTGTCACCTGGCAGTGGGGATGTAGAAGAGAACCCCCGGGGGTGCTGGGGGGACAGCTGCAAGGAGTCCCATGGGGGAGTACACCCAGGAACATCTGCTGACAAATGGCCTCTGTCCACACCCTGCTGAGGCAAGCTGGTGCCAGGCATGAGAGTCAACCTGTCTGCTTGGCGGATACAAGAATCCCTGTGGGTATTTCCAAGCAGCCATCAGGCTCCTGGAACAGCCCCTGTTCCCTGGGTTCAGGTCAGGAGACACTGGTGATGGTGGGACTCCTGTGTCTTTATGGAGAGAAGTTATTACGGAACAGTGACAAGAAGGACGTTCACCAACGCTCACATAATGGTGAATAAAACGGCACTGGGATTTTTTTTGGAAAGCAAACTGGCCAGTTGGAAATCACACATCAGTTTGGCCAACCATGAGGTGGAAACCAGGACAACAAATGCCACCGAACTCTGACTATACCACCGAACTCTCACCATTATTATAGTGTATACGGGAAAAGTTAAAATTCACAACCCTACAAATCACACATATACACAGTATATGACTATTATCAGTAAAATAGACTGTCTTGTATTTTATTCCCTTCTAGATGAGAGAGAATGCTACAGGGTTGGTGGGTGGCGTATAAAATTTAGTTTTAATAAAACTAAAGTTATATAACATACGTTTTTGCACAATGTTTGAGAATCTATATCAGAAATGCTTTTCCATGTCATTAAGCATGCTCTGACACTGTTTCCACTGTTTCCCCATCTATTTCCCATGAAGTGATGGGACCAGATGCCATGATCTTCGTCTTCTGAATGTTGAGCTTTAAGCCAACTTTTTCACTCTCCACTTTCACTTTCTTCAAGAGGCTTTTTAGTTCCTCTTCACGTTCTGCCATAAGGGTGGTGTCATCTGCATATCTGAGGTTATTGATATTTCTCCCAGCAATCTTGATTCCAGCTTGTGCCTCTTCCAGCACAGCGTTTCTCATGATGTACTCTGCATAGAAGTTAAATAAGCAGGGTGACAATATACAGCCTTGACATACTCCTTTTCCTATTTGGAACCAGTCTGTTGTTCCGTGTCCAGTTCTAACTGTTGCTTCTTGACCTGCATATAGGTTTCTCAGAGGCAGGTGGGGAAACAGTGGAAACAGTGTCAGACTTTATTTTTTTGGGCTCCAAAATCACTGCAGATGGTGACTGCAGCCATGAAATTAAAAGACCCTTACTCCTTGGAAGAAAAATTATGACCAATCTAGATAGCATCTTCAAAAGCAGAGATATTACTTTACCAACAAAGGTCTGTCTAGTCAAGGCTATGGTTTTTCCAGTGGTCATGTATGGATGTGAGAGTTGGACTGTGAAAAAAGCTGAGCGCCAAAGAATTGATGCTTTTGAACTGTGGTGTTGGAGAAGACTCTTGAGAGTCCCTTGGACTGCAAGGAGATCCAACCAGTCCATTCTGAAGGAGATCAGCCCTGGGATTTCTTTGGAAGGAATGATGCTAAAGCTGAAACTCCAGTACTTTGGCCATCTCATGTGAAGAGTTGACTCATTGGAAAAGACTCTGATGCTGGGAGGCATTGAGGGCAGGAGGAGAAGGGGATGACAAAGGATGAGATGGCTGGATGGCATCGCTGACTCGATGGATGTGAGTCTGAGTGAACTCCGAGAGTTGGTGATGGACAGGGAGGCCTGGCGTGCTGAGATTCATGGGGTCGCAAAGAGTCAGACACAACTCAGAGACTGAACTGAACTGAACTGAACTGAATGGAAGCATGCTCTGAGATGTGCCTTTTAGGAGATACACCATAGCTTATTTAATTATGTCCGGGCTGTTTGACATCTATTCTGTTTCTTATCAGAATAAAAATGCTCTTGTGAGCGTCTTAGGACTTGGCTGGATCTCTGCCATTTCCCAAGGATAAATTCCTATGAATAGAAACCATGAATCATGCTCCTTGTGCAATTTTTAAAAATGGGTTGAGGAGAGGAACAGGTGGGTCAGAGAACCACACAAAGTACTGACCATACAGAAATGTTTATACTAAGAACACAAAGAAATCTTATAACAATAAGAACATATTTTTATCAGATTTCCAGACTGAACAGCAATATCCAAAGTTGCTAAGGAGGCCATGTGATCTCCTGGTAGGGGCAGAGGTTGGCTGCACACACAGTCAGAAAACCATGTTGAAAGAGACTTTTCTTGGGTAGATAATGTGAGAAAGATGCTGGGCAGAAGGCATAGCCTTCTCAAACCATGTCTATAGAACCTGACGGTGGTGGGAAGCTGTAACCTCAGATCTAAAGGGGAACAAAAGACATATATGTATGTAGACGTGCGTTATCTCCCAGGTCAACACTAGAAGGTGCTGAGACTCACTCTCCGATTACTCAAGCTCATTTCAGAAATTGAGGAGTTCTTTCCTTACTCTGTTTTGCAATCCTAGCCCCTGCTTTGGCCATTCTACTGAGCAAGAAAATGACCATCTGTTCCTCTAGTTGGTATCTGAGTCTAGTAATGCACTGATGGTGGTTGGGGGGTTGGCAACGCTATTGATAAAGTGAGGGTTTTCCAGCCTCTTAGTGGCTCTTGTCCAATTCAGGAGCATCACCATCAATCCCACAGACACACGTGTGAGCACCTCCAAAGAGCCAGACAGGGCGCTGGGCACTGGCTTTGCAAGCTCTTGTCCGACCGGTGCTGTGGCCACAACTATGCTGTGTGAACGGCTCATGTTCCCAGTCCATCCATCACCCCAAATTCAGCACACTTGGCTCTCACGTTGGTTCCTGTCCAGGTAGCGGTGAGACATGGCAAAATTCACACAAATGTTCTCCATTTGGACTTCTGCACCTGTGAAATACAAATAATCAAACCTGCTGTGTCTGCCTTGTGGTGGTGTTGGGAGGATAAAAGGAGACAATTGTGCTGCAGAAAAACTTGAGGGTTTTAAAGCATATTTAAAGGAAATGCACTATTAGCATAATAACTATCATCAACCCGTCCAGTCCTTGCTGCTAGGATACTGATCAAATAACAGAGTCCTTTCAGCTTTTCACTGTCAACACTGCCCACCCAAGCCTTTCCTGCAGAAATCAGTGCAACACATTGCGTCACATTTCGACACAGCAAAATAACAGGATTTAATGCCAAAGAGCAGAGTTCAGTGCCAAGAAAGTCTTGCACACCATCTAAAACCATCCTTCTTACTATAAAGTACTCACATTGCTCATCCTTTAAAATGTCAACCAAAATCTAGGAAAAGCATCTGAAACATCACCATACAGACCCCTCCCTTAGTGCAAATGGTGAAGGAAAAGCGTCCTTTTCAGAGTCTCCCCCCACCCCCCACCCCAGGAAGAGCTCTCAGGATCTCGCCTACTGCTGAACTCAGACTTTAACCTGCAGAGCTCAAAGGTGCTATTTTTGCAAAGCTGAGGGAAAAGCCTCAAAAATCAAATTACCCTCCAGTGCAACTGATTACTGTGCTCAGTCCCTTGGAACATCGGAGCTAAGTAACTTCACAGCGACCATGGGGACAAGGTCCCGACTGCACCCAGGGCCTCGGGCAGGGTTGCCTGGCCCAAGTGTGGGGCGGGGGCAGGGGAAGCTGCCAAGCCCCCTCTCCTCCCCATGGACCACCGAGTTGCAGGGCTGCCCGTGGACAGCCTGGTCGGCCTCCCATAATGCCAAGCTGGGGCGTGCTGGGAAGAAGTATGTGAAGGGCTGCAAGGCCAGGGACAGTGCACCTGGGTGCAGGGTTCCAGGGCTTCCGAGCTGGGACATGGCAGGCAGCGGCTTGTCAACCCCGAGTGCGCCAAACCCACTGTGGAATCAGCCTTTGCAGGCCTCCTACCCTCTGCTGCCTGTGGCCAGCAGCACGGCCCCTGCCTGAGAGCCAGTGCTGTTCATGGCGGCACCTGGACAAGGCCACCCCGTCCCTGGGGCACCCCAGTTCCCAGCTCATGGGGGAAGGTACTCTGAGTATTCCCAGGGAAAGGCCCCCCGGAATCACTCGCCATCTGGGGTCAGCATCTACCACTGAGCAAGTCACCTTTCTTTAGAGGATTTGGACGGGAGGGACCTTCAAAGCCACACGAGGGCCTCTCTCAGGGGCTTCTGGGCTGCTGGCAGCTCCTGGAGGGGGCCCCACCCTTCCTGGGGAGACTGCCTCCTGGGCCGAGCTGTGCACCTCAGCAGTGCTGTCATCACCGTCCCTAGTCGGTTGTGGCTGCTCCGCAGCAAGGGTGCTTATCCTTCCAACAAAAGGAGGATTTCCCGGGTCACCAGACTTAGGAGCATATTTGCCTCTTTTTATAGAGGAAGAAGAATATTTGTCAGTCCTTTGTGGTGGGAACATATATAAAGATGCGCATTTAACTTTTTCAAATCTAATATGCACAAATTATTCACATTTCAATATCACCAAAATTCAGACGTATTAAAATTGATGGTGTGTCAATGTTAAAATCATAGCATATTATTCTTTCTTGGAGGTAAGTGAAAAAGTGTTGATTTTACAGTAACTTTTCATTTATATTTGATGAATTTGGGGGAGCAGCATTTGATATGTCATTCTAGGCATTGTTCAAAGTGCTTTATATATGTTAACTTTTGCTGAGAGAGAATTCTTTTGGTGGTAACCCCTCTCCTTCCTGGATCAGGAAGAGCCACTGGAGAAGGGATAGGCTACACACTCCAGCATCCTTGGGCTTCCCTGGTGACTCAGCTGCTAAAGAATCCACCTGCAATGTGGGAGACCTGGGTTCAACCCCCGGGTTGGGAAGATCCCCTGGAGAAGGGAAAGGCTACCCACTCCAGTATTCTGGCCTGGAGAATTCCATGAACTGTATAGTCCATGGGGTAGCAAAGAGACAGACACAACTGAGTGACTTTCACTTCACACCTCTCCTTCCAGCATTTTTTTTAATTTATTTTTAATTGGAGGGAATATTTGCTTCTGTCTTATTCCAGGATGTTCTGGCTGAGCACTTAGCAGAGATCCCCATGCTCCGTTGGCCTAGTTTGAAGCCATCCCTCCCCCATGCCTGTGAGCTCTGACCTGCCTGTGAGCACCACTTTCGGCCCTGAACACCAGCTAGGACATGCAGCTCAGGCCTGTGTACCCCAAGAGCCTCCCCTCCCACACGACCCTGGCCTCGGCGATGCTCAGTGTGGGTTCAGTCCACGTCATCTTTCAGCATCTCCCTGATAGAGTTATGAAGTTAATGGTTTCTTGCCACTGTGTTGTGATGTGGGAAGTCCCAGGGATTACTGATCTACCTGGTGCCATAGAATATGTTTTTTCATGGTAAGAGAGAGTGAAACAAATACCCAGAGAGAAGTGGAGCTAAAGAGAAGTGAAGGCAAAGGGTAAGCAGAAAAGGAAGGTAGACGGAAAACACGGATACTCTGAGGATTTACTCTGGCACCTGGATACAGCTGTGCCTGGTGTCAAAGCTATGTCTGCCCATCCTTCACAAGTAAGAGAGCCTCTTTTTTGTTTATTCCATTTTAAGTGGGAATTCTGTCCTTTGTAACTGAAAAATCCTAGTGAATGTATACTCTTCTTTCACTAGTTACCATGTTTCTGTGGTCTGCCTTCTGCCTCTGTCTGAACTCTCTCCTGTGCCAGGTATTATGAATAATGATGAGGTCTTTGCCCTCAAGTAGCTCCAGGTTCAGGCACATCCTTATCTACGCTTAAAAAGAGGTGCACAAGCTTATGGCAGATAATGAACACTAGTTCCTGTGCCACACCCAGTGATCAGCCCTTTGGTTTCTGGAGGAGATCTCATCCTTACATTTTCCAAGTGATAGATCTGAGAGAGTAATTTTTTCTGGCTCACTGAAGGATACACCTGATGCAATCCAGAGGTCCACAGACCTCTCAGAGGCTGGCAGGGATAGAGATGAGGATAAATCAACAGAAGCAAAGATGAGAGGGCCAGTGGTGGATAGAGCACTGATGTGGTCATCAGAGGTCACTCCAGACACTCCCCACACATCCTGCTTGAGGCTGAAGTCCAGACTGGATCACGCCCACCTGGGTAAGTGATGAAGTGCATGCTGCTCTCAAATTCCCAAAATGCCCACCAAAAAATACAGCAACTTCCATAACCAAGGCAGGTGGGAAACTCAAGGGGAACCAGACTGGGTAGCACTGGACTGTGCCCAGGGAAAGGCCAGGGCTCCAAGCTGACCAGGGCACTAGACTCAGCCTCTGGCTATCAGCACAGGGGCCACTCCACTGGTGGGAGGCAGGGGGGCAGAGGTTGAAAGTCCACCCTGTGGACAAACCTGCAGTTAGACAGGAAGGAGAAGCTGGGAGGTGGGCCTGACTCAGTGATTCTCAATGCAAGTGAACTCACCCAGCCCGACAGTCACTTGGAGGATCAAAGATGACTGTGCTGAGAAAGAAAGAGCCAGCACCTCTGGGTCATGTGGGGGAGGTGGGAGGCAAACGCACATGGGTGGGGAGGTTTCTGAGGATAAGTGATGCTGAACGGCAAGGGTCAAGGGTAAATGGTCAAGAATGTATCTGAGAACCTGGGCAGGGGCTGGACCTGCTCTCCCAGTGGTGGTTGGGGGGGGGGGGGCCTGAGCACCTGTTCACCTGGAGAACCTGAGGGGGCCGAGGGGATGTAAATATGTGGTGGGGCGCCTGCCTGCCCCAAGGAAGTGGCCTCGCTCATCCTGTTTGAAGGCAGCGTGTCTACATATCAATGCAGAACCTTCCCCTTGATGTTTCACTTTGAGAACTGAATTGTGCTTTGGAACTGGCCTTTGAACAAGACTGCATCAGCCCAAGCCATCCACACACGACCACAAGGATCCCCCAAAGCACCATTCTTTTTCTTCCTGTCAGCCTCAAGAATGCTTGGCTCAGTCTGAGTCTCAGACCCTGACACCCTCTCTGGTCACTCTGCAGCATGTGGCATTTTCCTTCAGAAAGACGATGCTGGCCCATCGCTCTCTGAGCTGTGTGTGGAGCGTTTATCAAAACTCCCTGTTACTAAATTCATTTTACTCTGTCTCCCCACATGATTATAATCTCTAAGAAGATTGAGACCGCACTTGTGCTTGTTTTCATGCCCTCATCAATGCCTGCAGAGACCTGATGCTAAATATTTGCTGATGATTCCAAAAATACCCACTGCTACTAGCTGAGGGCTTTTTGTGTGCTTGGCACTGAAAGATGCTCACCCACATTTGGTTTATTTTCATACTTGTCAACAAAGGTCCGTACAGTCAAAGTTTTGGTTTTTCCAGTAGTCATGTACGGATGTTGGACCATAAAGAAGGCTGCGAGCCGAAGAATTGATGCTTTTGAACTGTGGTGTTGGAGGGGGCTGTTGAGAGTCCCTTGGACTGCAAGAAGATAAAACCAGTCAATCCTAAAGGAAACAGACCTTAAATATTCATTGGAAGGATTGATGCTGAAGCTGAAGCTCCAAAACTTTGGCCACCTGATGCAAAGAACTGACTCATTTGAAAAGACCCTGATGCTGGGAAAGATTGAAGGAAGGAGGAGAAGGGGACGACAGAGGATGAGATGGTTGGATGGCCTCACCGACTCAATGGACACGAACTTGGGCAAGCTCTGGAGGATACTGAAGGACAGGGAAGGCTACTGTGCTGCAGTCCATGGGGTCACAGAGTCGGACACGACTGAAAGACAGAACAACAACAACACAGAGCCCATGATCTGTGGCCTCTCATTGTCCACACACCTTGGCAAGGAAGATGTTATTTCAGTTTTTTAGAAATGAGATGCAGGCTTGGAGAGGCTGAGCTTTGACCTGAGGTCACAGTGCTCATGACAGAATTAGAAACAAACTGCCTAACCCACATGCCTGTGACTCTGGGACCAGCAGCGCCAGCAGCCTGTAGAACCAGCTGGAACCTCTAATTCTCAGGTGCTTCCCCAGGCCAGCTGGGTTTTAGTGGGCTCTCCAGTTGGTGACTGATATCAATGGAAAATCATAAACGATTTCCAGCAGTTCTGCTGATGAGGACAGTCTGCTGGTGAGGATGGCTGAACCCCTTCATGAAAGGGGTCTGAACAAAAACACAGATTGAGAACTGAATCTCAATCTCAATCTAAAACTCTCTAAAAGCACTGAGAGAGCTGACAAGTGTACTGACTGGTAGAAAACAGGCACCCTCTCAATCTTTTTATGCTGCAGTTAAATTCAAGCCTCATCGGTTGCCAAACACAGGCTTCTGACTCTGAAGAAGTGAAAGGATTCAGCAGTACTTTCCTAAGGGAATGGAAAAGGACAATTTTTTTTCTTGGTAAGTTTCTGGGCCTTTTTGTATATAGTCCAAACATGAGGCTGGCAATGCTGCCCCTGAAACGTCATTCAGACCTTGCTGGTGGGATCACCTGGGTGGTACCAGGTGTGTGAGGTGTGCAGGGTCCTCTCTGAAGGGACGCTGAGGCCTCTAACACCAACCCAGACACGCCAGCTCAGCCCCATTGGACATGTCCCCTCTGATTCCCAGGGTGACAGGTCTTAGAACTTTCTTCTTCTCCAAGGTAATGAGATAAACAGCCAGCCTTCTCTTCAGCCACTAGGGGCTCATTATCTGGTCTGTAGATTATCCGCAGTCTTTGAAGCTCTTCTTTTCTCTGGCTGTTCACTTCCTAGCCTGTTACTGCTCATCAGCATCGCAGGGGGTCAGAGTCCGGCTCAGAAGCCCACCATCCTCAGCACTGATGCTCAGAAATGTCTGCCGCAGTTCTGCTGGGACCAGCTTGTGCTATCCTGTTAGGTGTTTAAGGCTGACTTCTGCAACCTGTGGAGCTCTCATCAGTGATCTTTTCTATTATTTACACACCAAGACAGTAAAAGATAAATGGACCCAGCATCAAACCAGAAAATTCACAAGAAAGATGCCATGGGTACTAATTTATGGAAAATAATCAATCAACTACTAAATACATATTAATTTATCAACTATGGTATATAATCAGAGAAGGCAATGTCACCCCACTCCAGTATACTTGCCTGGAAAATCCCATGGACGGAGGAGCCTGGTGGGCCGCAGTCCATGGGGTCGCTAAGAGTTAGACACAACTGAGCGACTTCACTTTCACTTTTCACTTTCATACACTGGAGGAGGAAATGGCAACCCACTCCAGTTTTCTTGCCTGGAGAATCCCAGGGACGGGAGAGCCTGGTGGGCTGCCATCTATGGGGTCGCACAGAGTTGGACACGACTGAAGCGACTTAGCAGTAGCAGCAGCATGGTATATAGTTAAATGCATGCTGATTTATTGAATTATATTAGCAAAGATTTTTGAAAATTCATAGACTCAACAATATTTTTAATGATAAAGCCTGCTGCTTTATGCAGTAAATATATGACTGATTAAGCACACAGTAAACAATTTGTAAATATGTATCAAGAGCCTTAAAAAAGAGCCTTAAAAAAATCAATTGTTAAAAAAAAAAAGTTCATTGTTTTGACTCAGTAATTCCTCATTAGGAATATTCTAGGCCTAAAGATATTCCACTGTATCAATTGTAATACTATGTTCTGTGCTGTGCTTAGTCATTCAGTTGTGTCTGACTCTTTGTGACACCATGGACTGTAGCCCACCAGGATCCTCTGTCCACGGGATTCTCCAGGCAAGAGTAATGGAGTGGGTAGCCTATTCCTTCTTTAGGGCATCTTCCCAACCCAGGGACTGAACCAGGGTCTCCTGCATTGCAGGCAGATTCTTTACCAGCTGAGCTACCAGGGAAGCCCCAGTGTAATACTATATATATATATATATATATATATATATATATATATATATTATAAATAGTCTAGATGTCCACAGGGAAATGACTTAATTTTTGTAAATCCATTCTATGAACTGTTATGTAACTATTAAAATTATGTTTAGAACAAGTATTTAATTGAATCATACTAGGCACAAGCTTAGATATATAAAACTAACTCTTACAACTATAAAATAATAATAATTATTATAACTATATTATTATTACAACTATAAGGTTTCTACTCTGGGAAACAAGATTAAGAGAACACATTAAAATATTAATAGTAACTGCCTATGGATACTGGATCTACTGGTCCTTTTATAAGACTTTTTTCCCCTGCTTTCCATATTTTTTACTTTCTATATTTTGTATTATTTTTTCAGTAGGGAAATAAATAATAAAAATTAATCAACTACCTAAAATGATCTGGACACCAGTCCCGGGAAGTGGGGATAAAACAATGAATATGAAGCATCCTAACTTCCATGGGGTGTCACGTGGTTGTTGTTCCGACTCTGCAACCCCATGGACTGCAGCAACCCAGGCTTCCCTGTCCTTCACCATCTCCCAGAGCTTGCTCAAACTCATGTCCATGGAGTTGGTGATGCTATCTAATCATCTCATTCTATGCATTATATGTGATGGGAAAGGATCTGGAAACAAGCATTCAGCACATGAGGTGGGTACCAGAAGATATGGGGGAGTAGGGGGGAGCCAGTGGGGCATAGAATCCTAGCTTGGGGTCCAAGGACCCCAGAGAGGACTCCTGTTCACCTCAACACTCACTGTGTCTTTCATGGCTGCTTGTCTGAAAACAGTCCCTGTGTCAATGGACAACTCACACTACAGTCAACAAGCATTCCAGAGACAGAGAGGACACAGTGAGCCCTCATGCCCTGGGCATGGACTTTGCCATCCAGGACCAGGGTGAACTTGGTGCCTGTGTCACTACTGCCCGAGAGACCTCAGTGTGTTCCCACTCCCACAGCGGGCCGGGTCATCCTGACTGCAGGTTCTATCCTTCGATGACCAGGGCTGAGGCTGGAGGGGCCAGACGGGCGGCCCTGAGTCTGTGCTGGGAAGTCCTGCCCACCCATCATGGTGGGCGCACGACAGCTAGCTCCTGTGCAGACTCTGACCATCGGAGGCCATGGGCATCTCTTCAGGTACCTGGCTGGGGGAAGGCTGAGCCAGGGCACCAAGCTTGGTGGAGGGCACCAAGCTTCCAGGGGGCACATGGAGATGTTTGGGGGAGGGGGTGAGGGGGTAGTTACATCTCTCAAGGCAGGCAGCCTGGACTCAGAGCTGCTCCGCCACCCACCTGGCACTCAGCCTCGGGTGACCCGCCAGATGTCCCCAGACTTTCTCGCCCATCAGATGACCTTGGGTGCCTGTGCAGAGCACCTGGCAGGGTCCTCGGCTCACGGTGGACGGCCGTGTTCACATCCCCTCTGGTTCCTAAATACTGGGCTCTGAAGCCCTCGGTGGGGCTGCTCATTCCAGCACCATGTGAGACCCAGTGACCAGAGCAGGACGGGGACCTTCTGGAAGCCAGCACCATGTCCCATGCCCTCTCCCCCACTCAGGGCAGGGCTCTGTTGACCTGATGGAGCCCTCAGGCCTGCCTAGGCCCTTCCCCCTCCCCCTGCCCCCCATAGTCTCCCCACAGCTCTTTCAGGAAACAAATACCACTGTGGAGTCACAAAGACTTTCAATTACATCCTCCTGTAAGCCATGGGCAGGCACGGCTTCCATCCCCAGTTGGAGGAAGATGAGACACAGAGAGGTGAAGCAATCTGCCCGACATGAAAGGTGGCGGTGGCCAAGCTGAGGTCCGGCCCAGGCTGTGACTCCAGGATCCAACTCTGTGCCCCCTCTATTCACGGGGCAATCCTCTGTAATTGGTGTTAAAGTCGTGTGTGTAGGTGCTCATCCACCAGGGCCACACGTCTCAGGGTCAGTGGCATAGAGCCAGGCTGATGACCTCATTCCCAGAGACACCCCATCCACTCAGCGCCCCACTAATAACACCCTGTGTCAGGCCACTACTGCTTCCTCCTCACTAAGGTCTGTCTCAGCGGCTCGGGCTGCCATAACAGAACAGCACAGATGGGGCCACTTAAACAGAAAGCATGTATAGCTTACAGTTCTGGGGGCTGGAAGTCCAAAATCAGGCTGCTGCCGGGGTTGGGTTCTAATGAAAACCTCCCTCTTAGTTCACAGACAGTGCCCCGGGCTGTGTCCTCACATGGCAGAGACAGATCTCTCATGTGTCTTCTTATAAAGGCACTGATCCCACTCGTGAGGGCTCCACCCTCATGACCTAATCACCCCAATGCCTGCTGCCCCTCTTGACACCATCCCACTGGAGATAAGGGTTTCCATGCATTAATTTTGGGGGCACAAACATTCAGCCCATAGCAGAGCCTTCCAGTCCTGCTGTGCAAAGCCCAAGCCTGTTCTGCCTCTTTCAGGAAGCCTTCCATGACTACCTCCATCTCCCTCCCTCTAATGCATGAGCACCAATCACCATTATGTGATAAAGTGCATCATTTAATCTCTGAACTGCAGCGATCACCAAGCACAGTTCCCTGTCTTAAAAAAACAGGGGAGTTAAGACTCTAGCTTCTCAAAGTCTGTAATAACTTTCCTAGATTATGTCATGTGTATGCATCTTGTCCAAATATTAATCTCCTTCAGGCGACACTTTTTCCTTTATCTCATACAAACACTGGCACAGCTCTGGGAAAACACAGGGCTTATGCTTTTGGGTCTGAGCCATCAGAGTTCTCTGCTCCTGGCCTGGGGTCCCATCAGCCCCCTCAGCTACTGGTAAGCAAGCAGCAAGCTCTGCACCAGGACTTGAGCCTCACACAACCTCAATTAATCCCCTAATGGAACATCAGCATCTCAGGACCACAGCGCCACATGCGGGGGAGGGCGGGGGAATGGTGGTGTCTGCCCCCCATCTCTGTCACTCACCAGCCATAGATTCAGGGCGCATTTTAATGACAAAACAGAAGCTGTCTTTTGAAATGTCTCAGGCGGCAAATCTCACTTTTCCAGGCACACTGGGAACAGGTGGGGAACAGGCGAATTATTACTAACTGACCTGATTGGTGAGGTGAGGTCACTGGACAAGATCATGTGCAGGCAGATGTGTGGGGAAAGGTAGGAAGAGATGAGCTGGGGGCTGAGGAGGAGAGGGTGTTTTACGAACACCCCCCAGGGGTTGTGAGCAGGTAGGTCAGCCGCCTGTGCATCTGGGACTGTCCTGTGTTAACACTGAACACTCAGAAAAACTGGGGTGGCCTGTCACCCTGGTTCAGGTGACTCATAAATGGTGGGGAGGGCTCAGCTGGTCTTTATTATCTGTATCATGGGTTGAAAATTCCCTGGACAATCAATGAGAAAAATTAAGAAAATAAAACCCAAAGTCCCACATCTTCCTATATGGTTATACACATCCACACATGAACCTTCACGTGTGTCTGTGTCCACCTATTGCAATGACACCAGGGAGGGTGTTTTAGGGCGTCTCTAAGAGACAGGTTCAGTCCCTGGGTTGGGAAGATCCCTTGGAGGAGGGCATGGCAGCCCACTCCAGTATCCTTGCCTGGAGAATCCCATGGACAGAGGAGGCTGGCAGGCTACATACAGTCCACAGGGTCACAAGGAGTCAGACATGACTGAAGTGACTTCAGACACATGCTCTGTTCCTGCTCGACTCAGTCAGAACCTTCCAGGGCCTCCTAAACCCACCAGGAGCCACAGGACCATGACATGGCATCTGACAGGAGCTGAGCCTGAAGCTGAAGGTGGGGAAGGGTGGTAGAGAGGCTCTGGCTCTCTGATATCACAAGGCAGGTCTGGCACCCAAGGACACACTTGTCTTAAAGACAGATGTGGTGGAAATGGCTTTGGGAGCCCAGCCTAATAAGGCACTTGGTGCTCTGCCTGGTTCTGAAGGGGCCGCACCAGCTAGGGCATCCTACCCGTCTGTGGAGGCTGGCTCTGCTGAACCAGGACATGGTTGAGCCCAGCGGGGAGCGTGTGGTGGGACAGTTTAATATGCAGCCAGTCTTGTGTGCTGAACTTGGTAATTAGCACTTCTGGAAAATCAGTGCACTCTAAAACGTTAGCAAAATGAAATTGTTAATTAATAAAGCAAAATTTCAATGTCCTTAGAATTTCAGGAGACATTTAAGCTGCAAACTCTCACTTGGAATTATGGAAATGTGACTTGGAGAAGACTTAAAGGAACCATCATCAGACGGGTCCTCCCTGAGGGTGCTCCACACTTGCTTTCCTTTAATGGGAACCAGGGCACCATCGTAACCACAAGGGGACCAGGGGACCGCTGTGCAGACAGCCCCTGACTCATGATGCTGTGACTGTAGTAGAAGCTGTACTTGGAAGTTTGAAATCTGCTCTTTTCTGGGCATTGCTGTGTGGTCTGATTCTCGTGATGCTGGGCAGGGCAACTCCCAGTCAGCCTCCTGACCACAGGGGAAACCACAATACACTGACAACCACTCTGGACCCAGACGGCCATTCTGCTTTTTACCTTCAATACACTGTCCAGTAAATTACATGAGATATCCAACACTTGATTATAAAACAGGCTTTGTGCTAGAGGATTTTTCCCAAACCACCAAAGGCAGTTCCAAACGAGGAAGGGAAGCAGTGGTCATCCCCTAACCTGGACCACAACAGGAGCTGTCATTTAGTGCCTGCTGCACGGGGGAGCCTGGTGGGCTGCCGTCTATGGGATCACACAGAGTCAGACATGACTGAAGTGACTTAGCAGCAGCAGCAGCACACTCTATGTGGATTTTACTACTATGTGATTTGAGCATCTAGATTACCCCAGGTTCTCCCAATAAACATGCAAACTTGGCATCTTAACCACCCTCATTTTATGGATGAGGAAACTGACTCAGAAGGCTCAAAGTCAAAAAAGCTAATAGGGTCGCCTGGCTCCAAAGTCTACATTTTTCCATTTTGTAATTTTCTCATCATTTGAGCAAAAATTATTTCTTTGGGTCAGATTCAAGATACTATTAGGTTTCTCCTTCCACATCAGTGGCCAAGAAAGGGAACTAACATTGGCCATATCAAAGAAGGCTGCTTATGAGTTGTTCCAATAAACTTCATGGCATGCCTGAAGGTCTTTCTACCCTGTTTACAGATGAGGAAACTGAGGCTCTGAGGAGTCTTTAAAGTCCTACAGTCCTATGAGTGGCAGGGCTGGGTTTCAATCCAGCTCAGCTGTTATTGTTATTGAGTTGCTAAGTCGTGTCTGACTTTTTTTGCGACTCCATGGACTGCAGCATGCCAGGCTTCCCTGTCCTTCAGTCTCCTGGAGTTTGTCCAAGTTCACGTTAATCCAGTTCAGGCTGCTTCTAAACTCTATTCTTTCCACCAGGGGAGTGCTTCCCAAAGTTTGGTTCACCATTAACCGCCTCCGTGATTTTGGATTTTGATTTGAGTAGTACTTAGTACTATTATTTGGGGCTTCCCAGGTGGCTCAGTGGTAAAGAATCGGCCTGCCAACCAGGAGATGTGGATTTGATCCCTGGGTCAGGAAGATTCCCCTGGAGGAGGAAACAGCAACCCACTCTAGTATTCTTGCCTGGAGAATTCCTTGGACAGAGAAGCCTGATGGGCTACAGTCCATGGGGTCACAAAGATTCAGACATGACTGAGAAACTCTGAACAGTACTATTATTTACCAGTTATTTTTCAATCATTTCCCTTTCAATGTAAGCAAGTTTCATTTAAAAGGGATATTTTGCCTCACTAGTGTGAAGGGAACACCAGTATTCTCAGTAGTGAAGAGGTGATAGGCATAAACAAACACTAACAAAACCAAACATTATTTCTAATTCTGTCCAGGTCTACCTAAAGACCTGTTTGTTTAAGATCTACTTAAAGGTCTCTTGGTTAAAAAGCAGTGTTAGCAGGCATCAGGGCCTGTCAAAGACTTTCTCCTGATCTATATGCCAAAGTCTGGAAGAGAATTGAAAATGGAATAATTTCCTTGCTATGTACTGCCACCTTCCTTAGCTCTCCACATTGCACCTACAGTCCAGCCCCAGACCATCCACTGTACACTCGCTTCTGTTCCATAACATTAAGGAACTCCACCTAGGAGTGTGGAGGAAAACAACCTTCAGAAAATATCTGGGTTGCATAAAAACATTTTAAAGCTGCTTCTCATGGGTTGTTTCTGCCTAAGATGGTGTATTAGGAAGTAGAACTCAGAAAGATGCTCCTGGCTTTACCAGCCTTGTGTAAATAAATACCGGCCTATTTGTTTCATATGAACAGGATGGTGGAGCCATCAGGGAACACATAGCAGCTGGTGGGCCTTAAGGCTGTGGGATTCCTGGCAAATGGAAGGCGATCAAACACTGTTGATAGAACAGGGCTTACAGCCATTATCATGAGAGAAAAGAGGTCAGAGAAAATGAAACCAGGGTTTTTTTTTTTCCTGTCCTCGACATTTTCACTTATCGTAGATCAGTAAACATGAGAATACAGGCAGCTGTAAGGGGGAGTCACCAAGTGGGCTGTCTGTAAGGGAAGTGCTGGAGCTGTTGGGGAAAAACCAGCCCCTTCTGGTGCCTTGGGATGGGGGACGGGCCCGGCAGAAGTAACTGGTCCTGGTGGACTGGACCATTTCTCCTCTCCCCTTAGGCTGAGATGGATGCATGTGGAAAGAGCACAGCAGATCCATGGACACAGTTCACTTTTCCTTGCTATTCACAATGGAGAAGCTACTGAAAGTCATGTCAGGTCTTGGAGGAGGCCCCACCCAGGGTATGAGGATTTATCTACAACACTGCTCACTGTTCAGGGAAGTTCTACTGCTGTGTAGATCTGTACTCTTTCCAGCCAGAACGCAATGTAGGGAGGGTGGTCCCTTCTGGACGGAGTGGCAATAACCTAATAGTCTGAGCTCACAGATGCTTTTAAAAGACTTCTAAGCTTCACATGTTCATTTTGGGCTTCACAGGTGCTGCAGTGGTAAAGAATCTGCCTGCCAATGTAGAAGGTGCAAGAGATGTGGGTTCGATCCCTGGGTGAGGAAGAGTCCCTGGAGTAGGAAGTGGAAACCCACTCCAGTATTCCTGTGTGGAAAATTCCATGGACAGCAGAGCCTGGTGGGCTACAGTCCATGGGGTCACAAAGAGCTGGACACAACCAAGCACACAAACACATGACATGTTCTTTTTGATGGGAATCTCAATAATATTTTTAATATAAATTTATTTATTTTCATTGGAGGCTAATTACTTTACAATATTGTATTGGTTTTGCCATACATTGACATGAATGTACATGTGTTCCCCATCCTGAACCCCCCGCCCACCTCCCTCTCCATCCCATCCCTCTGGGTCATCCCAGTGCATCAGCCCCGAGCACCCTGTCTCATGCATCGAACCTAGACTGGCGATTCATTTCACATATGATAATATACATGTTGCAATGCCATTCTCCCAAATCATCCCACCCTCTCCCTCTCCCACAGAGTCCAAAGACTGTTCTATACATCTGTGTCTCCTTTGCTGTCTCCCATACAGGGTTATCATTACCGTCTTTCTAAATTCCATATATGTTAGTATACTGTATTGGTGGTTTTCTTCTGGCTTACTTCACTCTGTATAATAGGCTCCAGTTTCATCCACCTCATTAGAACTGATTCAAATGTATTCTTTTTAATGGCAGAGTAATATTCCACTGTGTATATGTACCACTATTTCTTATCCATTCATTTGTTGATGGACATCTAGGTTGCTTCCATGTCCTGGCTATTATAAACAGTGCTGCGATCAACATTTGGGTACATGTGTCTCTTTCAATTCTGGTTTCCTTGGTGTGTATGCCCAGCAGTGGGATTGCTGGGTCATATGGCAGTTCTTTTTTTTTTTTTTTTTTACATGATATTTTACATGTTTTAATGCCATTCTCCCAAATCTTCCCACCCTCTCCCTCTCTCTCAGAGTCCATAAGACTGTTCTATACATCAGTGTCTCTTTTGCTGTCTCGTACACAAGTTTATTGTTACCATCTTTCTAAATTCCATATATATGCGTTAGTATACTGTATTGGTGTTTTTCTTTCTGGCTTACTTCACTCTGTATAATAGGCTCCAGTTTCATCCACCTCATTAGAACTGATTCAAATGTATTCTTTTTAATGGCTGAATAATACTCCATTGTGTATATGTACCATAGCTTTCTTATCCATTCATCTGCTGATGGACATCTAGGTTGCTTCCATGTCCTGGCTATTATAAACAGTGCTGCGATGAACATTGGGGTACACGTGTCTCTTTCCCTTCTGGTTTCCTCAGTGTGTATGCCCAGCAGTGGGATTGCTGGATCATAAGGCAGGTCTATTTCCAGCTTTTTAAGGAATCTCCACGCTGTTCTCCATAGTGGCTGTACTAGTTTGCATTCCCACCAACAGTGTAAGAGGGTTCCCTTTTCTCCACACCCTCTCCAGCATTTATTGCTTGTAGACTTTTGGATAGCAGCCATTCTGACTGGTGTGAAATGGTACCTCATTGTGGTTTTGATTTGCATTTCTCTTATAATGAGTGATGTTGAGCATCTTTTCATGTGTTTGTTAGCCATCTGTATGTCTTCTTTGGAGAAATGTCTGTTTAGATCTTTGGTCCACTTTTTGATTGGGTTGTTTATTTTTCTGGAATTGAGCTGCAGGAGTTCCTTGTATATTTTTGAGATTAATTTTTTGTCAGATGCTTCATTTGCTATTATTTCCTCCCATTCTGAAGGCTGTCTTTCCACCATGCTTATACTTTCCTTTGTTGTGCAAAAGCTTTTAATTTTAATTAGGTCCCATTTGTTTTTGTTTTGTTTTGTTTTTTGCTTTTATTTCCAATATTCTGGGAGGTGGGTCATACAGGATCCTGCTGTGGTTTATGTCAGAGAGTGTTTTGCCTATGTTTTCCTCAAAGAGTTTAAAAGTTTCTGGTCTTAACGTTTAGATCTTTAATCCATTTTGAGTTTATCTTTGTGTATGGTGTTAGAAAGTGTTCTAGTTTCATTCTTTTACAAATGGTTGACCAGTTTTCCCAGCACCACCTGTCTTTAGAGATTGTATTTTCTCCATTGTATATTCTTGCCTTCTTTGTCAAAGATAAGGTGTCCATTGCTGCTAAGTCACTTCAGTTGTGTCCAGCTCTGTGCGATCCCATAGATGGCAGCCCACCAGGCTCCCCCGTCCCTGGGATTCTCCAGGCAAGAACACTGGAATGGGCTGCCATTTCCTTCTCCAATGCATGAAAGTGAAAAGTGAAAGTGAAGTTGCTCAGTCGTGTTCGACTCTTCGTGACCCCATGAACTGCAGCCCACCAGGTTCCTCCATCCTTGGGACTTTCTAGGCAAGAGTACTGGAGTGGGTTGCCATTGCCTTCTCCAAAGGTGTCCATAGGTGTGTGGATTTATCTCTGGGCTTTCTATTTTGTTCCACTGATGTATATTTCTGTCTTTGTGCCAGTACCATACTGTATTGATGACTGTGGCTTTGTAGTAGAGCCTGAAGTCAGACAGGTTGATTCTTCCAGTTCCATTCTTCTTTCTCAAGATTTCATTGGCTATTTGAGGTTTTTTGTACTTCCATACAAATTGTGAAATTATTTGTTCTAGTTATGTGAAAAATACCGTTGGTAGTTTGATAGGGATTGAATTGAATCTATAGATTGCTTTGGGTAGTATCCTCATTTTCACTATATTGTTTCTTCCAATCCATGAACACGGTATATTTATCCATCTATTTTTGTCCTCTTTGATTTCTTTCACCAGTGTTTTATACTTTTCTATAGAAAACTACAAAGGACTATAAGTCTTTTGTTTCTTTAGGTAGATATATCTAAGTATTTTATTCTTTTCATTGCAATGGTGAATGGAATTGTTTCCTAGTTTTGGAAAGTTGTACTTTTTTCAACTAAGCAGAAAACTAACAAGGAAACACAAACTTTCAATGATACAACAGACCAGTTAGACCTAATTGATATCTACAGGACATTTCACCCCAAAACAATGAATTTCACCTTTTTCTCAAGCACACACGGAACCTTCTCCAGGATAGATCACATCCTGGGCCATAAATCTAGGCTTGGTAAATTCAAAAAAATTGAAATCATTCCAAGCATCTTTTCTGACCACAATGCAGTAAGATTAGATGTCAATTACAGGCAAAAAACTATTAAAAATCCCAACATATGGAGGCTGAACAACACACTGCTGAATAACCAGCAAATCACAGAGAAAATCAAAAAAGAAATCTAAATATGCATAGAAACGAATGCAAATGAAAACACAACAACCCAAAGCCTATGGGACACTGTAGGGGCAGTACTAATGGGAAGGTTCATAGCAATACAGGCTTACTTAAAGAAACAAGAAAAAAGTCAAATAAATAACCAAACTCTACACCTAAAGCAACTTGAAAAGGAATAAATTATGAACCCAGGGTTAGTAGAAGGAAATAAGTCTTTAAAATTAGGGCAGAAATAAATGCAAAAGAGACCATAGCAAAAATAAACAAAACCAAAAGCTGGTTATTTGAGAAGATAGATAAAATTGAGAAACCAAGGCCAGACTCATCAAGAAACAAAGGGAGAAGAATCAAAACAACAAAATTAGAAATGAAAATGGAGAGATCACAACACAGAAATACAAAGGATCATAAGAGACTACTATCAGAAACTATATGCAAATAAAATGGACAACTTGGAAGAAATGGACAAATTCTTAGAAAAGTACAACTTTCCAAACTGAACCAGGAAGAAATAGAAAATATTAATAGACCCATCACAAGCACAGAAATTGAAACTGTAATCACAAATCTTCCAGCAAACAAAAGCCCAGGTCCAGACGGCTCCACAGCTGAATTCTACCAAAAGTTTAAAAAACTAACACCTATCCTATTCAAACTCTTTCAGAAAATTGCAGAGGAAGGTAAACTTCCAAACTCATTCTATGAGGCCACCATCACCCTAATACCAAAACCTCACAAAGATGCCACCAAAAAAGAAAACTACAGGCCAATATCACTGATGAACATAGATTCAAAAATCCTTAACAAAATTCTAGCAAACAGAATCCAGCAACATATTAAAAAGATCATACATCATGACCGAGTGGGCTTTATCCAGGATGCAAGGATTTTTTAATATCCGCAAATCAATCAATGTAATACACCAGATTAACAAATTGAAACATAAAAACCATATGATTATCTCAATAGATGCAGAGAAAGCCTCTGACAAAATTCAGCATCCATTTATGGTAAAAACCCTCCAGAAAGCAAGACTAGAAGGAACATACCTCAACATAATAAAAGCTATATATGACAAACCCACAGCAAACATTATCCTCAATGGTGAAAAATTGAAATCATTTCCCCTAAAGTCAAGAACAAGACAAGGGTGCCCACTCTCAACACTACTATTCAACATAGTTTTGGAAGTTTTGGCCACAGCAATCAGAGAAGAAAAAGAAATAAAAGGAATCCAGATTGGAAAAGAAGAAGGAAAACTCTCACTGTTTGCAGATGACATGATCCTCTACATAAAGAACCCTAAAGACTCCACCAGAAAATTACTAGAGCTAATCAATGAATATAGTAAAGTTGCAGGATATTAAAATGACACACAGAAATCACTTACATTCTTCTACACTTATAATGAGAAAACAGAAAGAGAAATTAAGGAAACAATTCCATTCACCATTGCAATGAAAACAATAAAAGACTTATGAATAAATCTACCTAAAGAAACAAAAGACCTATATATAGAAAACCATAAAACACTGATGAAAGTAATCAAAGAGGACACAAATAGATGGAGAAAGATACCATGTTCGTGGATCAGAAGAGACAATAGAGTGAAAATGATATAGTACCGAAAGCAATCTATAGATTCAACGTAATCTCTAAAAAGCTACCAAAGGTATTTTTCAGAGAACTATAACAAATAATTTCACAATTTGTATGGAAATTCCAAAAAAAACCTCGAATAGCCAAAGGAATCTTGAGAAAGAAAAATGGAACTGGAGGAATCAACCTGCCTGACTTCAGACTATACTACAAAGCCACAGTCATCAAGACAGTATGGTACTGGCACAAAGACAGAAATATAGATCAATGGAACAAAATAGAAAGCCCATAGATAAACCCACACACCTATGGACACCTTGTCTTTGACAAAGGAAGCAAGAATACACAATGGAGAAAAGACAATCTCTTTAACAAGTGGTGCTGGGAAACCTGTCAACCACTTACAAAAGAATGAAACTAGAACACTTTCTAACACTATACACAAAAATAAACTCAAAATGGATTAAAGATCTAAACGTAAGACCAGAAACTATAAAACTCCTAGAGGAAGACAGGCAAAACACTGTCTGAAATAAATCACAGCAGGATCCTTTATGACCCACTCCCAAGAGCAATAGAAATGAAAGCAAAAATAAACAAATGGGACCTAAGTAAACTTAAAAGCTTTTGCACAACGAAGGAAACTATAAGCAAGGTGAAAAGACAGCCTTCAGAATGGGAAAAATAATAGCAAACAAAGCAACTGACAAAGAATTAATCTCAAAAATATACAAACAGCTCATGCAGCTCAATCCCAGAAGAATAAGTGACCCAATAAAAAATGGGCCAAAGAACTAAACAGACATTTTTCCAAAGAAGATATAGAGATGGCTAGCAAACACATGTAAAGATGCTCAACATCACTCATTATCAGAGAAATACAAATCAAAACCACAATGAGGTACCATCTCATGCCAGTCAGAATGGCTGCTATCAAAAAAGCTTCAGACAGTAAATGCTGTAGAAGGTGCAGAGAAAAGGGAACCCTCCTACACTGTTGGTGGGAATACAAACTAATACAGCCACTATGTAGAATGGTGTGGAGATTCCTTAAAAAAACTGGAAATAGAACTGCCATATGACCCAGCAATCCCACTGCTGGGCATACACATTTGAGGAAACCAGAATTGAAAGAGACATGTGTACCCCAATGTTCATCGCAGCACTGTTTATAATAGCTAGGACATGCAAGCAACCTGGATATCAGTCGGCAGATGAATGGATAAGAAAGCTGTGGTACATATACACAATGGAATATGACTCAGCTATTAAAATGAATGCATTTGAATCAGTTTGAATGAGGTGGATGAAGCTGGAGCCTATTATACAGAGTGAAGTAAGCCAGAAAGAAAAACACCAATACAGTCTATTAATGCATATACATGGAATTTATAAAGATGGGAATGATGACCCTATATGTGAGACAGCAAAAGAGACCCAGAGATAAAGAACAGACTTTTGGACTCTGTGGGAGAAGGCGAGGGTGGAATGATTTGAGAGAATAGCATTGAAACATGTATATTACCACATGTGAAATAGATCGCCAGTCCAGGTTCGATGCATGAAACAGGGCACTCAGGGCCAGTGCACTGGGATGACCCTGAAAGATGGGATGGGGAGGGAAGTGGGAGGGGGATTCAGGATGGGGGACACATGTACACCCATGGCTGATTCATGTCAATGTATGGCAAAAAGCACTACAATGTTGTAAAGTAATTAGCCTCCAATTAAAATAAATTTTAAAAAAAAGAAAAGCAAGAAAAAAATTTTGCCAATTTAGATGAAATTAAGAAATTCCTTGAATGACACAAATTCTCAAAACTAATTCAAGAAGAAAGTGAAAACTCTAAATATCCCTAAATCTATCAAAGATATGGAAAAAAATCTATCAAAGATATGGAATAAATCTATCAAAGATATGGAACAGAAAACTCCAGGCCCATGTGACTTAACTAGTGAATGTTATGAAATATGTAAAGGAGAAATATCACCAATCCCATACAAATTCTTTCAGAAAGTAGAGGACGGGAAACACTTCTCAAATCATTTTATGAGGTCAGCTTTACAAAATACCAGAACCAGATGAAGACTGCAAGAAAAGAAAACCATAGACCAATATTCTTCATTAAGTTAAGCACAAAAAATGAAATGTTAGAAAATTTAATCCAGCAATATATAAAGCATTATGACCAAATGAGATCTATTTCAAGAATGAAAGATTGGTTATGCATTAAAAGATCATCAACCAGTGTTATTCATCATATTAAGAAAACACAGGAGAAAAACTATATGATCATGTCCATAGGTGCCATAAAAGCATTTGACAATATTCAACAACCACTATGATAAAAACTGTCAGAAAACTAGGACTACAAACAGATTTTCTTAATCTGATCAAGGTAAACCAAAAAAGTCCTGCAGCTAACATGATAATGGAGGAAAATATAATCCCTTCACTGGGGGTCGGGGAAGGCTGCTGGCCTTGGATTCAGAGGGCCGTGGAGAGGCCTATCCAGCCAGAGGGTGGGGATCAAGCAGCCTGATTGAAGTACCTGTCCCCTCCTCGGGCAGTGGCCCTGATCTAGTCACTTCCCGTGGAACCAGTGGTTCCACCTCCCATGGAGTGTTGCCCCAGCCCCGTCATCAACCCTGGCTATACTGTGGGTTGATTTGACCCCCTTCCAGACCAGAAGTAGACCAACACCCAGCAGGCCAGCAGACACAGGATCACCTCCCAGTTGAGGGCCCCAGCACCTCCAGCCCTCCGGAGAGCCACAAGACTTTGATCCTGGAGAGGGAAAGCCCATGAGTTTTGTGCCAGAAGAGGCCAAGGGACTGGGAGTGTGATGGGGGACATTGCCTTTCCCGCAGCCCTTGAGTGCAGCTGGTCCAGCCGGTGCTTCTGGGGGGCCTGTTGTAAGTTCCCAGCCTGGAGTCCCTGTAGTCTGTGTGCCTGGAGCCCCAGGTGGCCCTGTCCCATTGCCGTCCCCAGTGAGTTCAACAGCAGTCCCAGCTTCCCTCCCCAGGCAGGCAAGCACAACACACTCCACATTCCTATTCTCTAGACTCCAGGACCGGGTCCCCATGCACCAGCATGCGAAGGCCACACACATGAACACAAGCACACACAGATGCCAATATCCATGTGCATGCACCTGACCACATGCTCTCTCTCACACACACACATGTGAATGCCCATTTGCAAGCACCTCCACAAACACACATGCACACACCTATGTGCATGCACATCTGAACACCCATTTTCTCACACACACATACACGCACATGGACTAGCACCTGTGCACAGGCACTCTCTCTCTCGGGCACACACAGACACAGACACACACATCAGATGCCCATGTGCATGCACCTGCCCACACGCACATGGACACATGTGCACACACATGCACACACACGTGAGCTATGTGCGGGACACCAGAAGGACAGACCACGTCTGACCCAGGGATGCCCAACTCCCCTCCAGAAGTTGATGACAAGGACCTGCGCTCAGCAGGATGCTCACCTGTGAGCATGGCCAGGTTGGCAGCAGTGCAGTCTTGGAGGTGCACAGCGACTGGGGCTCACTTGGGGTTTGCAGGCTTGGACTGTAAACAGGCACGTGCCCTGAGGAGAGGGGTAGGGTCTGTTTGAGCAAGCGCACTGAGGAGCTGCAGACACACTAAAGGGTGGAGCGCCACCCAGAGGCCTCCTGGCTAAGCCATTTACCAGGTTTCCGGGCCTGAGGCAGGGCTGACTTAGAGGGACCAGACCACGTGAGTGTGTCTGTGCAGGCTCATTGCTGCGACACACTGTGCAAACGGGTAAAGCTTCTGCAGAGAGCGCCTATTGCCCGAGAGCCTGCAGCCACTGTGGGAGCCAATGGTTGGTGGGAACCAATCGTGAGGCAGGACTAGGGTGTGTTTGTGCAGGCGCTATGCAGATGCTGAGTTGCAGGTCGCACTACAGGGCTGGGTTCTATAGGGAGGGTTCAGTCTTTCCCGACACACAGGGAGGGGGAGAGGGGCACATGGTGGAGGAGCCACGAGGGCAGCCGATGAAGATGCAGGTGCCTTAGCATATGTCAGCCAAAGTGTGCCCAGTGGTGATGGTGGTGGCGATGGCCCTGGCAACCCAGCTGGCCCTGGTGACTCCGTCAGTCCTACAGTCCCTGGCAACCCCGGCAACCTGGGTGATCCCAGAGACCCCAGTGCTGCAGGAAAGTCATGAGGCACAGCTGGTGACATTCTGCAGATCCTGGGGTCACTCCACGCACCAGGGTGTGGAAGAGACACTGCACCTGGAGCCGGAGTTCTGAGTGACTGACTCCTTCAGTTGTGTCCTATTCCAGGAGCCTCAGTCACAAGGGTCAGGGTGTGGGCTAGGGTTGGTTTGGGGGATTGCAGGTGGCAGGGCCTAAAGTGTAGGAGGAGGGTACTCTGAGGGGCTGGAGGGTATGGGTTAGAGTTGGTCTGGCTGCCAGGGGATGGTGGTAAAGAAAAGCAACCTGAAGGGATCCAGAGGGTCGGGACGGTGCTATCCAAGGTGTCCGGTGGCAGCCTTGTGGGAGACAGTGGGTCACCATGAGCAGGGAGCCTGACGGACAAGCAAAATGAGAAATGTGGATGGTGCCTTAACCATATCTCCACCAGCAGGCTCACCGTACCTTTCACATCGCTCACTCAGACAAAAATCGCCCGCAACTTACTGTCTCAAAGTACTCAACTGTGAGCGCCAGTTCAGAAGGAGCTCAATGTTAATGGCTGCCTGTTGGTTCTGTCAGTTCTAAAGGGGGCCGGGGCCGGGCTGGGGAGAGGGTGGTGGGCAGTGGCCAGGGCCAGTCTCGGCCCAGGAGGAGCCATAATGGAGGGTTAAGCCTAAAGGAGAAGTGTGGTGCCCTGGGCTTGTCAGTGTGTGGGGATGGAGGAAGGACATGCTTCTCTTCCTCCTTCTCATCAGGAGCCTGAATTTCATTTTCCCTCCCTTTTAGCCAATTGAGTGCTGAAGACCATGTCATGCTCCAGACGTCCATTGCCCTCTGTCTGCAGAAGATTTCCCTGGTGATGCATACCTGGCAGCACTATGTGCCCCCCCCTTTTTTTTTTACTAAGCCTCTGCATGAAAGTCAGGGTTAAATCTAGCATATGTGCCCTAGCCTCAAGTGTCCTTCCCGAGGGCACTGATTTCTGCAGTAGATGGATCGGGCTTCATCTTGTGCCTGTGCTTCTGCTTGGGAGGCTCAAGGTCCACATAGTTTGGTGATTGTTAACTGCAGAAAATAAAACTGAGATACTGTGCTGTCTCTGACTTTAGTTTTAGCTTCTGCACTTCCTAATACTGTATTTGTCTTCTGGTTGAAGGGGAGGTTCTGAGATCCAGATATTCAAGCAGTAACATTAGTGAAGACAATGTAAGAAGTGGGAGAACAAGACAGTAGTGTACTGCCTTTCAGTATCAATTTTGGAGTATTTTCCCATTTTACGAAGTGAAGTGTAAGTCACTCAGTCACGTCTGACTCTTTGCAACCCCATGGACTACACAGTCCATGGAATTCTCTAGGCCAGAATACTGGAGTGGGTAGCCTTTCCCTTCTCGAGAGGATCTTCCCAACCCAGAGATCGAAGCGAGGTCTCCCGCATTGCGGGTGGATTCTTTACCAGCTGAGCCACAAAAGAGGCCTGGGCCATGGCAATACTGTATGAAAACTGACGTGATGGACTAACACATGAAAGCGCCTGAACTAACGCATGAACCACAGTAAGTGCTAGAGATCACTATGGTCAAAGAGCACAGGTATGATGTGGAGTGGGCAGAGACGGGACACTGGTGGGTCGTGTGGCTTGGCCCCTTGCCCTCGACTCCCACCTTACTCCAGTGAGACCCTTCTGCAGTATACGTTGGAGAAATCAAAGTTGCCTTGTGGAACTAGCTTTAGGCCTTGAGACGAAAGTCGGCATTTGTGTCTCAGTGGCGTCTCTGTGGACACTTGGCGAGGTCCATTCCACGCCATCTGAGCCAGCACTGGAGGGGCCCGTGTGCGCAGGCGCATAAGGGGGCACCTGAAAGGAACGTGGCATTGTGAGGGAGCTGAGTCCCCCCAGCGTCACGGGGTCTCCATAGCAGCCCGTGGGTGGATGGGGTGTGTGCGCAGGCGCAATTTTCACGTCCTTGCGCAGAAGGGGAGGGACTTCGTGAGGGGCCCGGTCTCTCCGCCCCTTATTTGCGGTCTGAGGGAGACGCGCGGCAGCCATGCAGGCGTCGGGTGGTGGCGCCGGTGGTGCAGAGGGCCGAGATGACCAGCAGAGCTCCAGAATACCTGCTTGCCAGAGTGGTTCAGGCAGTGCTGACGGTGAGGCTGTTCGCCGAGCCCCAGAAGGCCGGGGTGGGCCTGGCAGAGGAAGAGCGGTGTTGGAAGCTGCTGTAGTGCGTCCCCGGGGTGAGCGGGCACCAGGTGACGTAGGATCTGCTGGAGATGTAGCACCCTTGGCTGTAAGACCTAGACGTGGAGAGGTGGTGCTGTATCCTTTTCATGGAGCCTCCCTGGGCACGGTCAGTGGTATGGTGGTGGGAAACATGCCGGCAGCCTGAGGAAGGGATAGAAGGGAGCACGGGGGCTATCCGGGGCAGCGGGACTGGGCAGCCTGGAGGGAAAGGAGGTTGTCAAGGCCTGAGGAGCCTGGAGGGTGGGGAAGATGGACCCAAGGGTTACGGAGGCACCTGAGGGTAGTCTCAGGTTGTGGTCGGGAGCATGGGCATTCTGGGGTAAAAATGGGCCTCTGAGGTGTGAGGAAGCCCGAGATAGCAGCAAATTCTGTAATGGATGGTGCCTTAACCGTGTCTCTCTCAGCACACTCAGAGTGCCTTTCCAGTCACCCCTGGAGGCAGACATGGCTCGCAGATCTCTGCTCCCAGATGTCCAACGCCACCAAGGATTGATTCGGAAGGAATTTGCAGTGAATGGCAGTGACCTGCTTGTGTCAGTTCCAGACGAGTTTGCCTTGGGGAGTGGGGGGTGGCAGGTGCTGTGGTCTGAGCTCCCTCTTGAGCATGCTGTGATGGAGACACTGAGGGGCTTGGTATAAGGAGGGGGGCTGGTACCCTGGACCTACAGGAGCAATCTTCCCTTTGACCTGATTTTCTTTTCCCTGCTTTTAGTAGATGGACTGCTGACGACCTGGCTTTCATCCGACTGTCCGTGAACCAGTTCCTCGATCAGCTTTCCGTGGTGATTCGGAACATTCGGCGCCTTGGGCACCCACCTCGCCAAAGCCGAAGCTGAGGAAAGGGGCTGAGGCCTAACCTTGTGTCCCCTAGTCGGCAGGGCATAGGGAATTCAACCTAAGAGTCATTGCCACTTTGTTATTTGAGTGTAAGTTTTAGCCTGTACTGGCCTTTGGTCTCTTTCAGTTCACTTGCTTTGTTTCCCTGCTGCTTGAGAAGTGGGATGCTTCAGTGTTTATTACAGCAGAAAAGAAAACTAAGTCACTTTTTGTGCCCTAGTTTCCTTTCAGCTAATGCGCTTCTGGATTTTAAAAACACTTTTTATCTTTGTTCTCGTGTTAGAGGGAAGGTTCTGAAATTCAGATATTTGAATTCAGTTACAAGGGAATTGAAAACAATTTCGGACAATGAAAACCAAGCCCGATGTTCAGCACTAAATACTGTCAACATTTAAGAATATTTTCTGGTTGTACTTGCACATTAAACGTATAACAGCATGTGATGTAGAACTTATCAAGTTTAAATTTTTTCCTGAACTTTTTTCATTTAATATACTAGCTTTTCCACTTTCTTAAATCTCTTAAGAAATGTGTTATTGTCCAAGATGGCGGCGTCCGGGGCGCCGCCTCCTCGGCCGCCGCCGCCGCCGCCGCTGCGAGGGGCCTGCGGGCCGCCCACCCGCCAGCCGCGCCGGCGCCATGAAGAGGCAGAGCGAGTGAGACTCCAGCCCGAGCGAGCGCGGCTCGTCATCGTCAGCCAAACAGCCGCGGGAGCGCGAACGGGAGGCGGAGGCGGGCGGAGGGGGCGGGCGGCGCACAAGGCCTCGGGCGGCGCCAAGCACCCCGTTCCAACGCGGGCTCGCGACAAACCTCGCGGTAGCGGGGGCAGCTGCGGTGGGCATCGCGACGGCCGAGGCGCCGGGGACGCGAATCACCGTGCGAGCAGCGGCCGCTCATCGGGCTCGGGCGCCGGCGGCGGGGGACGCGGCGGCAAGGCCTCAGGGGACCCAGGCGCTTCGGGCGCGTCGTCCCGCGCATCTCCACTACCGCCACCTCCGCCGCCGCCCGGGGCTTAGCCCACGGGTCCCGGCTCCTCAGCGGCTGCACCCGAGTACAAGACGCTGCTCATTAGCAGCCTGAGCCCCGCTCTGCCTGCCGAGCACCTCGAAGATCGGCTCTTCCACCAGTTCAAGAGCTTCGGCGAGATCAGCCTGCGCCTGTAGCACACGCCTGAGCTGGGCCGCGTGGCCTACGTGAACTTCCGGCACCCGCAGGACTCACGTGAGGCCCGCCAGCACGCCCTGGCCCGCCAGCTACTGCTCTACGACCGTCCGCTCAAGGTGGAGCCCGTGTACCTGCGAGGCGGCGGCGGCGGCGGCGGGAGCAGTAGGCCAAGCAGCAGCAGCAGCGCCGCCGCCTCCACTCCGCCCCCGGGCCCGCCAGTGCCCGCCGACCCGCTCGGCTACCTCCCGCTGCACGGCGGCTACCAGTACAAGCAGCATTCGCTGTCCCCGGTTGCCGCCCCTCCGCTGCGGGAGCCCCGCGCCCGCCACGCTGCTGCAGCCTTTGTCCCGGGAGCGGGGCATGGACTACTACGGGCTGTACAACGACCACGGGCCACCCTACGGCTACCCGGCCGTGTGCGAGGAGGACCTGATGCCCGAGGACGACCAGCGGGCCACGCGCAACCTCTTCATTGGGAATTGGGACCACAGCATGTCGGAGGTGGAGCTGTGACAGGCTTTCGAGAAGTACGGCATCATTGAGGAGGTGGTCATCAAGAGACCCGCCCGTGGGCAGGGCGGTGCGTATGCCTTCCTCAAGTTCCAGAACCTAGACATGGCCCATCGGGCCAAGGTGGGCATGTCGGGTCAGGTGATAGGCCACAATCCCATTAAGACAGGGTACGGCAAGGCCAACCCCACTACGCGTCTCTGGGTGGGTGGCTTGGGACCTAACACCTCACTGGCGGCTCTGGCCCAGGAGTTGGACCGTTTGGGGAGCATTCAGACCATTGATCATGTCAAGGGAGATAGCTTTGCCTACATCCAGTACGAGAGCTTGGACGCAGCCCAGGCCGCCTGTGCTAAAATGAGGGGCTTTCCCTTGGGGGGTCCGGACCGCAGGCTGTGCGTGGATTTTGCCAAAGCAGAGGAGACTCGGTATCCCCAGCAGTACCAGCCCTCCCCCCTCCCTGTGCACTATGAGCTACTCCCCGACGGGTATACCCGGCACCGGAACCTGGATGCCGACCTGCGGGTGCGGGACAGGACCCCTCCACACCTCCGCGGAAACAGCCTCGAGGGCTACAGCCACTCAGTGCGCAGCCGGAGTGGTGAGCGCTGGGGAGGAGATGGGGACCGGGGCCTGCCCAAGGCCTGGGAGGACAGGCGGAAGCGCCGGAGCCTCTCCAGTGATCGCGGAAGGGCCACCCACTCCCCTTACGAGGAACGGAGCAGGACCAAGGGTGGTGGGCAGCCTGCGGACCGAGGCTCTGACCGCACCCTGGAGCGTAGCCGCAAGGAAAACCATTCCAGTGAAGGGACCAAGGAGTCCGGCAGCAACTCCCTCAACAGCAGCCGACACGGGGCGGAGGAGCAGAGCCACCACCACCACCACAAGGCTCCCGACTCTTCCCACGGGAAGAAGACCCGAGAGAGCGAGCGCAATCATCGGACTGAGGCCGAGCCCAAGCCTCTGAAAGAGCCAAAACACGAGACCAAAAAGCTCAAGAATCTTTCAGAGTATGCCCAGACGCTGCAGCTGGGTTGGAACAGACTTCTGGTGTTGAAAAACAGCTGCTTCCCGACATCTATGCACATCCTAGAGGGGGACCAGGGCGTGATCAGCAGTCTCCTCAAAGACCATACTTCTGGGAGTAAGCTGACCCAGCTGAAGATTGCCCAGCGCCTTCGCCTGGACCAACCCAAGCTCGATGAGGTCCCACGACGCATCAAGCAGGGGAGCCCCAATGGCTACGCAGTGCTCCTGGCCACCCAGGCGACCCCCAGTGGGCCTGGCTCTGAGGGGATGCCTACGGTGGAGCCTGGCCTACAGAGGCGGCTTCTCAGGAACCTGGTCTCCTACTTGAAACAGAAGCAGGCTGCAGGGGTGATCAGCCTGCCAGTGGGTGGATCCAAGGGCAGAGACAGCACAGGCATGCTCTATGCCTTCCCGCCCTGTGACTTCTCACAGCAGTACCTCCAGTCAGCGCTGAGGACATTGGGCAAGCTAGAGGAGGAACACATGGTGATAGTTATAGTAAGAGACACAGCCTAGCCCAAGCCTGGCTTTTCCAGCCTGTTTGTCACTAAAGCAATTATTTTAAAATCTGACCACTGCTGCCCTGCACCCCCGGCCCATCCTACACCCTTGATTTGAATTCTCTGCTGGGTTACTCCATTTCATTTGGTAGGGGACCAAAGTCCTATCTCCCCACCAAAAACTAAGTTCTTAGGTTTGGGTTGGTTTTTGTTTGTTTTTTGTTTTTTGTGTTTTTTTTGTTTTTTGTTTTTTGTGGTTTTTTTTTACCATGATAAGGGACTCCTGTCATGTCGGCTTCTAGTGTATGAAATACTGACTGCTGTGTTCTGTATTTTTTTATTTTTTGACTAACTGTGTGGAAAATTGTCAGTAAAGCCTTTGTCAGAGGATGGATTTAAAAAAAAAAAGAAAAGAAATGTGTTATTGAATAGATATAAGATGCATTATAATGTAATTATTGGGACTTCCCAGGCAGCCCAGTGGATAAGACTTGCACTTCCAGTGTAGGAGCTGCAGGTTCAATCCCTGGCAGCAGAACTAAGATCCCACATGTCATGTGGCGTGGCCAAAAAATTAAGATTGGGTCTTTAAATTAAAAAAATAATAATAATAATGTAATTATGGAGCATTTGTTTCCACTTTTTACATTACTATGGTTAATGATTTAGTGGAATTTATAAATCTTTCCATTAATAGTTATTTCCTTAAAGTATTAATATATTCCAAGAATTAGAAATACTGACCTAAATGTTTACTTCTTTTGTTTAAATTAATTTATCTTTTAAATTGGAGGCTAATTACAATATCATAGTGGTTTTTGCCATACATTGACATGTCCAGGCTCCCCACTGGGGTCCTCTTGGCCACAGAGCAGGGCACAGACACAGGCAGTAGACCAGGTCTTTGCACACCCTAAAACTGACTGGGAGCCAGAATCAACAGAAACTGGGAGGGTAGGAAGGTGGGACAGGGATGCCCCACACACAGGAAATGGTCAGCCACTGCTGGTGCCTCTTCCCCTCCAGTGGGGGTAGGGGTGGGGGAAGGCTGCTGGCCTTGGATTTGGAGGGCTGAGAGGACTCTCCGGCCAGGGGGTGGGGCTCAGGGGCCGGATTGAAGTATAATCCCTGATGCAGTCACCTCCCGTGGCACCAGTGGTCTGGCAGATGCACCCCACACCCAGGCAGTGCTACCCCAGCCCAGTGGTCTCCCCCGGCTGTATCTTGCCTGTTGACCCCCCGTTGTAGACAGAAGTAGACCAGCAGGCTATCAGATACAAGGTCACCTCCCAGTTGAGGTCCCCTGGCACCTCCACCCCTCCAGACAGCCTCAAGACACTGTTCCTGGGGAGGGAAAGGCCATGAGAGTTGTGCCAGCAGAGAGCAAGAGACTGCGGGTGTCCAGGGCAACACGGCCCTTCTCTCTGCCCTTGAGTCTAGCTGGCTCATCCAGTGCTTCTAAGGAGCCCAGGGCACGCCCACAGCCTGGAGTCCCTGCAGTCTGTGTGCCTGGACCCCCAGGCGGCCCTGCCCCATGCCTTCCGCAGTGGGCCCAACAGTAGTCCCTGCTTCCCTCCCCAGGTGGGCAGGAACAGCCCACTCCACATCCCTGGTCTCGCACCCCCACGTGCATGCACCTGCACATGCCCACATGCACAGACAAGGATGCAGACTTGCGCTATGTGTGGAAGACCAATGGGATCCCCCAGGCCTGGTCCTGGTGCTTAACTCCCTTCCAGAAGCTGAAGTCAGCAGGAGGGTCACATATGAACATGGCAGCAGAGGTCTAAGGGGAAGGGGCTCACTTGGTGTTTCCACGTTTGGCAGGAAACACTGACGTGCTCATAACCACCTAAGAGGGACATCCTGGGACTGGCGTCAGGGCCTGAGTGCGCAGGCGTTCTCGGCGCCCATAGTGACGTCACCCGCCCAGGGGCATGGTTTCCTTTGGGTGCCTCAGCCCCTCAGACAGTCCGGCTGGCCTTGGTGTGCTGAACTGCAGCGTGAGTGGTTCTGGAGGCCGCAGACCAGGTGCCTACGAAGGTGGCGTGGCAGGAGGTGCTGAAGACCAAGGAGGTCTGGATGGAGCTGGTGACCCAAATGGCCTTGAAGGGCACCAGGGCCTCGGAGGCATGGGAGAGGCAGGTGCAGGCACGGCTGGAGCCCCAGAGCCGGCACATGTACCTCACACTCCAGGACCTGGCGGAGATGCCTTGCCAGGCTTGGGCAGACAGGCCTTGGCAGGGCCTGGTGGACATGCCATGCCTTGGCCAGCCCCCACCAGGGCTGGGTGGCAACACTGTCCCAGGACCAGGTGGACATGTGGCGCCAGGGCCTGGTGGTACGCCACCCCGGGCCCAGGAGGACACGTCAGGCCATGACCTGGTGGACATGCTGCATTGGGACTTGGTGGCCATGTGCCGCCCATGGCCAGAAGACCAAGAAGCCACCTTTTCAATTTGTATCCTATTTGAAGAGAGGCGAGGGATTGGACCGGGGAGGAATGGGCCTACTGTAGACATTGGAATGGAGAGAAAGCAGTCAGCCTGGGGATAGGAAAGGCTGTGGGGAGGGAGACCAAGAAGACGGCTGGGGGGGTCTGGCCTCAGGGCTATAGGTCAGTGGCGGCAGGGAGAGATGGAAGGGGCAGATGGCCTGACGGACTGGAAGGGCAGGGAGCAGACTTGGGGTGGGGATGGAGACAAGTGAGAACGGCCAGAAGGAAACAGGCCTCCAAGTGAAGAGTAGGCCTGAGGCACAGGCAAGGTTGGTGTGAGATGGTCCCTTAACCTCTCTGCCACCAGCTCCATCATAGTGCTCTTCCCGTCACCCATGGAAGCAGAGATGGCCTGCCAGTCCCTGAGCCCACATGTCCAGCCCTACCGCAGGGCAGTAGGGAAGGAGCTCACAGTGAATGGCAGCATCCTAGCAATGTTAGTTTGCAAAGGGGCCTGGGTGGGTGGCAGGTGTCTGGGGTCATTCTGACAGTCAATTGGAGACCCCCCCAAAGGTGAAGTCTAAGGATGTAGATATATGCAGTTAGCCTGTCACCAGCTGAGGGGGCAGAGAGAATTAGAGGAACAGTTTCCACATTTAATTTTATTTTCTTTTTCCCTCCCTTTTAGCTGGCTGACTGCTAAAAACGGTGGCCACCTCCGAATTTCTATCATCTCCTGTCTCAAGCAGCTTTTCCTGTTGGTTGGGATCAACCAACCAATTACAGGGTACTTTGTGACCCTGGTTATCCCTAATCCTAGGCCAAGAAAGAGCGCCTAAGATTACCCTAGGCAGTGCATCCTTCCCCAGGGCATTGATTCCTACGCTGGTTGCTGATTTATTATGGGGGCCTAACTATTTGCTTATATTGGCCTTTGGGCACTCTTGGCCCTGTTGTTTTCCTCTGGCTGGAGGAGGAGGGTGTTTCAATATTTCTTGTAGCATAAAATAAAGCTGAACTATCATTCTGTGTCTGAATATATTTTCAAATACTGCGCCTCCACAGTTTCTTGCCTTTCTCCTTGGTTTCAAGGGAAGGTTCTGGGCTTCAGATAGTCTAGTAGTACAGTGTAATTGAAGACAATTTAAGAAATTGAAAAAAATAAAATGTATTATGTCTTATTATTCAGCATTAACTGCTGCCCATATTTTGAAATATTTTCTTAGTTTTATAGTGGCATTTATATGGCTCAGCTGGTAAAGAATCCGCTTGCAATGCGGGAGACCTGTGTTCAATCCCTGGGTTGGGAAGATCCCCTGATTAGGGAAAGGCTATGCACTCCAGGACTCTGGACTGGAGAATTCTATGGATTGTATAGTTCATGGGGTCACAGTGTCAGACACAACTGAGAGACTGTCACTTCATATATAACAATAATGTAATTGTTGCATGTTCAGGATTAGTTTTTCCTCAAATTATTTTTATTTAACATATAAGCATTTTTTTCTTTCTAAAATTTCTTCAAAAACATGTACTTGGATGCATAAAAGAAGTACTATAATGTAAGTGTTAAGCATTTAATATGTTTCCATTTTTCCCTATTAATGATTCAGCAGAAATCTTCTGTATAAGTCTTTGCCTGACTGGTAATTTCCTCAAGATAGATTCCAAAGGGTAGAAGTATGGACTTAAAAATTCACATTTCTACTTATTTTTAAGGCTATTGGTCTACAGTAGGTGGCTGCTACTCAAAAGTGTGCCCTCCCACCAGAATTCTAGTTTGCCCAACACCTGTTATCAGTAGGTGTGATTCTTCCCAAAGTAAAAAGTTTAGCTTGCAGAAGATCAAACAACTCGGAAACACTAGATCTGTAACTTTATGGCCTACTGACCTTGTTTTAGAGCAATGTAGAAAAGGTTAGGGACAGTTAGTTAGGTCTTTGAGGAAGGAGTTAGCGCCCTAAAATGTCTAGTGTTTCCTGCAACCTCACCAGATTTGCTGATAGTTTCAGTAGTTCTGTGAATTACACTGTATTTTCTACATGTATGATCAGGTTATCTGCAGATAAGGTGTGCTCAGTCACTCAGTTGTGTTCGACTCTCTGTAACCCATGGATTATAGCCTGCCAGGCTCCTCTGTCCATGGAATTTTCCAGGTAAGAATACTCGAGTGGGTTGCCATTTCTTCCTCCAAGGGATCTTTCTGACCTAGGGATCAAGCCCACATCCTCTGCATTGGCAGGCGGATTCTTTACCACTGGCACAGTGTTAAAATTGAAAGAAAGTAAATGCACATCTTCCGGAGAAGGCAATGGCAAGCTACTTCAGTACTCTTGCCTAGAAAATCCCATGAATGGAGGAGCCTGGTAGGCTACAGTCCATGGGGTCGCTACGAGTCGGACACGACTGAGCGACTTCACTTTCACTTTTCACTTTTCACTTTCACACAATGGAGAAGGCAATGGCGGCCCACTTCAGTGTTCTTGCCTGGAGAATCCCAGGGACGGCAGAGCCTGGTGGGCTGCTATCTATGGGGTTGCACAGAGTTGGACACGACTGAAGTGACTTAGCAGCAAATGCACATCTTCACTGAGTAAAGATTCAGTAAACCGGAGTAAGCCCATCCCTTGGTGGCTCAGTGGTAAAGAACCCACGTGCCAATGCAGGAGACTCAGATTCCATCCATGATTCAGGAAGATCCCCTAGAGTAGGAAAGGACAACCCATCCAGTATTCTTGCCTGGGAAATCCCACGGACAGAGGATCCTGGTGGGCTACAATCCATAGTGTTGCAGAGTAGAACACAACCGAGTGACTAAACAACAAAACAATAAGAAATCAGAAGAAGTTGAGAATCTGTGTAAGGACGTGATACATTCCTGTTCTTAACAGTATGCTCCCACCATGGGACTGTGGGTATTACTTGTGACACTTTTTAAATTTGTGTGGGTCTCATTTGCAGCATGTAAGCTTTTATTTAATAACTGCAGCGTGTGGGATCTAGTTAGCTCACCGGGAACTGAACCTCATCCTCCTGCATTGGGAGTGTGGCGTCTTAGCCACTGGGCCACCAGGGAAGTCCCTGACATAAGTATTTTCTTTACTGGGAAAAACACTACTTTTCTCTATTAGATTAATGGGCTTCCCAGGTGGCAAAGTGGTAAAAAATCTGCCTGCTAATGCAGGAGATGCATGAGATGCACTTTCAATCCCTGGGTCCAGAAGATCCCTTGGAGAACAAAATGGCAACCGACTCCAGTATTCATTCCTGGAAAATTCCATGAACAGAGGAGCCTGGAGGTCTATAGTCTATGGGGTCGCAAAGAGTCGAACATAACTGAGCGACTGAGGATGCACGTTCTATTAGATAAAGAAATAATTTTTCTCAGTCTTGTTCCTTTAAAACATTGGAAAATAATTTTGAAGTTGATGAAAAGTCTATACCACTGTCGAGGACATGTATGGGTTTTGTAACCCAGTATCCATTTTCCTTCTCTTGGTACTGGTATGCTGTCACTCTGGAAAATTGCCCCTTTCCTTTTCTCTAGGCCAGTATGATTGGGATAGAGTTGACTTTAACTCTGATTCCAGGGATGGACTTGTCTGCCATTGGAGCACTTCTTTCTTCCAGCCATGGAGATATCATCCAACCAGTGACAGTGTTCTGGCTGTAGGGAATGCAGACTGGCAAATGACAGAGGGGGAGTTGGAGCAAGAAGGTAAATCTCAGGGAACAAAATGCTGGATCCAGCCATGGCTGAAAACAGAAACTACCTCTGTATCTTATACTTACACAGACCTAGAAGTTCTCCCTTTGGCTTAAAAACTAATGTAGATATTTTTGGTTGTTTTTTTTCCACTTGTTTTTCACTTGCAATAGCAAAGTCTCGAGTATTACTGAATTGAAGAATCATAATTTTCTTTCTTAACTAATGTGGTCTGAGGACTTGGCCCTTCTTTATTACTTCAAGGGAGAAATAGGCCTATTTTCTTATTAAGGGATTAGCTCCTTGCTGATCAACTCACATTATGGTTGAAAAGGAGACAAATGAATCAAAGGAGGGGAGGGACACTGCAAGGGGCAGCTGGAAGAAGGGGACAAGGAGGAAGACCATCCCTTTCCAGACAGGGCACCCAGAATTGACCCCAAAGTGGGCCATATAGTGGATATGGTAAAGCCTGTGCCATCCACGGTACTTTTAAGAGCCATTTAATATTCCCCAGTCTGGAGGAAGCACAAGCTGGAATCAAGATTGCCAGGAGAAATATCAATAACCTCAGATATGCAGATGACCCCACCCTCATGGCAGAAAGCGGAAAAGAACTAAAGAGCCTCTTGATGAAAGTGAAAGAGGAGAGTGGAAAAGTTGGCTTAAAGCTCAACATTCAGAAAACTAAGATGATGGCATCTGGTCCCATAACTTCATGGGAAATAGATGGGGAAACAAGGGAAACAGTGGCTGACTTTATTTTGGGGGGCTCCAAAATCATTGAAGATGGTAATTGCAGCCATGAAATTAAAAGACGCTTACTCCTTGGAAGGAAAGTTATGACCAACCTAGACAGCATATTATAAAGCAGAGACATTACTTTGTCAACAAAGTCCGTCTAGTCAAGGCTATGGTTTTTCCAGTAGTCATGTATGGATGTGAGAGTTGGACTATAAAGAAAGCTAAGTGCTGGAGAATTGATACTTTTGAACTGTGGTGTTTAAGAAGACTCTTGAAAATCCCTTGGACTGCCAGGAGATCCAACAAGTCCATCCTAAAGGCAATCAGTCCTGGGTGTTCGTTGGAAGGACTAATGTTGAAGCTGAAACTCCAATACTTTGGCCACCTGATTCGAAGAGCTGACTCATTTGAAAAGACCCTGATGCTGGGAAAGATTGCAGGCAGGAGGAGAAGGGGACAACAGAGGATGAGATGGTTGGATGGCATCACCGACTCAATGGACATGGGTTTGGGTAGACTCTGGCAGTTGGTGATGGACAGGGAAGCCTGGCCTGCTGCAATTCATGGGGTCACAAAGAGTCAGACATGACTGAGTGACTGAACTGAACTGAACTGAACTTTGCAAACCCATGTACTGTAGCCCACAAGGCTCCTCTCTCCATGGAATTTTCCAGGCAAGAATACTGGAATGGCTTCCCATTTCCATCTCCAGGGGACCTTCCCCACCCAGGGATTGAACCTGTGTTTGTTGCGTCTCTTGCTTTGGCAGGCAGATTCTTTACCACTAGCGCCACCTGTCTTTCAAAAGCCCAAAAGAAAGTGTGTGGCTTTATAAAGTGGACCACCTGAATCATTTCCTCTACAAGGAGTTCACTGACACCATCCACTCACACCTGTTGCCTGTCCTTTCCCACTCCTTTCAAACAGGTGCAGCTTAGCCTCTGCAGCCTTTACACATTCCCGTTGACATGTTTTTCAAGCTAAATATCAGCTTTATTACTGATGAATCTGATTGAGAAGAATGTGGCTTGGGCAGCTTTTGTTGTTGTTCAGTCGCCCAGTCCTGTGTGACTCTTTGTGACCCCATGGATTGCAGCATGTCAGGCCTCTCCCTGTCCCTCACCATCTCCTGGAGTTTGCCCAAGTTCATGTTCATTGCATCACTGATGCCATCCAGCCATCTCATCCTCTGATGCCTTCTTCTCCTTCTGCCCTCAAACTTTCCCAGTATCAGGGATTTTCCAGTGAGTCAACTGTTCCCATAGATGACCAAAATAATGGAGCTTCAGTTTCAGCATCCGTCCTTCCAGTGAATATTCAGGGTTGATTTCCCTTAAGATAGACTGGTTTGACCTTCTTGCTGTCCAAGGGACTTTTAGGAGTCCTCTCCAGCACCATAGTTCAAAGGCACAGATTCTTTGGTGCTCTGACTTCTTTATGGTCCAGCTCTCACAACCGTATGTGATCAATGGAAAGACCATAGCCTTGACACTATGAACGTTTGTCACAGAGTGATGTCTCTGCTTTTCAACACCCTGTCTTGTTTTGTCATAACTTTCCTGCCAAGAAGCGATCGTCTCGTAATTTCATGGGTGCAGTCACCATCCATGGTGAGTTTGAAGTCCAAGAAGAGGAAAATCTGTCACTGCTTCCACCTTTTCCCCTTCTATTTGCCATGCAGTAATGGGGCCAGATGTCATGGTCTTAGTTTTTTAAATATTTAGTCTTAAGCCAGCTCTTTCACACTCCTCCTTCACCCTCATCAAGAGGCTCTTTAGTTCCTCTTTGCTTTCTGCCATAGAGTGGTATCATCTGTGTATCTGAGGTTGTTGATGTTTCTCCCAGCTATCTTGATCCTGGCAAGTAACTCATTCAGCCTGGAATTTATCATGATGTGCTCAGCATATAGATTAAACAAATAGGGTGACAGAAGACAGCCCTGTCATCCTCCTTTCTCGATCTTGACCAATCAGTTTTTCCATAGGGGGTTCTGTTTCTTTTTGACCTGCACACAGGATTCTCAGGAGACAAGTAGGATGGTCTGCTATTTCCATCTCTCTAAGAGCTTTCCACAGTTTGTCATGATCCACACAGTCAAAGGCTCTAGCTTAGTCGAGGAAACAGTGTGAGATGATTTTCTGAAATTTCCTTGATTTCTATATAAGCCAGTGCCGGGAGCCAGTGTGAGGAACTCCGCCCGTGGCAAAGGTCATGAGGAAGGAGGCTCAGCATACGCAAAGGTGGGATCAAGCCTCAGGAGTCCCCCTGGAAATTCTCGAGCATCTACCCCCAAAACCAGAGTCTGCCTACTTTACTGCTTTGTGCTCTCACCTACACCTCTGACTTTACAGGGGGCTGTCCCCCACCACCTCTCTCAGAGAAGGAGTTAACTTAGAGCTCCAGTTAATAAAGTTCCTGGGTGTGACAAGAGTGTTTTAGTTCACAAACTCCTTTGGAAGTTCTCTAGCCTGCCTGAACTCTTCTGGCCACATGTGATTGTTCACAGCCTCCCAACCATGAGAGGCACGAGATGTTCTAAACTTTCTAAATACAGATTCCTTTGAGCAGTTAGAAGATTATTAGTATAGTATAGTGGGTTGATTAGAAATTATATTGGTGAAGGGTTTTCATTTATTGGGCCAATGTTTGCTGCTAAGTTTCCATATCCCTTACCTACTGTGTCCCTGAGAGTGTAGTGATTAATATAGTTGGTGTATAGGAATGTAAGTAGTAGCTTTAATGTTTGTAACCTTGGACCCTTGAGTTAATTCTTTTGCCCTATAGGAATGCAACTTTATCTAATGCTTTCAGAGGGTGGCACCTGACTTTAGAATAATCACCTTTAGAGAAAAATAAGTTTTCTGAAGAAAGGGTCATAAAATGTTAACAGGCCTCCTGGCCAGAAGATGATGTAAATCACCTAAACTTTTGCATATGATAAGTTTGCAGGAAGAAAGCCTGGCTTCGATAAGGATCAAGGACTGCTGATTGACTCTACCCCTTCCCCCATTATCCTCTATGCACAACTTAAGGTATAAAAACTACTTTGGAAAATAAAGTGTGGGCCTTGCTCACTGAAGCTTGGTTTCCCCATGTCGTTCTTTCTCTCACCTTCTGGCTGAATTCCCATCTGGAGCATGGAGGCTCACCAAGCCTACTAATTTTGCCTGGGCTTCTAAGATCTGACCAGGGAGGCCTTAGTGTCTCCTCTCCTTCAGGAGAATGGGAGGACGCCTGTGGCCTACGTAGGTGGCACAAATTCCTTGTCTTGGAATTTTATTGGTTTTCCACGTAAACCAAGTTATTCAGCTCTTTTCTTCACTGAATTTCTTCGCTGAGCTATCCCTATTTAACCACTCTTTATATTTTTAATTAACACTTAATCAAGCTATCCTATCCTGTTCGCCGACACCATCTCCCCTTCGAATTCCCTGGATCCACCGGGGCTGGACCCTGGCAAGCTAGTGAATGTTGGTTGGCAATTTGATGTCTAGTTCCTCTCCCTTTTCTAAACCCAGCTTGGACATCTGGGAGTTCTTGGTTTGCACAATGCTTCTGAAGCCTAGCATGCAAGATTTTAAGCATGACCTTACTAGCACGGGAGATGAGTGCAATTGTTTGATGGTTAGCACATTCTTTGGTACTACCCTTCTTAGCAATTGGGATGAGGATTGACCTTTTCCAGTCCTGTAGTCTTCCAGATTTTCTGACATAGTGAATGCAAATCCTTGATGGCATCCTCCTTTATGGATTTGCAAAGTTCTGCTCGAATTTCATCACATCCACTAGCTTTTCTAACAGCAGTGCTTCTCAGGCAGCAAAGCAAAGTCAATTTGCTGACCTCCCCCAGATGGATACCTGGGCATGGCCGCCTGTGGGGAAACATGGGCTCTGAGGACTGACCCACTTGCCCAGGCTGCTGCCTCCCACTGTCAGGTTCATTCCCTGTCACACTCTGATATGTGTGACAGACCCATTTTCTTTCACCGATATTGTCTCTCACATTTACTTTCTCATACTGAGTCAGAGTACCATCACACACTCTTTTTCTTTAATATTCCTGTGTCACTCTATAATTCTTTTTCCGTCACACTTATTCTCTCTCACATCCTATCTCTCTTAGAATGTCTCTCTGACACTCGGACACACACTCCCTCTGTCTTGGTTTCTGCATCTTAGTCTCTTCCCATGACATTCTGTCCCTTTAAATTCCTGTCCCAATCACACATTCACTCTGTCACACTCACTCAAAAGCATTCACCTGTCAGAGTGGTAAACTCTCTGGAAACTCATTCTATCATACACTCTCTTTCCTTCATCATTCTGTCACTGTCTGTGTCACACACATTATTCGTCATTGTCATTATCATTATCCTTTACAGATCTCACCATTCAGACCCAACTTAAGTCCAGTGCCTGATGGAGCACTACGGTCATCATAGTTTTGAGAAATGCAGAAACCAAAATGCACAAGACTTTGAGCCACTGGTGTTGCTGAATGAGTGGGTGTGTGTGATTTGTTTGGAGGAGATCTGGATCATGGGAGACAAGACACCAACATGGCCATACTGTCTGAAAACTGACATGATGGATGAACACACGGAAAGCAGCTGAAACAGCACATGGATCATAGGAAGGGCTAGCTATCACTATGGTCAAAGAGCACAGGTATAGATGTGGAGTGGGCAGAGAGGGGACGCTGGTGGATCGTGTGGCTTGGCCCCTTGCCCTGCGGCATATGTTGGAGAAATCAAAGTTGCATTGTGGAACTAGCTTTAGGCCTTGAGACGGAAAGCTGTCATTTGTATCTCGGTGGCGTATCTGAGGACACTTGGCAGGGTCCATTCCACGTGGGCTGGGCCAGCACTGGAGGGGCCCGTGTGCGCAGGTGCATCAGGGCTACCTGAAAGGAGTGTGGCTTTGTGAGGTAGCTGAGTCCCTCCAGCCCCATGGGGTCTCCATAGAGGCCTGTGGGTGGCCGGGCAGGCTGGGTGGTAACCAATCCGGTACGAAGAGCACCCTGAGGCGTGTCTGCGCAGAGGCACTTTTGGCGTCCTTGCGCAGAGTGGGAGGGACTTGGTGAGCGGCTCAGTCTCTCCGCCCTTCGTGTTGGCTTCAGAGGGAGACGGGCGGTAGCCATGCGAACCTCGGCTGTTAGTGCCAGCTATTCAAGGGGCCGAGATGACCAGCAGAGCTCCAGAACGCGTCCTTGGCAGCATGGTTCAGGCAGTGCTGATGGTGAGGATGGTCACCGGGCCCCAGAAGGCTGGGGTGGGCCTGGCAGAAGAAGAGCGATGATGGAATCTGCTAGAGTTCGTCTCTGGGGTGAGCGGGAACCACATGCCCCAGGACCTGGCGGAGATGTAGCACCCATGGCTGTAAGGCATAGACATGGAAAAGTGGTGCTGTATCCTTTTCATGGAGCCTCCCTGGGCACGGTCAGTGGGGTGGTGGTGGGAAACATGCCGGCAGCCTGAGGAAGGGATAGAAGGGAGCACGTGGGCAATCTGGGGCAGCAGGAGTGGACAACCTGGCCGGAAAGGGGGTTGTCAAGGCCTGAGGAGCCTGGAGGGTCGGGAAGAGGGACCGTAGGGTCAGGGAAGAAGCTCAGGGTGGTCTCAGGTTGTAGTCAGGAACATGGGTATCCTGGGGTAAAAACAGGCCTCTTCGAGATACCAGCAAATTCAGTAATGGATGGGCCTTAACCATGTCTCTCCCAGCACACTCAGAGTGCCTTTCCAATCACCACTGGAAGCATCCTTGTCTCTCAGGGGTATGGTCCCAGATGCCCAACGCCTCCAAGGAATGATTCAGAAGGAATATGCAGTGAATGGCAGTGACCTGATTGTGTGAGTTCTAGAAGAGTTTGCTTTGGGGAGTGGCAGGTGGCAGGTGCTGTGGTCTGAGCTCCCTCTTAAGAGTGTTATGATGGAGATACTGAGGGGCTTGGTGTAAAGAGAGGGGCTGGTACCCTGGACCTATAGGAACAATTTCCCCTTTAACCTGATTTTCCTTTCCCCCTGCTTTTAGTAGATGGATTGCTGAAGATCTTGCTTTCATCCGAATTTCCATCAACCCATTCCTCCTTGAGCTTTCCCTGGTGATTCAGAACATTCGGAGCCTTGGGATCCCACCGTTCCTAAGATGAGGAAAGGGGCTGAGGCCTAACCTTGTGTCCCCTACTCGGCAAGGCATAAGGAATTCAAACTAAGAGTAATTGCCACTTTGTTATTTGAGTCTTAAGTTTTTGCTCGTACTGGTCTTTGGTCTCTCTTGATTCTGCATCTCATGAGATGCAGCAAAACAAAACAAAAGACAAAGAGAAAACAGACTCTCTTTAAATTAAAAAAAAAAATTCACTTGCTTTGTTTCCCTGCTGCTTGAGTGGGATGCTTCAGCGTTTATTACAGCAGAAAATAAAACTAAGTCACTTTTTGTGCCTCAGTTTCTTTTCAGCTAATGTGCTTCTGGATTTGAAAAAAACTTTTTACCTTTGTTCTCATGTTAGAGGGAATGTTCTGAAATTCAGATATTCCAGTAGGACAGGGTAATTGAAAACAATTTCGGAAAATGAAAATTGAGCCCTATGTTCAGCACTAAATACTGTCAACATTAAGAATATTTTCTAGTTGTACTTGCACATTAAACTTATAACAGCATGTAATATTCAGTTCAGTCGCTCAGTCGTGTCCAACTCTTTGGAACCCCATGGACTGCAGCACACTAGGCCACCCTGTACATCACCACCTCCCTGAGCTTGCTGAAATTCATGTCCATTGAGTCGGTGATGCCATCCAACCATCTGATCCTCTGTCGTCCCTTCTTGCCATCTATCAAGTTTAGCATTAAAGATTTTCCTGAATTTTTTTCATTTAATATACTAGCTTTTCCACTTTCTAAAAGCTCTTCAAAAATGTGTTATTGAATCGATATAAGATGCATCATAATTAATTATTGGGGAAGTCCCAAGCAGTCCAGTGGCTAACACTTTGCACTTCTGGTGCAAGGCCTGTAGGTTCAATTCCTGGTAGTGGAACTAAGATCCCACATGCCATGTGGCATGGTGAAAAAATTTAAATTGGGTCTTTAAAAACAACAATAATAATGTAATTATTGAACATTTAAGTTGTTTACAATTTTTTCATTACTGTGGTTAATGATTCAGTGGAATTCCTGTATATAATTCTTTCCATTAATGGTTATTTCCTTGAAGTATTAATATATTCCAAAAGTTAGAAACATTGACCTAAATGTTTATTTCTTTTTTAAGACTCTTGATCATAGGGAATTCCCTGGCAGTCCAGTGGTCAGGACTCCAGGCTTCACTCCAGGAGGCATGGCTTTGGTCCCATGGCCAGGAACTAAGATCCTACAAGCCATGAGATGCAGCAAAACAAAACAAAAGACAAAGAGAAAACAGACTCTCTTTAAATTAAAAAAAAAAATTCTTGATCACAATTTGTCTTCAGAAAATATACCTGCTACCAGATGTATGGTTTCCCAACATCCTTGTCACAGTTGGCTTGGTTTCCTACTAAAATAAAAAACTTAGTTTGCATGAGGAGAGAAAAAAATCTAGGCACACTAAAATAAGAAGTTTCTGGCTGACTGTACTTAAGTCAGTGAAGAAAAGTGCTGGGACAGTTAGTTGAATGATTGGGCATGGGGAGTTAGCAGTTTCTTAATATATTTTTTATTCCGCAAACTTGCTAAATTCACTGGTTAGTTCTTGTCAATATTTTGTAGATTCCCTTTGATTTTCTGCATAGACCATCATGTCTGCAGATAGTTTTACTTTCTCCTTTCCAATCGAGATGCCTTTTATCAATTGATTTCTCTCCTCATAATGGTTTGGATATTTCTCATTCTTGACATACTCTTTTCCTTGGGTGCTAGGTATATTTTTCCCTAGGTATATTCCACAACTTTTTAAAAATGTAACGTCGTTTACTTTCTTAGAAACACTTTGATCCTGTTGAGTCTTGCCTTAAGGGTTGATCAGTGGGAGTTTGAGACAAGGTCCCTCTGAGTACTGTATATGATGTCACCTGAATGAAGTGTTTCTGCTATGGATCCAGCGGACTCTCTGCCCACATGCAGGGTTCTCTCCTCCCTCTGCCGCCCTCTCCTCTCTGGTGCACTGCCTGCCAGCTCCAACAGCCTCTGCTCTGTGATTCCCTCTCAACACCCAGGGAGCCGGCTGGACATGGCCTGGGCAGTCTGTGTAGACAGAAAGCTGGGGCAGCTGCACAACTCGTCTCTTCCATGTCTCAGCTCCCAGAGATCACTGCTGATCCTCCCTGGCCTGATGCCCAGGTTTTTCACAGCCTGAGCTTCATATATTTGGGGCTGTTTTAAAGGGATCTTAACAGCAGTGGCCGGGAAGATCCAGTCCTGTTTCTCCATATGCATGAACAGAGTCTGCTGTGACAGAACCCGGAAAGCTCTTCCCCCGTGGGCTGGAGGGAGGCAGATGCTGCTGCCGGGGATGGTGGCAATGGTCCTGGCGGTGACGGTGATGGAGTTATCTCACCCACCAGCACCTAGCAGCTCTAGTGGCTACAGTGATCCTTCCTTTCAAACTGTAAGCCAGATATGTCTCCCCTGTTCAGTTCCCTTCACTGGCTTTATTCTCACTCGGAATATAAGCCAGACGTCCTTATAATGCCCAGAAAGGCCCAACATTCTCATCTGTGAACCCCCACTGCCTCTGTACCTCCTCTGCTATGCTCACTCTTGCTCATTCCATGCTGACCACACTGGCCTCTTGGCTGCACCCTCAACATTCCAGGTTTTCTGAGGAATTAGTGCTTTTGCATACTCTGTTCTCCCTGCCTTGACTATGCTCTTAAATATAGCTCCTGGCCACCTCCATCATCTCCAAGTCTGCCCAGGTCTCATCTTCTCACCTGCCTTCCTCCTGAGGCCGCCGTCCCCACAGCCCAGTGGGCAGTCAATCCTCTTCATGCTGTTTTTTCCCACACCACTCATCACCTTCTATAATACTGTATAATTTACAAATTTGTTTTATTTCCTGCTTCTTCCCAATAGAGATAATCACTATTCTGACTTCTATCACCATAGAATATGAAAATGAATTAAAAGTCCTATTGAAGACCACAGAAATGGAAATATTTAAAATTTCAAGACCGATATAAAACAATTAGGTTGTGTTATTTTGCGTGAAAGTAAACAGAGGCTAAAACTCATTCAAATAGGTTTTGACCATGACACAAAGACCATGAGAACAGTGTTGGACAGAAGCCAAACGGCTTTGGTCAGACAGAAGGGACACGTCCCATGGATTGCCCTGCTTTCCCCATAGAGGTCTCCCAGGAAACAACGTCCGTGTGTGGTGCCAGAGTGGGGTCAGGTTCACGATCAGCCTTGTGGAGTTCCAGTGACTGGCAGCCTTGATTGGAAAGGCCACCCTGTCCCTTAGGCTCTCCAGGGCCCCATCTGCCATCAGTGAGGTGCCCATGTGCAGTCTGTCTCAGAAAATAAAAACTAAATTTGTAAAAACAAATGGCACAGTTAAAGCAATTATAATAAATTCAATTTAAGATCAAAGAAAATAAAGTAGAAAGCTGGAAACTTAGGGAGGTGCCTGGTGAAGTAAAGGGGACAGAGCTCAAAGGGCCTGGGGCTCAGGCTAGGTTTCCTGGCCTTTGCTTCTCAGGTTAGCCTTGTGGGCCAACATAGCCTTCTTTGGACTGGGGCCTTGGTCTGGAGTGTCAGGAAAAACCATTTGTGGTAATCAGCCCGGTCCTTGACTAGGGTGAGGAAGTTCATGTGGCTTCTCCTCCTTTCTCTCAGCATCAGGATTCCCCTTGGCTGTAGGGTCTATGCCTTTGGCCTGGTTCCCCCAAACCCAAGCCCTGGCTACTCTGGTTGTCTCTGCCTTACGTCATGGCCTAGAGACTCTGCTGACCCAGCACCCAGGGCACTGGGAGCACCAGCCATGCGGAAAAGAGAGGTGAGGGCACAAGAGACCCCTGCTGTAGGGTGGCAGGCTGGGTGCTCTTGCCTTTTAATGTCAGTACCAAAGGTCACCTTATCTGTGGTATCTGGCAGGGCCATTGATTTTACTGTCAACTACTGAAGCTAGTTTCTGACCCAGGAAAAAGACATGGTTTGGCTGATAAGATGCAGTGCTTGTTCCAGCCACCTGCTGAACTGCTTGCAGCGAAGTAACATGGATGTGGGGCATTCCATGTGAGTCAGGTTAGGCCTGTTGTACTTGAAAACAGCAAGAAAGTCTATTTTCAACACTCAGCCTTCAAAACATGTTCCGAGTTTTTATCAGAGGCCATTACCTAAAACAAATAAGAAGACACTTAGGTCATGATTCTTCCTTATAACTTTTATTAATGCCAGAAATGAAATAGTAAAAATACAGTGAATTTTTCAAAATGGCATGATTTTGTCCCATTCACAGGCTCCAGGGGTTAGGCCTTCAACATCTTTTCCTGGGGACACAATCCAACCCACAGCCACCCTCCACCACCTCCCACTTCGCTCTGAGCACAAGCCCTCAGCATGTCCCCTGAGGCCTCCACATCCAGTCCCTGTCAGCTCTCGGCCCCCTGTCCTGCTGCTCTCCTCTTCACCCACTCTGCTCCGGCCACACTGGTCTCCTCACACTCCCAAACCTCCCTCAAGTCCTCACTCAGTCTCTGCTTCACAATGAAGCTGACCCCAACCACCCTGTTGAAAATGGAAAACCACTCCTCCAAGCGCTCCCTCTTCTCCTGCTGCACTTCCGGCCAGGGATCTCACCACCTTTCCATAGGCTACCTAATGTAGTTGTTATTTCGGTTCTTGACAGTCTCTCCCGGCTAAACTGGAACCTCCATGGAGGCCTGGAACAGTGTCCAGCAAAAAATGTTCCTTTAGTTACCAAATAAATAAAGCTACTGTAGAAAGTATAATAAAATATTCTTCTGAGCTAGGAATGGGGAACTACTTCTTAAATATTGTTTTAAGCCCATAACAGATTAATATCAAGAATATACTGATATTTTAAATATTCTGCTGATTATCAAGAAGATAAATGCAATTCTGATTTGTGGAAATGGGCAAAGGATACAAATAGGCTAGTTACAGAAGAGGAAAGCACCAAAGGTCGCAGGATACGGTAGGAGTGGAGATGGGTGTAGCCATAGCAGAAAGCAGTCTGGCACGACTGAATCCAGTGAAGCGTGCACATGCCTGAACTCCAGCATTTCTGCTCCTGGGAAACTGTGACAAGTCCCCTCAGTGGGGGTGTATAAGGGTGTCCTCATGGTGTCACCTGTGGAGGCGGGAGTCAGAGCCACATAGATGTCCTGCTGACTGTCCTTCTGCTCTAATGTCAGACCCTCAGGTGGGTCTACTTAATTCATGAGTTTCCACTTGTGTATGGATGACAGCAGAAGCCAACACGCTAGACCCTCGCTTGGTACATTCTTTGGGCTTTCTTCCCACATGTCTGACCAAAGTGTCCACACCTACTCTCTGCATGTCCATGAGAATCTGGTTCTTCCCTGACACAGTTTTTCTTCAGGGATGATGGTGAAAACCTATTAATATCTGCTAAACCTACAACTAAAACTATAATGTCTGCTCATGGATCCCCCTTTTTCGCACCCACAGAGAGCTTGGACAGAGAGCTCATTTAGTCATCTGTAAGTAACTGCAATGCTTTACTTCCCACTTGGCTTTCGTACAGGATCCCTAGTCCAGCACCATACTGCCCTTTACTTGGAGAAGCTGGCCTGCTCTCCTCTCCTCCTGTTGATTTTATTTATTTATTTTTGCCTATGTTGGGTCTTGCTTTACTTCCCACTTGGCTTTCGTACAGGATCCCTAGTCCAGCACCATACTGCCCTTTACTTGGAGAAGCTGGCCTGCTCTCCTCTCCTCCTGTTGATTTTATTTATTTATTTTTGCCTATGTTGGGTCTTCCTTGCTGCAAACAGGCTTTCTCTAGTTGTAGGGAGTGGGAGCTACACTCTAGATGCTGTGCTCTCATCATGTTGACTTTATTCATATACTTTTGCCTGTGCTTGTCTTCATTGATGAACATGGGCTTTCTCTAGTTGTGGCAAGTGGTGTCTACACTCTAGTTGCTGAGCACAGGCTTCTCATCGCCGTCACTTCTCTTATTGCAGAACATGGGCTCTAGAGCACAGGCTCCATTGCTCCGTGGCATGTTGGATCTTCCAGGACCACATTGAAGCAGTGTCCCTTGCATTGGCAGGTGGATCCCCATCCATGAACCCCCAGGAAGTCCTCCTAATGTTTTATCTGGCTCCATCCTGAACTGTAACCATTTCTCTAACCTCTGCTTTCTCTTGGATTAAAATTATATGTGTATATGTGTGTGTGGGCTCAAACGTGTCTGACTCTTTGGACCCATGGACTGTAGCCCACAAGGCTCCTCTCTCCACGGAATTTTTCCAGGCAAGAATACTGGAGTGGCTTCCCATTTCCTTCTCCAGGGGATCTTCCCCACCCAGGGACTGAACCTGTGTCTGTTGCGTCTCTCATGTTGGCAGGCAAATTCTTTACCACTAGTGCCACTTGTCTTTTGAAAGCCTGAATAAAAGTGTGTGGCTTTACAAATTGGACCACCTGAATCATTTCCTCTACAAGTTCACTGACACCATCCACTCATGCCTGCTGCAAGTCCTTTCCCACTCCTTCCAAACAGGTCCAGGTTAGCATCTGCAGCCTTTGACATATCTTCCTTGACATGGGTTTCAACCTAAATATCAGCTTTATTACTGATGAAACTGCTTGGGCAGACCATGATTGGGCATCTGAGCCAAGTCAAGTTGCTGACTTCCTCCAGACTGGCTGAGACATGGGGATGGCCACCCTCAGGGAACCATGGGCCCCAAGGATTGATCCACCTTCCCAGGCTGCTGCTTCCCATGGTCAGGTTCATTCCCTGTCACACTCTGACATGTGTGACAGACCCATTTTCTTCAGTACATATTATCTCTGAGATTTGCTTTCTCATACTGAGTCAGATTATCTGTCACACACACTCTTTCTGTAATATTCCTGTGTCACTCTATAACACTTTTTCCATCACACTCTCTCACACCTGATCTCTCCTAGACTCTACCTCTGACACTCTGTGTGCCACACATTCACGCTGTCATGGTATCTGTGAGAGAGTTAACTTAGTCAGGTTTCTAGGGAGACCAAGGCTCTTTAAGGAGGAGGTGAACATTCTTTCTTTTTCACATTCTTTTGCCTTAGACACGGAGGCCTGGTAGGCAGCAGAATCTCTTGCTCAAGGACAAGAGTTCAGAACCTGTGTTACGGGAGAAGGTCTGGGTAAAACTTCCATGGCCTTGAGCTCTGGGTTAACCCATTTCTTCTGGTTAATATCCTGCAGATGTCATCCCAGGATGTATGTTACGGGAAAGGGTCTGGGCAAAATTTTCACTGCCTTGAGGCATCCTTTTAATCTATTCTCAGCAGCTAGCAGAAAAGTATATAATGCTCTGCTTAACCAAGCAAACCAGCTACTCTTTCTACCCCCTTATGATGTCTATGTCAGAAGTTTTTCTGTCACTATCACTTTAATAAAATTCCTACTACACAAATCTCTGAGTGACTGAAGTTGAGTCCCTTGGTCCTGGAATTAAATATTTTCCTTTGGAGACCACAAATCTGGCGGCACCTTCCACCATTCACCGTACACGTTAAGTTACCATCTATCATCTTGGGGGCTCACTATCACTATCATCTGCAACTTAGTCTCTTCCCGTCACATTCCATCCTTTTAAATTCCTGTCCAAATCACACATTTGGTCTCTCAAAAATCACTCAAAACCACTCACCTGTCACAGTGGTAAACTCTCTGAGAAACTCGTTCTATTATACACTGTCTTTCCTTCATACTCTGTCACTCTCTTGTCACACATATTGTCATTGTCATTATCATTTTCCTTTGCAGATCTCACAGTTCAGACCCAACTTAAATCCCGTGCCTGATGGAGCACTGCAGTCATCAGTTTTGAGAAATGGAGAAACCAAAATGCACAAGACTTTGACCTGCTGGTGTTGGGGAGAGAGTGGGTTTATGTGATTTGGAGGAGAGCTGCATCATGGGAGACAGGAGACTGACATGGTAATACTGTCTGAAAACTGACCTGGTGGACCAACACATGGAAAGCCCCTGCAACAGCACATGGACCATAGCAAGCGCTAGCTATCACTATGGATGAAGAACACAGGTACAGATGTGGGCAGGACAGATGGGGCACACTGGTGGGTCGTGTGGCTTGGCCCCTCACCCTCTAGTCCATCATAGTCTAGTGAGCCCCCTTCTACAGCACGACTGTTCTTACAAATGTCCCCTCAACCTGAGGGAGAGATATGTCCAGGCTCCCCGCTGGGGTCCTCTTGGCCACAGAGCAGGGGACAGACACAGGCAGCAGACTGGGTCTACCCACACTCTAAAACTGACTGGGAGCCAGAATCGACAGAAACTGGGAGGGTGGTAAGATGAGACAGGAATGCCCCACCCACAGGGAAGGGTCTGCCACTGCTCGTGCCTGTTCCCCTCCAGGGGGGTGGGGGAAGGCTGCTGGCCTTGGATTTGGAGGGCCAGAGGACTCCCTGGCCAGGGTGTGGGGCTCAGGGGTCAGATTGAAGTACAATCCCTGATGCAGTCACCTCCCATGGCACCAGTGGTCCCTGGCAGATGCTCCCCACGCCCAGGCAGTGCTGCTCCAGCCTGGTCGCCATGCCCAGCTGCACCTTGCTTGTTGAATTCACCCCCTTCCAGACCCAGAAGTAGACCAGCACCCAGCAAGTCAGCAGACACAGTCACCTCTCAGTTGAGGGCCACCCAAATGACTAGGCCATCAGAGAGCCTCAAGACTTTGTTCCTGGTGTGTGAAAGGCCATGAGAGTTGTGCCAGCAGAGGGCAAGAGACTAGGCGGTGTCCAGGGGAACATGGCCCTTCCCCCAGCCCTTCAGTCTAGCTGGTTCCTCCGGTGCTTCTGAGGGGCCTGGGGCAAGCCCACAGCCTGGAGTCCCTGCAGTCTCTGTGCCCAGATCCCCAGTCAGCCCAGCCCCATGCCATCCCCAGTGAGTCCAACAGCAGTCCCTGCTTCCCTGCCCATGCAGGCAGGCACAGCCCGCTCCACATCCCTAGTTTTAGGACTCTAGGGCCAGTCCCTGGCACACCCCCATGTGCATGCACCTGCACATGCCCTCAGGCACGCACAAGCACGCAGACTTGAGCTATGTGTGGGAAACGAATGGCACAGACCTGGCCTGGCCCTGGCGCTCGACTCCCTTCCAGAAGCTGAAGTCAGCAAGAGAGTCACATGTGAACATGGCAGCAGAGGTCTAAGGGGAAGGGGCTCACTTGGTGGTTCCACGTTTGGCAAGAAACACTTACGTGCTCATAACCACCTAAGAGGGACATCCTGGGACTGGCGTCAGGGCCTGATTGCACAGGCATTCTCGGCGCCCATAGTGACGTCACCCGCCCAGGGGCGTGGTTTCCTTTGGGTGCCTCAGCCCCTCAGACGCTCCGGCTGGCCGTGGTGGGCTGACGAGAAGTGGGTGTGGTCATGGAGGCCACAGACCCAGGTGCTGGTGGAGGTGTTGTGGTGGGACGTGCTGAAGACCACAGAGTCCCGGATGAACCTGGTGACCCAAATGGCCCTGAAGGGCACCAGGACCTCGGAAGTGCGGGAGAGGCAGGTGCGGCTGAAACTGAAGCCCCAGAGCCGGTGCAGGCACCTCACACTCTGAGACCTGGTGGAGACGCTATGCCTTGGCCAGGTGGACAAGCCATGCCAGGGCCCAGTGGACACGCTGCACCGGGGCCTGGCATATGTGCTGCATCGGGACTTGGTGGGCATGTGCTCCTGTGGGCGGAGGATCAGGAAGCCAACTTCTCAATTTGTATATTATTTGAAGAGAGGCAAGGGGCTGGAGCAGGGAGGAAAGGGCCTACTCTAGACATTGGAATGCAGAGAAGGTGGTCAGCCTGGAGATAGGAAGGGCTGTAGGGAGGGAGACCAAGAAGACAATGGAGGGTCTGGCCTCGGGGGTATGGGTCAGTGGTGGCAGGGAGAGATGGAGAGGGGAGATGGCCTGACGGACTGGAAGGGTGGGGAGCAGACTTGGGGTGGGGACGGAGACAAGTGAAAACGGCCAGAAGGAAACAGGCCTCCAAGTGAAGAGTAGGCCTGAGGCACAGGCAAGGTTGGTGTGAGATGGTCCCTTAACCTCGCCGCCACCAGCTCCATCATAGTGCTCTTCCGTTTACCCATGGAGGCAGAGGTGGCCTGCCAGTCCCTGAGCCCATACGTTCAGCCCTACTGCAGGGCAGTAGGGAAGGAGCTCACAGTGAAGGGCAGCATCCTAGCAATGTTAGTTTGCAAAGGGGCCTGGGTGGGTACCAAGTGTCTAGGGTCATTCTAATAGTGAATTGGAGACCACAAAAAGATGAAGTCTAAGGATGTAGACATGTGCAGTGAGCCTGTCACCAGCTGAGGGGGCAAAGAGAACTAGAGGAACAGTTACCAAATTTAATTTGATTTTTTTTCACTCCCCTTTAGCTGGCTGACTGCTAAAAACAGTAGCCACCTCGGAATGTCCATCACTCCTGTCTCAAGCAGCTTTTCCTGTTGGTTGGGATCAACCAATCAATTATGGGGTAATTTGGCCCCTGGTTATGCCTAAGCCAAGAAAGAGCACCTAAGTTTAACCTAGGCAGTGCATCCTTCCCCAGGGCATTGATTCCTACACTGGCTGCTGATTTATTATGGGGGCTTAACTATTTGCTTATATTGGCCTTTGGGCACTCTTGGCCCTGTTGTTTTCCTCTGGCTGGAGGAGGAGGGTGTTTCAATATTTCTTGTAGCACAAAATAAAGCTGAACTATCATTCTCTGTCTGAATATATTTTCAAATACTGCGCCTCCACAGTTTCCTTCCTTTGTCCTTGGCTTCAAGAGAAGGTTCTGGGCTTAAATAGTCTAGTTCAGTTCAGTCGCTCAGCCGTGTCCGACTCTTTGCAACCTCATGAATCGCAGCACGCCAGGCTTCCCTGTCCATCACCAACTCTCAGAGTTCACTCAGACTCACGTCCATCGAGTCAATGATGCCATCCAGCCATCTCATCCTCTGTTGTCCCCTTCTCCTCCTGCCCACAATCCCTCCCAGCATCAGAGTCTTTTCCAATGAGTCAACTCTTCGCATGAGGTGGCCAAAGTACTGGAGTTTCAGCTTTAGCATCATTCCTTCCAAAGAAATCCCAGGGCTGATCTTCAGAATGGACTGGTTGGATCTCCTTGCAGTCCAAGGGACTCTCAAAGGTCTTCTCCAACACCACAGTTCAAAAGCATCAATTCTTCGGTGCTCAGCCTTCTTCACAGTCCAACTCTCACATCCGTACATGACCACAGGAAAAACCATAGCCTTGACTAGATGGAACTTGTTGGCAAAGTAATGTCTCTGCTTTTGAATATGCTATCTAGGTTGGTCATAAATTTCCTTGCAAGGAGTGTCTTTTAATTTCATGGCTGTAATCACCATCTGCAGTGATTTTGGAGCCCAAAAAAATAAAGTCTGACACTTTTTCCACTGTTTCCCCATCTACTTGCCATGAAGTGATGGGACCGGATGCCATGATCTTCGTTTTCTGACTGTTGAGCTTTAAGCCAACTTTTTCACTCTCCTCTTTCACTTTCATCAAGAGGCTCTTTAGTTCTTCTTCACTTTCTGCCATAAGGGTGGTGTCATCTGCATATCTAAGCTTATTGATATTTCTCCCGGCAATCTTGATTCCAGCTTGTGTTTCTTCCAGTCCAGCGTTTCTCATGATGTACTCTGCATATAAGTTAAATAAGCAGGAGGACAATATACAGCCTTGATGTACTCCTTTTCCTATTTGGTGTATGCAGGTCAGGAAGCAACAGTTAGAACTGGACATGGAACAACAGACTGGTTCCAAATAGGAAAAGGAGTATGTCAAGGCTGTATATTGTCACCCTGCTTATTTAGCTTATATACAGAGTACATCATGAGGAATGCTGGGCTGGATGAAGGACATGCTGGAATCAAGATTGCTGGGAGAAATATCAATAACCTGAGATCTGCAGATGACACCACCCTTATGGCAGAAAGCGGAGAAGAACTAAAGAGCCTTTTGATGAAAGTGAAAGAGGAGAGTGAAAAAGTTGGCTTAAAGCTCAACATTTTGAAAACTAAGATCATGGTGTCCGGTCCCATCATTTCATGGCAAATAGATGGGGAAACAGTGGACACAGTGGTTGACTTTGTTTTTTTGGGCTCCAAAATCACTGCAGATGGTGACTGTAGCCATGAAATTAAAAGACGCTTATTCCTTGGAAGGAAAGTTATCAACAACCTAGACAGCATATTAAAAAGCAGAGACATTACTTTGCCAACAAAGGTCCATCTAGTCAAGGCTATGGTTTTTCCAATAGTCATGTATGGATGTGAGAGTTGAACTATAAAGAAAGCTAAGTGCCAAAGAATTAATGTTTTTGAACTGTGGTGTTGGAGAAGACATTTGAGAGTCCCTTGGACTGCAAGGAGATCGAACCAATCCATCTTAAAGGAGATCAGTCCTGAATGTTCATTGGAAGGATTGATGTTGAAGCTGAAATTCCAATATTTTGGCCACCTGATGCAAAGAGCTGACTCATTTGAAAAGACCCTGATGCTGGGAAAGATTGAAGGAAGGAGGAGAAGGGGGCGACAGAGGATGAGATGGTTGGAGGGCATCACCGACTCAATGAACATGAGTTTGGGTAAACTCTGGGAGTTGGTGATAGACAGAGAGACCTGGCATGCTGCAGTCCATGTGGTCACAAAGAGTTGGAAACGTCTGAGCAACTGAAATGAACTGAACTGAACTCCCTCCCCACAACACAACTGAACAAGTGAGCCTAAATAAGTGACCACCTTTGCCCCCTTGTGTCAAGGTGAAATTTAGACACTGAAGAGACTTGCAAACACAGGAAGCCAAAAGAAACAAAGAGGGAACTGCTCTGGAAGTGACAGGTGCAACAGATTAAAACCCTGTAGTTGGCACTGACTAAACATTGGAGGGGCCTACGGACCTTGAGAAGAAGTTTAAGCTGGAACAAGGAACTATCTGAAACTGAACTGACCCCACACTGCCCTCAAGAGCTCCAGACAATTCCTACATATAATTTTACTATTATCATGTTTTAATTTTTTATACAATTTTTTATTTTTAATTTATTACTCCTTTAATTTTCATTTTTATAACCTACTATTACCTTACAAAAAGAGCCCCTATTTGTAAAGCAATTTTCATATATATATTTTTTTAATTTTTGTGATTGATTTTTTAATATTTTTAATATAGTATTTTTGAGAGTCTAACCTATACTCTAGAATTTTAATCTTTGTGTTTTGGTATTTGTTATCAATTTTCTACCTTTAAGAATCCAATCTTCAGTACCCATTTTTACTTAGCAGTGTGATTACTGGCTGTTTGCTCTCTCCCCTTTGTAGTCTCCCTTTTCTCCCCCAGGTCAGCTCTATCTCCTCCCTCCTCCTTCTCTTCTCTATGTAAATCTGTGAACCTCTCTGGGTTTTCCAGACTGGAGAGAGCACATAGGGAATTCTTTACTGGCTAGATTGCTCTCTCTCCTTTTGACTCCCCCTCTTCTCCTCCTGGTCACCTTTATCTTCCTCCTCCCTCTTCTCTATGTAACTCTGTGAACCTCTTCGTGTGCTACTCACTGTGGAGAATCTTTCCACCATTAACCTAGATGTTTTATCATCTGTGCTGTAGCGATGGAGAAGTCTTGAGGCTACTGTAAGAATAAGACTGAAAGCCAGAGGAAGAAGGCATAAGCCCAAAACCTGAGAACACCAGAAAACTCCTGACTCCAGGAGTTTTGGATGAATCGACAAGAGCTCATCCAAAAGCCTCCATACCTACACTGAAACCAAGCTCCACCCAAGAGCCAACAAGTTCAAGAGCAAGATATACCACTCTGATTCTCCAGCAACGCAGGAACACAGCCCTGAGCATTAATATACTGGCTGCCCAAAGTCACACCAGACTCACAGACACCCCAAAACTCACTACTGGACACTTCATTGTACTCAAGAGAGAGGATATCCAGCTCCACCCACCAGAACACAGATGCAAGCTTCACTAACAAAGAAACCTTGACAAGCCACTTGTCCAACCCCACCCACAGGGAGGAACCTCCACAATAAAGAGGAACCACAACTTCCAGCCTACAGAAAGGCCACACCAAACACAGCAATCTGAACAAAATGAAAAGCTAGAGAAATAGTCAGCAGGTAAAGGAACATGATAAATGCCCACCAAACCAAACCAAAGATGAGGAGATAGGGAGTCTACCTGAAAAAGAATTCAGAATAATGATAGTAAAGATGATCCAAAATCTTGAAAACAAAATGGAGTTACAGGTAAATAGACTAGAGACAAGGATTGCAAAGATGCAAGAAATGTTTAATAAGGACCTAGCAGAAATAAGAGTCCATCAATAATGAATAATGCAATAACTGAGATCAGAAGCACTCTGGAGGGAACCAACAGTAGAATAACTGAGGCAGAGGATAGGCTAAGTGAGGTGGAGGATGAATGGTGGAATTACATTAAGCATAGAGGAAAAAAGAAAAAAGAATTCAAATAAATGAGGACAACCTCAGAGACCTCTGGGACAATGTTAAACACCCAAACATTCAAATCATAGGAGTCCCAGAAGAAGAAGACAAAAAGAAAGGGCATGAGAAAATACTTGAGATAAAAGTTGAAAACTTCCCTAAAGTGGGGAAGGAAATAGCCACCCAAGTCCAAGAAACCCAGAGAGTCCCAAACAGGATAAGCCCAAGGCGAAACACCCCAAGACACATATTAATCAAATTAATGAAGATCAAACACAAAGAGCAAATATTAAAAGCACCGGGAAAAGAAACAAATAACACACAAGGGGATCCCCATAAGGATAACAGCTGATCTTTCAATGGAAACTCTTCAGGCCAAAAGGGACTGGCAAGACATACTTAAAGTGATTAAAGAGGAAAACCTACAACCCAGATTACTATACCCAGCAAGGATCTCATTCAAATATGAAGGAGAAATCAAAAGCTTTACAGACAAGCAAAAGCTGAGAGAATTCAACACCACCAAACCAGCTCTTCCACAAATGCTAAAGGATATTCTCTAGACAGGAAACACAGAAAAGGTTTATACACTCAAATCCAAAGCAACAAACTAAATGGCAATGGGATCATCAGTTCACTTCAATTAAGTCGCTCAGTCGTGTCTGTCTCTTTGTGACTTCATTAACTGCAAAATGCCAGGCCTCCCTGTCCATCACCAACTCTCGGAGCCTACCCATACTCATGTCCATTGAGTCGGTGATGCCATCCAACCATCTCATCCTCTGCCATCCCCTTCTCCTCCTGCCCTCAATCTTTCCCAGCATCAGGGTCTTTTCAAATGAGTCAGCTCTTAGCATCAGGCGGCCAAAGTATTGGAGTTTCAGCTTCAACATCAGTCCTTCCCATGAACACCCAGGACTGATCTCCTTTAGGATGGACTGGTTGGATCTCCTTGCAGTCCAAGGGACTCAAGAGTCTTCTCCAACACCACAGTTCAAAAGCATCAATTCTTTGGCACTGAGCTTTCTTTATAGTCCAACTCTCACATCAATACATGAATACTCGAAAAACCATAGCCTTAACTAGAAGGCCCTTGGCAGCAAAGTAATGTCTCTGCTTTTTAATATGCTGTCTAGGTTGTTCATAGCTTTCCTTCCAGGAGTAAGCGTCTTTTAATTTCATGGCTGCAATCACATACTTATCAATAATTACCTTAAATATAAATGGGTTGAATGCCCCAAACCAAAAGACAAGGATTAGCTGAATGGATACAAAAACAAGACGCCTATATATGCTGTCTACAAGAGACCCACCTCAAAACAAGGGACACATTCAGACTGAAAGTGAAGGGCTGGAAAAAGATATTTCACGCAAATGGAGACCAAAAGAAAGCAGGAGTAGTAATACTCATATCAGATAAAATAGACTTTAAAATAAAGGCTGTGAAAAGAGACAAAGAAGGACACTACATAATGATCAAAGGATCAATCCAAGAAGATATAACAATTATAAATATATATGCACCCAACATAGGAGCACCACAATATGGAAGGCAAATGCTAACAAATATGAAAGGAGAAATTAACATTAACACAATAATAGTGGGAGACTTTAATACCCCCACTTACACAGCTATAGCTAGATCAACTAAACAGAAAATTAGCAAGGAAACACAAACTTTAAATGATACAAAGGACCAGTTAGACTTAATTGACATCTATAGGACATTTCACCCTAAAACAATGAATTTCACCTTTTTCTCAAGTGCGCACGGAACTGTCTCCAGGATAGATCACATCCTGGGCCATAAATCTAGCCTTGATAAATTCAAAAAATTGAAATCATTTCAAGCATCTTTTCTGATCACAATGCGGTAAGATTAGATGTTAACTACAGGAAAAACACTATGAAAAATACAAACATATGTAGGCTAAACAACACACTTCTGAATAACCAAAAATTCATAGAATAAATCAAAAAAGAAATCAAAATATGCAAAGAAATAAGTGAAAATGTAATCACAACAACCCAAAACCTATGGGATTTAGGGAAAGCAGTGCTAAGGGGAAGGTTCATAGCAATACAAGCCTACCTCAAGAAACAGGAGAGAAATCAAATAAATAACATAACTCTACACCTAAAGCAGCTAAAAAGAAAGAAGAAATGAAGAACCCCAGGGTTAGTAGAAGGAAAGAAATCACAAAAATTAGGGCAGAAATAACTGCAAAAGAAACAGACCATAGGAAAAATCGACAAAGCTAAAAGCTGGTTCTCCAAGACGATAAATAAAATAGACAAACCATTAGCCAGACTCATCAAGAAACAAAGGGAGAAGAATTAAATCAACAAAATTAGAAATTAAAATGGAGAAATCACAACACACAACACAGAAATACAAAGGATCATAAGAGATTACTATCAGCAACTACATGGCAATAAAATTGACAACTTGGAAGAAATGAACAAATTCTTAGAAAAGTACAACTTTCCAAAACTGAACCAGGAAGAAGAAATAGAAAATCTTAACAGACCCACCACAAGCACAGAAATCAAAACCATAATTGGAAATATTCCAACAAACAAAACCCCAGGACCAGATGGCTTCACAGGTGAATTCTACCAAAAATTTAGAGAAGAGCTAACACTTATCCTACTCAAACTCTTCCAGAAAATTGCAGAGGAAGGTAAACTTCCAAATTCATTCTATGAGGCCACCATCACCCTAATATCAAAACCAAACAAAGATGTCACAAAAAAAGGAAATTACAGGCCAATATCACTGATGAAAATAGATGCAAAAATCCTCAACAAAATTCTAGCAAACAGAATTCAACAACATATAAAAAGATCAGACATCATGACCAAGTGGGCTTTATCCCAGGGATGCAAGGATTCTTCAATATTCACAAATCGATCAATGTGATATGCTACATTAACAAATTGAAAGATAAAAACCATATGATTATCTCAATAGATGCACAGAAAGCCTTTGACAATATTCAACATCCATTTATGATTAAAAATAAAACCCTCCAGAAAGCAGGAATAGAAAGAACATACCTCAACATAATAAAAGCCATATATGATAAATCCACAGCAAACATTATCCTCAATGGTGAAAAATTGAAAGCATTTCCTCTAAAGACAAGGATGCCCACTCTGACCACTACAATTCAACGTAGTTTTGGAAGTTTTGGCCACAGCAATCAGAACAGAAACAGAAATAAAAGGAATCCAGATTAGAAAACAAGTAAAACTCTCACTGTTTACAGATGATATGATCCTCTACATAGAAAACTCTAGAGACTCCACCAGAAAATTACTAGAGCTAATTACTGTTTACAGATGATATGATCCTCTACATAGAAAACTCTAGAGACTCCACCAGAAAATTACTAGAGCTAATTAATTAATACAGTAAAGTTGCAGGATATAAAATTAATACACAGAAATCTCTTGCATTCCTATACACTAACAATGATAAAACAGAGAAATTAAGGAAACAATTCCATTCACCATTGCAATGAAAAGAATAAAATACTTAAGAATAAATCTGCCTAAAGAAATAAAAGACCTATATATAGAAAACTATAAAACACTGGTGAAGGAAATCAAAGATGACACAAACAGATGGAGAAGTATGCCGTGTTCATGGATAACAAGAATCAATATGGTGAAAATGAGTATATTACCCAAAGCAATATATAGATTCAATGCAATCCCTATCAAGATACCAACAGTATTTTTCAAAGAATTAGAACAAACAATTTCACAATTTGTATGGAATTACAAAAAACCTCGAATAGCCAAAGCATTCTTGAGAAAGAAGAATAGAACTGGAGGAATCATCCTGCCTGGCTCCAGGCTATACTACATAGCAACAGTCATCAAGACAGTATGGTACTGGCACAAAGACAGAAACATAGATCAGTGGAACAAAATAGAAAGCCCAGAGATAAACCCACGCACCTATGGACACCTGATCTTTAGCAAAGGAGGCAAGAACACACAATGGAGAAAAGACAATCTCTTTAACAAGTGGTTCTGGGAAAACTGGTCAACCACTTGTTAAAGAATGAAACTAGAACACTTTCTAACACCATACACAAAAATAAACTCAAAATGGATTAAAGATCTAAATGTAAGACCAGAAACTATAAAACTCCTAGAGAAGAACATAGGCAAAACACTCTCCGACATAAATCACAGCAGGATCCTCTATGACCCACCTCCCAGAGTAATGGAAATACAAGCAAAAATAAACAAATGGGACCTAATTAAACTTAAGCTTTTGCACAATGAAAGAAACTATCAGTTCAGTTCAGTCGCTCAGTTGTGTCTGACTCTTTGCAATCCCATGAATTGCAGCACACAAAACTCAGCAGTGGCCACAGGACTGGAAAAGGTCCGTTTTCATTCCAATCCCAAAGAAAGGCAATGCCAAAGAATGCTCAAACTACCGCACAATTGCACTCATCTCACACGCTAGTAAAGTAATGGTCAAAATTCTCCAAGCCAGGCTTCAGCAATTGTGAACCGTGAACTTCCTGATGTTCAAGCTGGTTTTAGAAAAGACAGAGGAACCACAGATCAAATTGCCAACATCCGCTGGATCATGGAAAAAGCAGGAGAGTTCCAGAAAAACATCTATTTCTGCTTTATTGACTATGCCAAAGCCTTTGTGTGGATCACAATGAACTGTGGAAAATTCTGAAAGAGATGGGAATACCAGACCACCTGATCTGCCTCTTGAGAAATTTGTATGCAGGTCAGGAAGCAACAGTTAGAACTGGACATGGAACAACGGGCTGGTTCCAAATAGGAAAAGGAGTATGTCAAGGCTGTCTATTGTCCCCCTGTTTATTTAACTTATATGCAGAGTACATCATGAGAAATGCTGGGCTGGAAGAAGCACAAGCTGGAAGATTCAAGATTGCCGGGAGAAATATCAATAAGCTTAGATATGCAGATGACACCACCCTTATGGCAGAAAGTGAAGAGGAACTAAAAATCCTCTTGATGAAAGTGAAAGTGGAGAGTGAAAAACTTGGCTTAAAGCTCAACATTCAGAAAACTAAGATCATGGCATCCAGTCCCATCACTTCATGGGAAATAGATGGGGAAACAGTGGAACCAGTGTCAGACTTTATTTTTTGGGGCTCCAAAATCACTGCAGATGGTGATTGCAGCCATAAAATTAAAAGACGCTTACTCCTTGGAAGGAAAGTTATGACCAATCTAGATAGCATATTCAAAAGCAGAGACATTACTTTGCCAACAAAGGTTCGTCTAGTCAAGGCTATGGTTTTTCCTGTGGTCATGTATGGATGTGAGAGTTGGACTGTGAAGAAGGCTGAGCGCTGAAGAATTGATGCTTTGAACTGTGGTGTTGGAGAAGACTCTTGAGAGTCCCTTGGACTGCAAGGAGATCCAACCAGTCCATTCTGAAGGAGATCAGCCCTGGGATTTCTTTGGAAGGAATGATGCTAAAGCTGAAACTCCAGTACTTTGGCCACCTCATGCGAAGTGTTGACTCATTGGAAAAGACTCTGATGCTGGGAGGGATTGTGGGCAGGAGGAGAAGGGGACAACAGAGGATGAGATGGCTGGATGGCATCATTGATTCAATGGACGTGAGTCTGGGTGAACTCTGAGAGTTGGTGATGGACAGGAAGGCCTGGTGCGCTGCGATTCATGGGGTCGCAAAGAGTCAGACATGACTGAGTGACTGAACTGAACTGAACTGAGGCCTCCCTGTCCATCACCAACTCCCGGAGTTCACTCAAACTTATGTCCATCGAGTCAGTGATGCCATCAGCCATTTCATCCTCTGTCGTCCCCTTCTCCTCCTGCCCCCAATCCCTCCCAGCATCAGTGTCTTTTCCAATGAGTCACCTCTTCACATGAGGTGGTCAAAGTATTGGAGTTTCAGCTTTAGCATAATTCCTTCCAAAGAACACCCAGGACTGATCTCCTTTAGAATGGACTGGCTGGATCTCCTTGCAGTCAAAGGGACTCTCAAGAGTCTTCTCCTTGGAGAAGGAAATGGCAACCCACTCCAGTGTTCTTGCCTGGAGAATCCCAGGGACGGGGGAGCCTGGTGGGCTGCCGTCTATGGGGTCGCACAGAGTCGGACACGCCTGAAGCGACTTAGCAACAGCAGCAGCAGCAGGGGGAATAAAGTCAGAGACCTTCTATTCTGCCATCTTGCTGACATCACCCTAATTGCAGTTTTCAACTTTTAATAGTGTTTTTTTTCCACCAGTGTAATTGCTTAATGCTGGTTTGTGTGATGTTTGAATACATAATTTTACCATAAGTTTGAATATATTTCCTCAACAATTTAACATTTTAATCACTGACATGAGTTATAAATATATAGTACAATAAAATAGAATAAGATGAATCTTGACAACCAAAAAAATTATCACTGTAACATTACATTCAAAGAGACCATAAAGTTTCTTAGAGAAATGAACAGGCTGGTATACTCATTAAAAGCTCTTAATTAACTAGCTTCCTTCAGGTGACATTCTTGCACACTAATTTAGAACAATGTACAAATGACAAAGATGCCACTGGAACACTGGGAAGGTTATCTGATGAATGCCCAACCAAATATATTACTGTATGAATCATTTAATTGGATATGTTGCATAAACAACTAAGTTTTTTGTTTTTTTCCCCACTTTTTGTTGTCAGGTACAGAGGTGACTTTCCTTGCTTTTCTGTTATTATTTTAATAGTGTATGGAAGGATCGATTTAAAATTGAACAGTCACCTCTAAAATGCTAATTCCCCTTAGTCCTCAAAGTAATTTTGAATGTGAGAAAGTACATTATTTTTCTCTATTTGTCATTTATTTTATTCATTGCTTTTCACCTCATTTTTAAAAATAATGTATCTAGTCATTAAAGCTTGCTTCTGAAAAAAAAAAAAAAAAGAGTCTTCTCCTACACCACAGTTCAAAAGCATCAATTCTTCAGCACTCAGCTTTCTTCACAGTTCAACTCTCATATCCATACATGACCACAGGAAAAACCATAGCCTTGACCAGATGGAACTTTGTTGGCAAAGTAATGTCTCTGCTTCTTAATATGCTGTCTAGGTTGGTCCTAACTTTCCTTCCAAGGAGTAAGCGTCTTTTAATTTCATGGCTGCAAGCACCATCTGCAGTGTGATTTTGGAGCCCCAAAAAATAAAGTCTTCCACCGGTTCCACTGTTTCCCCATCTATTTCCCATGAAGTGATGGGACCAGATGCCATGATCTTAGTTTTCTGAATGTTGAGCTTTAAGTCAACTTTTTCACTTTCCTTTTTCATCAAGAGGCTTTTTAGTTCGTCTTCACTTTTCTGCCATAAGGGTGGTATCATCTGCATATCTGAGCATATTGATATTTCTCCCAGCAATCTTGATTCCAGCTTGTGCTTCTTCCAGCCCAGTGTTTCTCATGATGTACTCTGCATAGAAGTTAAATAAGCAGGGGGACAATATACAGCCTTGATGAACTCCTTCTCCTATTTGGAACCAGCCCGTTGTTCCATGTCCAGTTCTAACTGTTGCTTCCTCACCTGCATACAGATTTCTCAAGAGGCAGGTCAGGTGGTCTGGTATTCCCATCTCTTGAAGAATTTCCCACAGTTTGTTGTGATCCACACAGTCAAAGGCTTTGGCATATTCAATAAAGCAGAAATAGATGTTTTTCTGGAACTCTTGCTTTTTTGATGATCCAGCGGATGTTGGCAACTTGATCTCTGGTTCCTCTGCCTTTTCTAAAACCAGCTTGAACATCAGGAAGTTCATGGTTCACGTATTCCTAAAGCCTGGCTTGGAGAATTTTGAGCATTACTTTCTAGCATGTGAGATGAGTGCAATTGCGCGGTAGTTTGAGCATTCTTTGGCATTGCCTTTCTTTGGGATTGGAATGAAAACTGACCTTTTCCAGTCCTGTGGCCACTGCTGAGTTTTCCAAATTTGCAAGGTGAAAAGACAGCCTTCAGAATGGGAGAAAATAATAGCAAATGAAGCAACTGACAAAGAATTAATCTCAAAAATATACAAGCAGCTCCTACAGCTCAATTCCAGAAAAATATGCAACCCAAACAAAAAGCATGCCAAAGAACTAAACAGACATTTCTCCAAAGAAGACATACAGATGGCTAACAAACACATGAAATGATGCTCAACATCACTTATTATCAGAGAAATGCAAATCAAAACCACAAAGAGGTACTATCTCATGCCAGTCAGAATTGCTGCTATCAAAAAGTCTACAAACAATAAATGCTGGAGAGGGTGTGGAGAAAAGGGAACCCTCTTTCACTGTTGGTGGCAATGCAAACTAGTACAGCCACTATGGAGAGAAGTGTGGAGATTCCTTAAAAAGCTGGAAATAGAACTGCCATATGACCCAGCAATCCCAGTGCTGGGCATACACACCGAGGAAACCAGAACTGAAAGAGACATGTGTATTCCAATATTCACTGCAGCACTGTTTACAATATCCAGGACATGGAAGCAACCTAGATGTCCATCAGCAGATAAATGGATAAGAAAGCTGTGGTACATATACACAATGGAGTATTACTCAGCCATTAAAAAGAATACATTTGAATCAGTTCTAATGAGGTGGATGAAACTGGAGCCTATTATACAGAGTGAAGTAAGCCAGAAAGAGAAACACCAATACAGTATACTAACACATATATATGGAATTTAGAAAGATAGTAACAATAACCCTGTATACAAGCCAGCAAAAGAGACACTGATGTATAGAACAGTTTTTTGGACTCTGTGGGAGAGAGAGACGGTGGGATGATCTGGGAGAATGGCACTGAAACATGTATAATATCATATATGAAGCAAGTGGCTGGTCTAGGTTCGATGCATGATACTGGATGCTTGGGGCTGGTGCACTGAGACGACCCAGAGGGATGGTATGGGGAGGGAGGAGGGAGGAGGGTTCAGGATGGGGAACACGTGTATACCTGTGGCGGATTCATGTTGATATATGGCAAAACCAATACAATATTGTAAAGTTTAAAAATAAAATTAAAAAAAAAAACAAAACCCTAAAAAAAAAAAAGAAAGCTGTGGTATATATACACAATGGAATATTATTCAGCTATTAAAAAGAATGCATTTGAATCATTTCTAATGAGGTGGATAAAACTGGAGCCTATTATACAGTGTGAAGTAAGTCAGAAATAAAAACACCAATACATGTATTAACGCATATATATGGAATTTAGAAAGATGGTAATGATGACCCTATATGCGCGACAGCAAAAGAGACACAGATGTAAAGAACAGACTGTTGGACTCTTTGGGAGAAGGCAAGGGTGGGATGATTTGAGAGAAGAGCATTGAAGCATGTATATTAACATATGTGAAATGGATCGCCAGTCCAGGTTCAATGCATGAGGCAGGGTGCACTGGGATGACACTGAGAGATGGGATGGGGAGGGAGGTGGGAGTTAGTGTCCAGATGGGGAACACATGTACAGCTGTGGCTGATTCATGTCAATGTATGGCAAACACCACTACAATACTGTAATTAGCCTCTATTTAAAACAGATAAATAAATTTTCAAAAAAGAAAAGCAAAAAAAAATTTTTCCAATTTAGATGAAATTAAGAAATTCCTTGAATGACACAAATTCCCAAAATTAACTCAAGAAGAAAGTGAAAACCCTAAATACCCCCAAATTTTTCAAAGATACGGAACAGAAAACTCCAGGCCCATGTGACTTAACTCGTGAATGCTATGAAATACTTAAGGGAGAAATATCAACAATCCCATACAAATTCTTTCAGAAAGTAGAGGACGGGAAACACTTCTCAAATCATTTTATGAGAGCAGCCTTACAAAATACCAAAACCAGATGAAGACATTGCAAGAAAAGAAAACCATAGACCAATATTCTTCATTAAGTTAAGCACAAAAAATGAAATGTTAGAAAATTTAATCCAGCAATATATAAAGCATTATGACCAAAGGAGATCTATCCCAAGAATGAAAGATTGGTTATGCATTAAAAAATCATCAACCAGTGTTATTCATCATATTAAGAAAACACAAGAGAAAAACCACATGATTATTTCGATAGATGCCATAAAAGCATTTGACAATATTCAACGACTATGATAAAAACTGTCCGAAAACTAGGACTACAAACAGACTTTCTTAATCTGATCAAGGTAAACTATAAAACTCCTGCGGCTAACATGATAATGGAGGAAAATATAATCCCTCCACTGGGGGTGGGGAAGGCTGCTGGCCTTGGATTTGGAGGGCCGTGGAGAGGCCTATCCAGCCAGGGGGTGGGAATCAAGCAGCCTGATGGAAGTACCTGCCCCTCCTCGGGCAGTGGCCCTGATCCAGTCACCTCCTGTGGCACCAGTGGTTCCACCTCCCAGGCAGTGGTGCCCCAGCCCTGTCATCAACCCTGGCTGTACTGTGTGGGCTGATTTGACCCCCTTCCAGACCAGAAGTAGACCAGCACCCAGCAGGCCAGCAGACACAGGGTCACCTCCCAGTTGAGGGCCCCTGGCACCTCCAGCCCTCCAGAGAGCTGCAAGACTTTGTTCCTATAGAGGGAAAGCCCGTGAGTTTTGTGCCAGCAGAGGCCAAGAGACACCCCCAGTCTCTGTCCTGGGTGGGGGGGGCATTGCCCTTCTGGCAGCCCTTGAGTGCATCTGTTCTAACCGGTGCTTCTAGGGGGCCTGTTGTAAGTTCCCAGCCTGGAGTCTCTGCAGTCTGTGTGCCTGGAGCCCAAGGTGGCCCTTCCCCATGCCATCCCCAGTTAATTCAACAGCAGTCCCCACTTCCATCCCCAGGAGGGCAGGCACAGCCTGCTCTGCATTCCTAGTCTTAGGACTCCAGGACCAGGTCCCCATGCACTGCCATGTGAAGGCACCTGCACATGAACACAAGTACACACAGATGCCAATGTGCATGCCTCTGACCTATGCTCTCTTTCCCACACACACACACATGCCCATGTGCATGCACCTGACCACACACTCTCTCTCACACACAGATGCACATGGGAACGCCCATTTGCAAGCACCTCCACAAACACACATGCACACACCTATGTGTATGCACCCCTGCACACGCACTCACACACACATAAACGGACATGGGCTAGCACCTGTGCACAGGCACTACTCCCTCTATCTCTCTCGGGCACACACACACACACACACAGACATGCACGTCAGATGCCCATGTGCATGCACTTGCCCACACGCACATGGACACACATGCACACACACACACACACGTGAGCTACGTGTGGGACACCAGAGGGACAGACCACGCCTGACCCAGAGGTGCCTGACTCCCTTCTGGAAGTCAATGACAATGACCTGCGCTCAGTAGGATGCTCACCTGTGAGTGTGGCCAAGTTGGCAGCAGTGCAGTCTTGGTGGTGCACAGGGACCAGTGCTCACTTAGGGTTTGCAGGCTTGGACCGGAAACAGGCACATGCCCTGATGAGTGGGGCAGGGTCTGTTTGAGCATGAGCACTGAGGAGCTGTTGCCATACTAAAGGATGGAGCACCACCCAAAGGCCTCCTTGCTAAGCCGTTTACCAGGTTTCTGGGCCTGAGGCAGGGCTGACTGAGAGGACGCAGACCACCTGGATGTGTGTCTGTGCAGGCTCATTGGGGTGACACAGCACACGAACGCGTGAAGCTTCAGCAGTGAACGCCCATTGCCCGAGAGCCTGCAGCCACTGTGGAAGCCAATGGTCGGTGGGAACCAATCGTGAGGCAAGACCAGGGTGTGTGTGCGCAGGCATTCTGCTGATGCTTGGTTGAAAGTCGCACTACAGGGCTGGGTTCTGGAGGGAGGGTTCAGTCTTTCCCAACGTGGAGGGAAGGGGACAGTGGTTCAAGATGGAGTCCGAGGCACACGGTTGAGGAACCATGAGGACAGCAGATGAAGATGCAGGAGCTGTGGCCTTTGTAGTGGCACAGCACAAAGCGGCCAAGGTGTGCCAGGTGGTGCTGGTGGCCGCAATGGCCCTGGCGACCCAACTGGCCCTGGTGACGCCATCAGTCATGGAGTTCCTGGCGGCCCCAGCGACTTGGCTGATCCAAGAGGCCCCAGCACTGCAAGAGAGTCAGGTGGTGCAGCTGGTTCCATTCCACAGATCCCGGGGGCACCCCAAGCACCAGGGCCTGGTGGAGATGCTGCACCCGGAGTCAAAGTTCTGCGTAACCAAGCCCTCCAGTTGTATCCTATTCCAGGAGCCCTGGTGGGCTGGGCGACCACGAGGGTTGGGGTGTGGGCTAAGGGTGGTTTGGGGGGTTTCAGGCAGAGGGGCCTAAAGTGTAGGAGGAGGGTACTCTGGGGGGATGGAGGGTGTGGGTCAGGGGTGATCTGGCTGCCAGGGGAAGTTAGTGAGGAAAAGCAACCTGTAGGGAACCAGAGGGTCCAGCGGTGATATCCAGGGTGTCCTTAGGTTATAGGCTGGGAGGTCCAGACAGCCTAGGCAGCAGCCTTGTGAAAGAAGGTGGGTCTCTGTGAGCAGGGAGCCTGATGTACAGGCAAAATGAGTGTGGATGGTGCCTTAACCATATCTCCACCAGTAGCCTCACCGTGCCTTTCTCTTCCTGTCTCGATGTACTGCACTGCGACGGTCAATTTGGAAGATGCTCGATGTTAATGGCCACCTGTTGGTTCTGTCAGTTCTAAAGGGGGCTGGGGTGGGGGAGGGGTGGTGGGTGGTGACCAGTCTCAGCCCAGGAGGAGCCATAATGGAGGGTTAAGCCTAGAGGAGAAGTGTGGTGCCCTGGGCTTGTCAGTGTGCGGGGACAGAGGGAGGAAATGCTCCTCTTCCTCCTCGTCGGGAGCCTGAATTTCATTTTCCCTCCCTTTTAGCCAGTTGAGTGCTGAAGACCATGTCATGCTCCAGACGTCCATCACCCTCTGTCTGCAGAAGATTTCCCTGGTATGTGGACCTTGCAGCACTATGTACCTCCCCTTTTTACTAAGCCTCTGTGTGAAAGTCAGGGATAAATCTAGCCTATGTGCCCTAGCCTCATGTGTCCTTCCCCAGGGCATTGATTTCTGCAGTAGGTGGATTGGGCTTCATCTTGTGCATGTGCTGCTGCTTGGGGGCTCAGGTTCCACATAGTTTGTTTGGTGATTGTTAACTGCAGAAAATAAAACTGAGATACTGTGCTATCTCTGACTATTTTTAGCTTCTACACGTCTTAATACTGTATTTGTCTTCTGGTTGGAGGGGAGGTTCTGAGATCCAGATAGTCAAGGAGTACAACATAACTGAAGACAATTTAAGAAGCGGGAGAATAACATAGTAGTGTACTGCCATTCAGTATTAATTTTGGAATATTTTCTCATTTTATGAAGTGTAGTGAAGTGAAAGTCTCTCAGTTGTGTCCAACTCTTTGTGACCCCATGGACTATACAGTCTGTGGAATTCTCTAGGCCAGAATACTGGAGTGGGTAGCCTTTCCCTTCTCCAGGGGATCTTCCCAACCCAGGAATTGAACCAGAGTCTCCTGCATTGCAGGCAAATTCTTTACCAACTGAGCTATCAAGAAAGCCCCAGTTATATTTATATATTAAGATATAATACCAGAATATTGTTCTTCAGTCTCTTAAGTTGTGTCTAGTCATCTCTTTTGGACCCCATGAACTATAGCACATCAGGCTTTCTCTCCCCACTGTCTCCTGGAGTTTGCTCAAATTCATGTCTACTGAGTGAGTTATGCTATCAAACCATTTCAACCTCCATTGTCCTCTTGTCCTTTTGACTTCAATCTTTCCCAGAATCAGGGTCTTTTCCAGTGAGTCAGCTTTTCACATCTGCTGGCCAAAGTTTTGAAGCTTCAGCTTCAGCATCAGTCCTTCCAATGAATATTCAGAAATTATTTCCTTTAGAATTGACTGGTTTGATCTCCTTGCAGTCCAAGGCACTCTCAAGAGTATCCTTGTATCCTGAAACCTTGCTTAACTAATTAATTGTAATAGCTCTTTTGTAGATCCCGTTGAACTTCCTGCTTAGACAATCATTTTGACTGTAAATAAATATGCATTTATTTCTTCCTTTCCAATTGATGCATTTTAACTGAAATCTCCAACACTTTGGCCAGCTGGTAAAAAGAGCCAACTCATTGGCAAAGACCCCGATGCTGGGAAAGATTGAAGGCATGCAGAGAAGGGAACGACAGAGGATGAGATGGTTGGATGGCATCTCGACTCAATGGACATAAGTTTGAGCAAGTTATGGGAGATGGTAAAGGATGGGGAAGCCTAGCATGCTGCAGTCCATGGGGTCAAAAAAAGTTAGATGCTACTGAACAACAACAACACACTGATTTCTGTCATAATAGGTTGGATTTTCCTGCTTCTTTGCCTCCTGGTAATTTTAGATTGAATGCCAAGCATTATCAAATTTCCCTTGCATGCTTGACTTTTTTCTATTCCTAAACTTACTCTTGAGCTTTATTCTGGAATCCTGTTAAATTACTTGGAAAAAAACAGTTTGATCCTTTTGGGTCTTACTTTTGAAGATTGACTCTGTAGGACCAGAGCAGATCTTAGTGTAGGATGAACTTAATTAACTGAAATCTTCAATGTCAGAGAAGGCTATAGCTGGAAACAAGGACTCTTAAAACCTGTGGTGGATTCATGTTGATGTATGGCAAAACCAATACAATATTGTAGAGTAATTAACCTCCAATTAAAATAAATAAATTTATATTAAAAAAACTTTTATTTACCAAAATTATTTGTTAGTTTTTGGCTGTGCCGAATCTTGTTAACTGTGTGCAGGTTTTCTGCACTTGCAGCCAGCAGGGGCTACTCTAATTGCTGTGCTCAGGCTTCTCATTGTGGAGGCTTCCTTGTGGAGGAGCACAGACTCTGATTTTGGTGAGCTCAGTAGTGGTGGCACACGGGTTTAGTTGTCCTGGGCATGTGGGATCTTCCTGGCCCAGGGATTGAACCCATGTGCCCTGCATTGGCAGTCAGATTCTTAACCACTGGACCACCAGGGAAGCAAAAACAAGGACCCTTATACAGCTGGGCAGCTGTAGTTGTTCAGTTTCCCATTTGTGTCCGAATTTCTGCAACCCCATGGACTGCAGCACACCAGGCCTCCCAGTCCCTCACCGTCTCCTGGAGTTTCTTCAAGTTCATGTTCATTGCATCTAGGATGCTGTCCAGCCATCTCATCCTCTGACACCCTCTTCTCCTTCTACCCTTGATCTTTCCCTGCATCAGGGACTTTGCCAATGAGTCATCTGTTCGAATCAGATGACCAAAATACTGGAGCTTCACGTTCAGCATCTGTCCTTCCAGTGAATATTCAGGGTTGATCTCCCTTAAGATTGAATGGTTTGATCTTCTTACTGTCCAATGGACTTTCAGGAGTCTTCTCCAGCACCACAGTTCAAAGGCATCAATTCTCTAGTGCTATGACTTCTTTACAGTCTGGCTCTCACAACCATATGTGATCCTGTGAAGACCATAGCCTTCACTATATGAACCTTTGTCGGCAGAGTGATGTCTCTGCTTTTCAACACTGTTTAGGTTTGTCATCCCTGACCTGCCAAGAAGCAATCATCTTCTGATTTCATGTTTGCAGTCACAATCTACAGTGATTTTGGAGCCCAAGAAGAGGAAATCTGTCACTTCTTCCACCTTTTCCCTTTCTATTTGCCATGCAGTAATGGGGCCAGATGCCATGATCTTAGTTTTTTGAATGTTGAGTTTTAAGCCAGCTTTCTCATTTTCCTTCACACTCATCAAGAGGCTCTTTAGTTCCTCTTTGCTTTCTGTTCAGATATGCAGATGACACCACCCTTATGGCAAAAAGTGAAGAGGAACTAAAAGCCTCTTGATGAAAGTGAAAGTGGAGAGTGAAAAACTTGGCTTAAAGCTCAACATTCAGAAAACTAAGATCATGGCATCCAGTCCCATCACTTCATGGGAAATAGATGGGGAAACAGTGTCAGACTTTATTTTTCTGGGCTCCAAAATCACTACAGATGGTGACTGCAGCCATGAAATTAAAAGACGCTTACTCCTTGGAAGGAAAGTTATTACCAACCTAGATAGCATATTGAAAAGCAGAGACATTACTTTGCCAACAAAGGTTCGTCTAGTCAAGGCTATGGTTTTTCCTGTGGTCATGTATGGATGTGAGAGTTGGACTGTGAAGAAGGCTGAGCGCCGAAGAATTGATGCTTTTGAACTGTGGTGTTGGAGAAGACTCTTGAGAGTCCCTTGGACTGCAAGGAGATCCAACCAGTCCATTCTGAAGGAGATCAGCCCTGGGATTTCTTTGGAAGGAATGATGCTAAAGCTGAAACTCCAGTACTTTGGCCACCTCACGTGAAGAGTTGACTCATTGGAAAAGACTCTGATGCTGGGAGGGATTGGGGGCAAGAGGAGAAGAGGACGACAGAGGATGAGATGGCTGGATGGCATCACTGACTCCAAGGACGTGAGTCTCAGTGAACTCCGGGAGTTGGTGATGGACAGAGAGGCCTAGTGTGCTGCGATACATGGGGTCGCAAAGAGTTGGACACAACTGAGCAACTGATCTGATCTGATCCGCGTATCTGAGGTAGTTGATGTTTCTCCTGCCTACCTTGATTCCGGCTTGTAAATCATCCAGCCTGGCATTTCTCACGATGTGCTCAGCATATAGATTAAACCAACAGGGTGACAGCAGATAGCCCTGTCATACTCCTTTCTCGATCTTGACCAATCAGTTGTTCCATACTAGGTTCTAACTGTTGGTTATTGACCTGCATACAGGATACTCAGGAGACAGGTATAATGGTCTGGTATTCCCATCTCTCTAAGGGCTTTCCACAGTTTGTCATGATCCACACAGTCAAAGGCTTTAGGGTAGTCAAGGAAACAGAAGTAGATGCTTTTCTGAAACTCCCTTGCTTTCTCCATAGTCCAGCGAATGTTGGCAATTTGATCTCTAGTTCCTCTTCCTTTTCTAAACTCAGCTTGGACATCTGGAAGCTCTTGGTTCGCATAATGCTGAAGCTTAGCATGCAAGATTTTAAGCATCACCTTACTAGTATGGGAGATGAGTGCGGTTGTCCAATGGTTAGCCCGTTCTTACTTCCCTTCTTGGGAACTGGGATGAGGATTGATCTTTTCCAGTCCTGTGGTCTTCCAGACTTGTTGACATAATGAATGCAAAACCTTGGTGGCATCCTCCTTTAGGGATTTGACTATTTCTGCTGGAATTACATTCCATCCACTAGCTTTATTAACAGCAATGTTTCTTGGACAACTGAACCAAGTCAATTTGCTGACTTCCTCCAGACCAGCAGAGACCTGGGCATGGCCGCCCTGGGGGAAACATGGGCTCCAAGGACTGACCCACTTGCCCAGGCTGCTGCCTCCCACTGTCAGGTTCATTCCCTGTCACACTCTGATATGTGTGACAGACCCATTTTCTTTCACCGATATTGTCTCTCACATTTACTTTCTCATACTGAGTCAGAGTACCATCACACACTCTTTTTCTTTAATATTCCTGTGTCACTCTATAATTCTTTTTCCGTCACACTTATTCTCTCTCACATCCTATCTCTCTTAGAATGTCTCTCTGACACTCGGACACACACTCCCTCTGTCTTGGTTTCTGCATCTTAGTCTCTTCCCATGACATTCTGTCCCTTTAAATTCCTGTCCCAATTACACATTCACTCTGTCACACTCACTCAAAAGCATTCACCTGTCAGAGTGGTAAACTCTCTGGAAACTCATTCTATCATACACTCTCTTTCCTTCATCGTTCTGTCACTGTCTGTGTCACACACATTATTCGTCATTGTTATTATCACTATCCTTTGTAGATCTCACCAATCAGACCTAACCTGAGTCCGGTGCCTGATGGAGCACTGCATTCATCATAGTTTTCAGAAAGGCAATAACAAAAATGCCCAAGACTTTGAGTTGCTGGTGTTGGAGAGAGAGTGGGTGTGTGTGATTAGTTTGCAGGAGAGCTGCATCATGGGAGACAGGAGACTCACATGACAATGTGAAGTGAAGTAAAGTGGCTCAGGGGTATCCGACTCTTTGCGACCCCATGGACTATACAGTCCATGGAATTTTCCAGGCCAGAGTACTGGAGTGGGTAGCCTTTCCCTTCTCCAGGGGATCTTCCCAATCCAGAGATCAAACCCAGGTCTCCCGCACTGCAGGCAGATTCTTTACCAGCTGAGCCAAAGGAAGCCTGCACTATGGCAACACTGTCTGAAAACTGACGTGATGGATGAACACATGAAAGCGCCTGAAATAACGCATAGACCATAGGAAGTGCTAGTGATCACTATGGTCAAAGAGCACAGGTATGATGTGGAGTGGGCAGAGACGTGATGCTGGTGGGTCAGGTGGCTTGGGCCCTTGCCCTCGACTCCCACCTTACTCCAGTGAGACCCTTCTGCAGTATACGTTGGAGAAATCAAAGTTGCCTTGTGGAACTAGCTTTAGGCCTTGAGACGAAAGTCGGCATTTGTGTCTCAGTGGCGTCTCTGTGGACACTTGGCGAGGTCCATTCCACACCATCTGAGCCAGCACTGGAGGGGCCCGTGTGCGCAGGCACATAAGGGGGCACCTGAAAGGAACGTGGCATTGTGAGGGAGCTGAGTCCCCCCAGCGTCACGGGGTCTCCATAGCACCCCGTGGGTGGATGGGGTGTGTGCGCAGGCGCAATTTTCACGTCCTTGCGCAGAAGGGGAGGGACTTCGTGAGGGGCCCGGTCTCTCCGCCCCTTATTTGCGGTCTGAGGGAGACGCGCGGCAGCCATGCAGGCGTCGGGTGGTGGCGCCGGTGGTGCAGAGGGCCGAGATGACCAGCAGAGCTTCAGAATACCTGCTTGCCAGAGTGGTTCAGGCAGTGCTGACGGTGAGGCTGTTCGCCGAGCCCCAGAAGGCCGGGGTGGGCCTGGCAGAGGAAGAGCGGTGTTGGAAGCTGCTGTAGTGCGTCCCCGGGGTGAGCGGGCACCAGGTGACGTAGGATCTGCTGGAGATGTAGCACCCTTGGCTGTAAGACCTAGACGTGGAGAGGTGGTGCTGTATCCTTTTCATGGAGCCTCCCTGGGCACGGTCAGTGGTATGGTGGTGGGAAACATGCCGGCAGCCTGAGGAAGGGATAGAAGGGAGCACGGGGGCTATCCGGGGCAGCGGGACTGGGCAGCCTGGAGGGAAAGGAGGTTGTCAAGGCCTGAGGAGCCTGGAGGGTGGGGAAGATGGACCCAAGGGTTACGGAGGCACCTGAGGGTAGTCTCAGGTTGTGGTCGGGAGCATGGGCATTCTGGGGTAAAAATGGGCCTCTGAGGTGTGAGGAAGCCCGAGATAGCAGCAAATTCTGTAATGGATGGTGCCTTAACCGTGTCTCTCTCAGCACACTCAGAGTGCCTTTCCAGTCACCCCTGGAGGCAGACATGGCTCGCAGATCTCTGCTCCCAGATGTCCAACGCCACCAAGGATTGATTCGGAAGGAATTTGCAGTGAATGGCAGTGACCTGCTTGTGTCAGTTCCAGACGAGTTTGCCTTGGGGAGTGGGGGGTGGCAGGTGCTGTGGTCTGAGCTCCCTCTTGAGCATGCTGTGATGGAGACACTGAGGGGCTTGGTATAAGGAGGGGGGCTGGTACCCTGGACCTACAGGAGCAATCTTCCCTTTGACCTGATTTTCTTTTCCCTGCTTTTAGTAGATGGACTGCTGACGACCTGGCTTTCATCCGACTTTCCGTGAACCAGTTCCTCGATCAGCTTTCCGTGGTGATTCGGAACATTCGGCGCCTTGGGCACCCACCTCGCCAAAGCCGAAGCTGAGGAAAGGGGCTGAGGCCTAACCTTGTGTCCCCTAGTCGGCAGGGCATAGGGAATTCAACCTAAGAGTCATTGCCACTTTGTTATTTGAGTGTAAGTTTTAGCCTGTACTGGCCTTTGGTCTCTTTCGGTTCACTTGCTTTGTTTCCCTGCTGCTTGAGAAGTGGGATGCTTCAGTGTTTATTACAGCAGAAAAGAAAACTAAGTCACTTTTTGTGCCCTAGTTTCCTTTCAGCTAATGCGCTTCTGGATTTTAAAAACACTTTTTATCTTTGTTCTCGTGTTAGAGGGAAGGTTCTGAAATTCAGATATTTGAATTCAATTACAAGGGAATTGAAAACAATTTCGGACAATGAAAACCAAGCCCGATGTTCAGCACTAAATACTGTCAACATTTAAGAATATTTTCTGGTTGTACTTGCACATTAAACGTATAACAGCATGTGATGTAGAACTTATCAAGTTTAAATTTTTTCCTGAACTTTTTTCATTTAATATACTAGCTTTTCCACTTTCTTAAATCTCTTAAGAAATGTGTTATTGTCCAAGATGGCGGCGTCCGGGGCGCCGCCTCCTCGGCCGCCGCCGCCGCCGCCGCTGCGAGGGGCCTGCGGGCCGCCCACCCGCCAGCCGCGCCGGCGCCATGAAGAGGCAGAGCGAGTGAGACTCCAGCCCGAGCGGGCGCGGCTCGTCATCGTCAGCCAAACAGCCGCGGGAGCGCGAACGGGAGGCGGGCGGAGGGGGCGGGCGGCGCACAAGGCCTCGGGCGGCGCCAAGCACCCCGTTCCAACGCGGGCTCGCGACAAACCTCGCGGTAGCGGGGGCAGCTGCGGTGGGCATCGCGACGGCCGAGGCGCCGGGGACGCGAATCACCGTGCGAGCAGCGGTCGCTCATCGGGCTCGGGCGCCGGCGGCGGGGGACGCGGCGGCAAGGCCTCAGGGGACCCAGGCGCTTCGGGCGCGTCGTCCCGCGCATCTCCACTACCGCCACCTCCGCCGCCGCCCAGGGCTTAGCCCACGGGTCCCGGCTCCTCAGCGGCTGCACCCGAGTACAAGACGCTGCTCATTAGCAGCCTGAGCCCCGCTCTGCCTGCCGAGCACCTCGAAGATCGGCTCTTCCACCAGTTCAAGAGCTTCGGCGAGATCAGCCTGCGCCTGTAGCACACGCCTGAGCTGGGCCGCGTGGCCTACGTGAACTTCCGGCACCCGCAGGACTCACGTGAGGCCCGCCAGCACGCCCTGGCCCGCCAGCTACTGCTCTACGACCGTCCGCTCAAGGTGGAGCCCGTGTACCTGCGAGGCGGCGGCGGCGGCGGCGGGAGCAGTAGGCCAAGCAGCAGCAGCAGCGCCGCCGCCTCCACTCCGCCCCCGGGCCCGCCAGTGCCCGCCGACCCGCTCGGCTACCTCCCGCTGCACGGCGGCTACCAGTACAAGCAGCATTCGCTGTCCCCGGTTGCCGCCCCTCCGCTGCGGGAGCCCCGCGCCCGCCACGCTGCTGCAGCCTTTGTCCCGGGAGCGGGGCATGGACTACTACGGGCTGTACAACGACCACGGGCCACCCTACGGCTACCCGGCCGTGTGCGAGGAGGACCTGATGCCCGAGGACGACCAGCGGGCCACGCGCAACCTCTTCATTGGGAATTGGGACCACAGCATGTCGGAGGTGGAGCTGTGACAGGCTTTCGAGAAGTACGGCATCATTGAGGAGGTGGTCATCAAGAGACCCGCCCGTGGGCAGGGCGGTGCGTATGCCTTCCTCAAGTTCCAGAACCTAGACATGGCCCATCGGGCCAAGGTGGGCATGTCGGGTCAGGTGATAGGCCACAATCCCATTAAGACAGGGTACGGCAAGGCCAACCCCACTACGCGTCTCTGGGTGGGTGGCTTGGGACCTAACACCTCACTGGCGGCTCTGGCCCAGGAGTTGGACCGTTTGGGGAGCATTCAGACCATTGATCATGTCAAGGGAGATAGCTTTGCCTACATCCAGTACGAGAGCTTGGACGCAGCCCAGGCCGCCTGTGCTAAAATGAGGGGCTTTCCCTTGGGGGGTCCGGACCACAGGCTGTGCGTGGATTTTGCCAAAGCAGAGGAGACTCGGTATCCCCAGCAGTACCAGCCCTCCCCCCTCCCTGTGCACTATGAGCTACTCCCCGACGGGTATACCCGGCACCGGAACCTGGATGCCGACCTGCGGGTGCGGGACAGGACCCCTCCACACCTCCGCGGAAACAGCCTCGAGGGCTACAGCCACTCAGTGCGCAGCCGGAGTGGTGAGCGCTGGGGAGGAGATGGGGACCGGGGCCTGCCCAAGGCCTGGGAGGACAGGCGGAAGCGCCGGAGCCTCTCCAGTGATCGCGGAAGGGCCACCCACTCCCCTTACGAGGAACGGAGCAGGACCAAGGGTGGTGGGCAGCCTGCGGACCGAGGCTCTGACCGCACCCTGGAGCGTAGCCGCAAGGAAAACCATTCCAGTGAAGGGACCAAGGAGTCCGGCAGCAACTCCCTCAACAGCAGCCGACACGGGGCGGAGGAGCAGAGCCACCACCACCACCACAAGGCTCCCGACTCTTCCCACGGGAAGAAGACCCGAGAGAGCGAGCGCAATCATCGGACTGAGGCCGAGCCCAAGCCTCTGAAAGAGCCAAAACACGAGACCAAAAAGCTCAAGAATCTTTCAGAGTATGCCCAGACGCTGCAGCTGGGTTGGAACGGACTTCTGGTGTTGAAAAACAGCTGCTTCCCGACATCTATGCACATCCTAGAGGGGGACCAGGGCGTGATCAGCAGTCTCCTCAAAGACCATACTTCTGGGAGTAAGCTGACCCAGCTGAAGATTGCCCAGCGCCTTCGCCTGGACCAACCCAAGCTCGATGAGGTCCCACGACGCATCAAGCAGGGGAGCCCCAATGGCTACGCAGTGCTCCTGGCCACCCAGGCGACCCCCAGTGGGCCTGGCTCTGAGGGGATGCCTACGGTGGAGCCTGGCCTACAGAGGCAGCTTCTCAGGAACCTGGTCTCCTACTTGAAACAGAAGCAGGCTGCAGGGGTGATCAGCCTGCCAGTGGGTGGATCCAAGGGCAGAGACAGCACAGGCATGCTCTATGCCTTCCCGCCCTGTGACTTCTCACAGCAGTACCTCCAGTCAGCGCTGAGGACATTGGGCAAGCTAGAGGAGGAACACATGGTGATAGTTATAGTAAGAGACACAGCCTAGCCCAAGCCTGGCTTTTCCAGCCTGTTTGTCACTAAAGCAATTATTTTAAAATCTGACCACTGCTGCCCTGCACCCCCGGCCCATCCTACACCCTTGATTTGAATTCTCTGCTGGGTTACTCCATTTCATTTGGTAGGGGACCAAAGTCCTATCTCCCCACCAAAAACTAAGTTCTTAGGTTTGGGTTGGTTTTTGTTTGTTTTTTGTTTTTTGTGTTTTTTTTGTTTTTTGTTTTTTGTGGTTTTTTTTTACCATGATAAGGGACTCCTGTCATGTCGGCTTCTAGTGTATGAAATACTGACTGCTGTGTTCTGTATTTTTTTATTTTTTGACTAACTGTGTGGAAAATTGTCAGTAAAGCCTTTGTCAGAGGATGGATTTTAAAAAAAAAAAGAAAAGAAATGTGTTATTGAATAGATATAAGATGCATTATAATGTAATTATTGGGACTTCCCAGGCAGCCCAGTGGATAAGACTTGCACTTCCAGTGTAGGAGCTGCAGGTTCAATCCCTGGCAGCAGAACTAAGATCCCACATGTCATGTGGCGTGGCCAAAAAATTAAGATTGGGTCTTTAAATTAAAAAAATAATAATAATAATGTAATTATGGAGCATTTGTTTCCACTTTTTACATTACTATGGTTAATGATTTAGTGGAATTTATAAATCTTTCCATTAATAGTTATTTCCTTAAAGTATTAATATATTCCAAGAATTAGAAATACTGACCTAAATGTTTACTTCTTTTGTTTAAATTAATTTATCTTTTAAATTGGAGGCTAATTACAATATCATAGTGGTTTTTGCCATATATTGACATGTCCAGGCTCCCCACTGGGGTCCTCTTGGCCACAGAGCAGGGCACAGACACAGGCAGTAGACCAGGTCTTTGCACACCCTAAAACTGACTGGGAGCCAGAATCAACAGAAACTGGGAGGGTAGGAAGGTGGGACAGGGATGCCCCACACACAGGAAATGGTCAGCCACTGCTGGTGCCTCTTCCCCTCCAGTGGGGGTAGGGGTGGGGGAAGGCTGCTGGCCTTGGATTTGGAGGGCTGAGAGGACTCTCCGGCCAGGGGGTGGGGCTCAGGGGCCGGATTGAAGTATAATCCCTGATGCAGTCACCTCCCGTGGCACCAGTGGTCTGGCAGATGCACCCCACACCCAGGCAGTGCTACCCCAGCCCCGTGGTCTCCCCCAGCTGTATCTTGCCTGTTGACTTGACCCCCCGTTGTAGACAGAAGTAGACCAGCAGGCTATCAGATACAAGGTCACCTCCCAGTTGAGGTCCCCTGGCACCTCCACCCCTCCAGACAGCCTCAAAACACTGTTCCTGGGGAGGGAAAGGCCATGAGAGTTGTGCCAGCAGAGAGCAAGAGACTGCGGGTGTCCAGGGCAACACGGCCCTTCTCTCTGCCCTTGAGTCTAGCTGGCTCATCCAGTGCTTCTGAGGAGCCCAGGGCACGCCCACAGCCTGGAGTCCCTGCAGTCTGTGTGCCTGGACCCCCAGGCGGCCCTGCCCCATGCCTTCCGCAGTGGGCCCAACAGTAGTCCCTGCTTCCCTCCCCAGGTGGGCAGGAACAGCCCACTCCACATCCCTGGTCTCGCACCCCCACGTGCATGCACCTGCACATGCCCACATGCACAGACAAGGACGCAGACTTGCGCTATGTGTGGAAGACCAATGGGATCCCCCAGGCCTGGCCCTGGTGCTTAACTCCCTTCCAGAAGCTGAAGTCAGCAGGAGGGTCACATGTGAACATGGCAGCAGAGGTCTAAGGGGAAGGGGCTCACTTGGTGTTTCCACGTTTGGCGGGAAACACTGACGTGCTCATAACCACCTAAGAGGGACATCCTGGGACTGGCGTCAGGGCCTGAGTGCGCAGGTGTTCTCGGCGCCCATAGTGACGTCACCCGCCCAGGGGCATGGTTTCCTTTGGGTGCCTCGGACTCTCAGACGCTCCAGGTGGCCATGGTGGGCTGACCTGCAGCATGAGTGGTCATGGAGGCTGCAGACCCAGGTGCTGGCAGAGGTGGTGTGGCGGGAGATGCTGAAGACCAAGGAGGTCTGGATGGAGCTGGTGACCCAAATGGCCTTGAAGGGCATGAGGGCCTCGGAGGCGCGGGAGAGGCAGGTGCAGCCACGGCTGGAGCCCCAGAGCTGGTGCAGGCACCTCACGCTCCGGGACCTGGCGGAGATGCCATGCCAGGGCTGGGTGGCCACCCCGCTCCAGGACCAGGTGGACATGCGGTGCCAGGGCCTGGTGTCCACGGTGCCCTGGGGCCAGGAGGACACGTCAGGCTGTGGCCTCTTGGACATGCTGCATCAGGACTTGGTGGGTGTGTGCCGCCCATGGCCAGAGGACCAAGAAGCCAACTTCTCAATTTGTATCCTATTTGAAGAGAGGCCAGGGGCGGGGGCTGGAGCGGGGAGGAACGGCCCTCCTGTAGACAGTGGAATGGAGAGAAAGCAGTCAGCCTGGGGATAGGAAGGGCTGTGGGGAGGGAGACCAAGAAGATGGCTAGAGGGTCTGGCCTTGGGGGCATGGGTCAGGGGTGGCAGGGAGAGATGGAGGGGGCAGATGGCCTGAAGGACTGGAAGGGCTGGGAGCAGACTTGGGGTGGGGATGGAGACAAGTGAGAATGGCCAGAAGGAAACAGGCCTCCAAATGAAGAGTAGGCCTGAGGCACAGGCAAGGTTGGTGTGAGATGGTCCCTTAACCTCGCCGCCACCAGCTCCATCGTAGTGTTCTTCCCGTCACCCATGGAGGCAGAGATGGCCCGCCAGTCCCTGAGCCCACATGTCCAGCCCTACCGCAGGGCAGTAGGGAAGGAGCTCACAGTGAAGGGCAGCATCCTAGCAATGTTAGTTTGCAAAGGGGCCTGGGTGGGTGGCAGGTGTCTAGGGTCATTCTAATAGTGAACTGGAGACCACCAAAAGACGAAGTCTAAGGATGTAGACATGTGCAGTGTGCCTGACACCAGCTGAGGGGGCAGAATTAGGAGAACAGTTCCCACATTTAATTTTATTTTCTTTTTCCCTCCCTTTTAGCCCTCTGATTGTTGAAGATGGTGGCCAGCTCCGAATTTCCATCATGTTCTGTCTCAAGCAGCATTTCCTGTTGGTTGGGATCAACCAACCAATTACAGGGTACTTTGTGCCCCTAGTTATCCCTAAGCCTAGGCCAAGAAAGAGCACCTAATAATAACCTAAACAGTACATCCTTCCCCAGGGCATTGATTCCTACACTGGTTGCTGATTTATTATGAGGGCCTAATTGTTTGCTTATATTGGCCTTAGGCACTCTTGGCCCTGTTGTTTTCCACTGGCTGGAGGAGGAGGGTGTTTCAATATTTCTTGTAGCATAAAATAAAGCTGAACTATCATTCTGTGTCTGAATATATTTTCAAATACTGTGCCTCCACAGTTTCTTGCCTTTCTCCTTGGTTTCAAGGGAAGGTTCTGGGCTTCAGATAGTCTAGTAGTACAGTGTAATTGAAGACAATTTAGGAAATGGAAGAAAATTAAAATATATTATGGCTTCTCATTCAGCATTAACTGTGGTTGGTACTTTGGAATATTTTCTTAGTTTTATATTGGCATTTATATGGCTCAGCTGGTAAAGAATACACCTGTAATGCGGGAGACCTGGGTTCGAGCCCTGGGTTGGGAAGATCTCCTGAGAACGGAAAGGCTATGCATTCCAGCATTCTGACCTGGAGAATTCCATGGATTGTATAGTCCATGGGGTCACAGTGTTGGACACAACTGATTGTCACATCATCTATAACAGTAGTGTAATTTTTGCATATTCAGGATTAATTTTTTCCTGGAATTGATTTTAACATATAAGCATTTTCTCTTTCAAAAATTTATTCAAAAACATGTACTTGGATGCATATAAGAAGTAGCATAATGTAAGTGTTCAGTCAGTTCAGTTCAGTCTCTCAGTCATGTCCAATTCTTTGCAACCCCATGGACTGCAGCACACCAGGCATCCCTGTCCATCACCTACTCCCAGAGTTTACCTAAACATATCCCTGAGTCCGTGATGCCATTCAACCATCTCAACTTCTGTCATCCTCTTCTCCCACCTTCAATCTTTCCCAGTATCAGGGTCTTTCCAAATGAGTCAGTTCTTTGCATCAGGTGGCCAAAGTACTGGAGTTTCAGCTTCAACATCAGTCCTTCCAATGAATATTCAGGACTGATCTCCTTTAGGATGGACTGGTTGGATCTCCTTATAGTCCAAGGGACTCTCAAGAGTCTTCTCCAACACTACAGTTCAAAAGCATCAATTTTTCAGCACTCAGCTTTATTTTATATTCCAACTCTCACATCCATACATAACTAGTGGAAAAACCATGGCCTTGACTAGATGGACCTTTGTTGGGAAAGCAATGTCTCTGCTTTTTAATGTGCTGTCTCAGTTCAGTTCAGTTCAGTCACTCAGTCGTGTCCAACTCTTTGTGACCCCATGAATTGCAGCACGCCAGGCCTCCCTGTCCATCACCAACTCCCAGGGTTCACTCAATCTCATGTCCATCGAGTCCCTGATGCCATGCAGCCATCTCATCCTCTGTCGTCCCCTTTTCCTCCTGCCCCCAATCCCTCCCAGCATCACAGTCTTTTCCAATGAGTCAACTCTTCGCATGAGATGGACAAAGTACTGGAGTTTCAGCTTTAGCATCAGTCCTTCCAAAGAACACCCAGGGCTGATCTCCTTTAGAATGGACTGCTTGAATTTCCTTGCTCCAACACCACAGTTCAAAAGCATCAATTCTTCAGTGCTCAGCTTTCTTCACAGTCCAACTCTCACATCCATACATGACTACTGGAAAAACCATAGCCTTGACTAGACGGACCTTTGTTGGCAAAGTAATGTCTCTGCTTTTTAATATGCTACCTAGGTTGGTCATAACTTTCCTTCCAAGGAATAAGCATCTTTTTTTTTTAATTAAAAAGTCACCTTTAATAGCAAAAGGCAACATTATACAGGTTATAAGCACTAGACTATAAAGAAACAGTTTTTTTTGTTTTGTTTTGGTTTGGTTTTTTTTAGCATCTTTTAATTTCATGGCTGCAATCACCATCTGCAGTGTGATTTTGGAGCCCCAAAAAATAAAGTCTGACACTGTTTCCACTGTTTCCCCATCTATTTCTCATGAAGTGATGGGACCAGATGCCGTGATCTTAGTTTTCTGAATGTTGAGCTTTAAGCCAACTTTTTAATTCTCCTCTTTCACTTTCATCAAAAGGCTTTTTAGTTCCTCTTCACTTTCTGCCATAAGGGTGCTGTCATCTGCATATCTGAGGTTATTGATATTTCTCCCAGAAATCTTGATTCCAGCTTGTGCTTCTTCCAGCCCAGCATTTCTCATAATGTACTCTGCATATAAGTTAAATAAGCAGGGTTACAGTATACAGCCTTGACGTACTCCTTTTCCAATTTGCTCCATGTCCAGTCTGTTGCTCCATGTCCATTTCTAACTTTTGCTTCCTGACCTGCATATAGGTTTCTCAAGAGGCAGGTCAGGTGGTCTGGTATTCCCATCTCTTGAAGAATTTCCCACAGTTTATTGTGATCCACACAGTCAAAGGCTTTGGCATAGTCAATAAAGCAGAAATAGATGTTTTTCTGGAACTCTCTTGCTTTTTCCATGATCCAGCGGATGTTGGCAATTTGATCTCTGGTTCCTCTGCCTTTTCTAAAACCAGCTTGAACATCTGGAAGTTCACGGTTCATGTACTGCTGAAGCCTGGCTTACAGAACTTTGAGCATTACTTTACTAGCCTGTGAGATGAGTGCAATTGTGCAGTAGTTTCAGCATTCTTTGGCATTGCCTTTGCTGTCTAGGTTGGTAATAACTTTCCTTCCAAGGAGTAAGCGTCTTTTAATTTCATGGCTGCAATCACCATCTGCAGTGTGATTTTGGAGCCCAAAAAATAAAGTCTGACACTGTTTCCACTGTTTCCCCATCTATTTCCCATGAAGTGATGGGACCAGATGCCGTGATCTTAGTTTTATGAATGTTGAGCTTTAAGCCAACTTTTTCACTCTCCTCTTTCACTTTCATCAACAGAACAGATTCTTTCGTTCTTCTTCACTTTCTGCCATAAGGGTGCTATCATCTGCATATCTGAGGTTATTGATATTTCTCCCAGCAATCTTGATTCCAGCTTGTGCTTCATCCAGCCCAGTGTTTCTCATGATGTACTCTGCATATAAGTTAAATAAGCAGGGTGACAATATACACCCTTGATGTACTCCTTTCCCTATTGGAACCAGTCTGTTGTTCCATGTCCATTTCTAACTGTTGCTTCCTGACATGCATACAGACTTCTCAAGAGGAAGTTCAGGTGGTCCAGTATTCCCATCTCTTGTTAAACATTTAATATGTTTCCATTTGTCCCTAATAATGATTCAGTGGAATTCTTCTGTATAAGTCTTTGCCTGATTGGTTATGTCCTCAAGATAGATTCCAAAGGGTAGAAATACTGAGATAAAATTTTACTTTTCTATTGATTTTTTAAGGCTATTGGCCTACAGTAGGTGGTTGCTACTCAAAAGTGTGCCTCTCCCCCAGAATTCCAGTTTGCCGACCACCTTTATCAGTAGGTCTGATTCCTCCCAAAGTAAAAACCTTAGCTTGCAGAAGATCAAACAACTCAGAAACTATAGGACTGTAACTTTATGGCCTACTGACCTTGTTTCTGATCAACGTAGAAAAGTTTGGGGACAATTAGTTAAGTCTTTGGGGGAGGAGTTAGCTCCCTCCAATGTTTAGTATTTGCTGCAACCTATTTTCTACATGTATGATCAGGTTATCTGCAGATAAGGTGTACTCAGCCACTCAGTTGTGTTCAACTCTTTGCAACCCCATGGATTATAGCCTGCCAGGCTCCTCTGTCCATGGAATTTTCCAGGTAAGAATACTCAAGTGGGTTGCCATTTCTTCCTCCAGGGGATCTTTCTGACCTAGAGATCGAGCCCACATCCCCTGCAGTGGCAGGCGGATTCTTTACCATTGTGCCTCCTGGGAAGTGGCACAGTGTTAACATTGAAAGAAAGTAAATGTGCATCTTCACTGAATAAAGATTCAGTAAATCAGAATAAGCCCATCCCTTGGTGGCTCAGTGGTAAAGAACCCACCTGCCAATGCAAGAGACTCGGATTCCATCTGATTCAGGAAGATCCCCTGGAGTAGAAAAGGACAACCCATCCGGTATTCTTGCCTGGGAAATCCCATGGACAGAGGATCCTGGTGGGCTGCAATCCACAGTAGAATACAATTGAGCAACTAAACAACAAAACAGTAAGAAAGAAATCAGAAGAAGTTGAGAATCTGTGTGAGGAGATGATATGTTCCTGTTTTAACAGTATGCTCCCACTATGTGACTGTGGGTATTACTTTTGATCTTTTTTTAATTTGTGTGGGTCTCAGTTGCAGCATGCAGGATCTTCAATGCAGCATGCGAGCTCTTATTTAATAATTGCAGCGATGTGGGATCTAGTCAGCTCACAAGGAACTGAACCTGGGCAACCTGCATTGGAATTGTGGAGTCCTAGCCACTGGACCACCAGGGAAGTCCCTGACATCAGTATTTTCTTTATTTGGGAAAATAATTGTCTGCTCTATTAGATTAATGGGCTTCCCAGGTGGCACAGTGGTAAAGAATCTACCTGCTAATGCAGGAGATGCAAGAGATGCAGTTTCAAACACTGGGTCGAGAAGATCCCTTGCAGAGGAAATGGCAACCCACTCCAGTATTCTTGTCTGGAAAATTCCAGGGACAGAGGAGACTGGCAGTCTACTGTCTATGGGGTTGCAAAGAGTTGAACGTGACTGAGTGACTGAGCATGCATGCTCTATTAGATTAAGAAATAATCTTTCCCAGTCTTGTTCCTTTAAAACATTGGAACTTGATTTTGAATTTGATGACAAGTGTACCCCACTGTCGAGGACATGTATGAGTTTCATAACCCAGCATCCATTTTCCTTTTCTTGGTACTGATATGCTGTCACCCGGGAAAATTGCCCCTTTCCTTTTCTCTCAGCCACTGTGACTGTGATAGAGTTGACTTCACCTCTGATTCCAGGGGTTGGCATGTGGCCCAGGCCTGCCAAATTGGAGCACTGCTTTCCTGCAGCTGTGGTGATATCATCCAACCAGTGACACTTTGGGTCTCTAGGGGAGACAGGATGTCAAAGGACAGAGGGAGAGTTGGAGCAAGAAGGCAAATCTCAGGGAACAAAATGCTGGATCTAGCCATGCCTAAAGACAAACTACCTCTGTACCTTGTAGTTACACAGACCCAGAAACTCTCCCTTTGGCTGAAAAACCACTGTGGATATTCTTGGTCATTTTTGTTCCACTTGTTTTTCACTTGCAATAGCAAAGTCTTGACTATTAGTGAATTGAAGAATCATAGTTTTCTTTTTTACTTAACTAATGTGGTCTGATGGAGAAGGCAATGGCACCCCACTCCAGTACTCTTGCCTGGAAAATCCCATGGACGGAGGAGCCTGGTAGGCTGCAGTCCATGGGGTCGCTAAGAGTCAGACACGACTGAGCAACTTCACTTTCACTTTTCATTTTCTTGCATTGGAGAAGGAAATGGCAACTCACTCCAGTGTTCTTGCCTGGAGAATCCCAGGGACGGTGGAGCCTGGTGGGCTGCCATCTATGGGGTCACACAGAGTCGGACACGACTGAAGTGACTTAGCATAGCATAGCAATGTGGTCTGAAGACTTGGTCCTTCTTTAATACTTCAAGGGAGAAATAGGCCTATTTTGTTACTAAGGGATTAGTTCCTTGCTGATCAACCCATATCATGGTAGAAAAGGAACCCAGTGAGTCAAAGGAGGGGAGGGACACTGCAAGGGGCAGCTGGAGGAAGGGGACAAGGAGGGTGACCATCCCTTGCCAGACAGGGCACCCAGAATCGACCCAAAATTAGGCCATATAGTGGATATGGTGAAGCCTGTGCCATCCACAGTACTTTAAGAGCTGTATAATATTCCTCAGAATGTGTAATCCATAGTTATTTTAACCAATCTCTTGTATATAGGTCTTTAGGCTGTTTGAAATTTGTCAGTGTTATAAACAAACCTGAAATGGATATCCTGGTACATTTGTTTTTGTGTAATACATTATGTGGAGAAAGAAATGGCAATGCACTCAAGTATTCTTGCCTGGGAAATCCCATGGACAGAGAAGCCTGGTGGGCTGCCGTCTATGGGGGTCGCACAGAGTTGGACACGACTGAGCGACTTCACTTTCACTTTTCACTTTCATGCCTTGGAGAAGTAAATGGCAACCCACTCCAGTGTTCTTGCCTGGAGAATCCCAGGAATGGGGAGCCTGGTGGGCTGCCATCTATGGGGTCACACAGAGTCAGACACGACTGACATGACTTAGCAGCAGCAGCAGCAGCAGCAGCAGAGTACATCCTGTGAAATGCTGAGCTGGATGAAGTATAAGCTGGAATCAAGACTTCTGGGGAAAATATCAATAATCTCAGATACACAAATGACACCACACTTATGGCAGAAAGCAAAGAAGAACTAAAGAATCTCTTGATGAAACTGAAAGAGGAGAGTGAAAACGTTGGCTTAGAGCTCAACATTCAGAAAACAAAGATCATGGCATCTGGTCCCTTCAATTCATGGCCAACAGATGGGGAAACAGTGCAAAGAGTGACAGGCTTTATTTTGGGGGGCTCCAAAATCAGTGCAGATAGTGACTTCAGCCATGAAATTAAAACACGCTTACTCCTTGGAAGAAAAGTTATGACCAACCAAGACAGGATATTAAAAAGCAGAGACATTAGCTTGCCAACAAAGGTCCATCTAGTCAAGGCTATGGTCTTTCCACTAGTCATGTATGGATGTGAGAGTTGGACTATACAGAAAGCTGAGTGCCGAAGAATGGATGCTTTTGAACTGTGGTATTGGAAGAAGACTCTTGAGAGTCCCTTGGACTGCAAAGAGATCCAATCAGTTCATCCTAAAGGATATCAGTCCTAAATATTCATTGGAAGGACTGATGTTGAAGCTGAAACTCCAATACTTTGGCCACCTGATGCACAAAGCTGACTCATTTGAAAAGACCCTGATGCTGGGAAAGATTGAAGGTGGGAGGAGAAGGGGATGACAGAGGATGAGATGGTTAGAGGGCATCACTGACTCAATGGACATGAGTTTGAGTAAACTCTGGGAGTTGGTGATGGACAGGGAGGCCTGGCATGCTACAGTCCATGGGGTTGCAAAGAGTCGGACATGACTGAGCAACTGAAGTGAACTGAACTCCCTCCCCACAACACAATTGAACAAGTGAGCCTAAATAAGTGACCACCTTCGCCCCCTTGTGTCAAGGTGAAAATTTGACACTGAAGAGACTTGCAAACAGAGAAAGCCAAAATAAACAAAGAAGAGGGAACTGCTCTGGAAGTGACAGGTGCTACAGATTAAAACCCTGTAGTTAGCATTTACTAAGCATTGGAGGGACCTACAGACCTTGAGAAGAAATATAAGCTGGAACAAGGAACTATCTGAAACTGAACTAACCCCACACTGCCCTCAACATCTCCAGAGAAATACCTAGATACATTTTTACTATTATCATTTTTCAATCTTTTTATTTTTTTAAGTTCTTTATTACTTTTTCATTTTTATAACCTACTATTACCTTGCAAAAAAGACCCTACTATTAAAGAAAATTTCATATAGATATAGATATAAATAGATTTTGTTTTGTATTTTTAATATTGTATTTTTGAGAGTCTAACCTGAAAATCTACACTAGATTTTCAATCTTTGCTTTTTGGTATTGTTATTCATTTTGTACCTTTTAGAATATAAGTGCCCATTTTTACTTAGGGGTATGATTAATGGCTAGATTACTCTCTCCCCTTTTGACTCTCCCTCTTCTCCTCCTGGTCACCTATATCTCCCTCCTCCCTCTTCTCTTCTCCATGTAACTCGGTGAACCTCTTTGGGTGCCACTCACTGTGGAGAATCTTTTCACCATTAACCTAGATGTTTTATCATCTGTGCTATATGGATGGAGAATTCTTGAGGCTACTGTAAGAATAAGACTGAAAGCCAGAGGCAGGAGGCTTAAATCCAAAACTTGAGAACACCAGAAAACTCCTAACTCCAGGGAACATGAATTGACAAGAGCTCATCCCAAAGCCTCCTTACCTACACTTAAACCAAGCTCCACCCAAGAGCCAACAAATTCCAGAGCAAGACATACTATGCTGATTCTCCAGCAACACAGGAACACAGCCCTGAGCATTAAAATACAGGCTGCCCAATGTCATGCCAAACCCACAGACACCCCAAAAATCACACTGGACACTTCATTGCACTCCAGAGAGAAGAGATCCAGCTCCACCCACCAGAACACGGATGCAAGCTTCCCTAACCAGGCAATCTTGACAAGCCACTCATCCAACCCCACCCACACAGAGCAACCTCCAAAATAAAGAGGAACCACATACTTCCAGCCTACAGAAAGGCCACCCCAAACACAGCAATCTAAACAAATGACACTGGGAAGACCCAGAGGGAGGGGATGGGGAGGGAGGTGGGAGGGGGGTTCAGGATGGGGAACACATGTACACCCATGGCATATTCATGTCAATGTATGGCAAAACCAATACAATATTGTAAAGTAATTAGCCTTCAATTAAAATAAATAAATTTATATTTAAAAAGAAATAAACAAATGAAAAGGCAGAGAAATAGTCAGCAGGTAAAGGAACATGATAAATGCCGACCAAACCAAACCAAAGAGGAAGAGATAGGGAGTCTACCTGAAAAAGAATTCAGAATAATGATAGTAAAGAGGATCCAAAATCTTGAAAACTAAATGTAGTTACAGGTAAATAGACTAGAGACAAGGATTGAGAAGATTCAAGAAATGTTTATCAAGGACCTAGAAGAAATAAAAAAGAGTCAATCAATAATGAATAATGCAATAACTGAGATCAACACCACTCTGGAGGGAACCAACAGTAGAATAACTGAGGCAAAGGATAAGATAAGTGAGGTGGAAGATAGAAAGGTGGAAATAAATGAAGGAGAGAGGAAAAAAGAATTAAAAGAAATAAGGACAGCCTCAGAGACCTCTGGAACAATGTTAAATTCCCCAACATTCAAATCATAGGAGTCCCAGAAGAAGAAGACAAAAAGAAAGAGCATGAGAAAATACTTGAGGAGATAACAGGTGAAAACTTCCCTAAAATGGGGAAGGAAATAGCCACCCAAGTCCAAGAAACCCAGCAAGGATCTCATTCAAATATGAAGGAGAAATCAAAAGCTTTACAGACTAGCAAATGCTGAGATAATTCAGCACGACCAAACCAGCTCTTCAACAAATGCTAAAGCATTTATTTCATTTACTTCATTTATTTCTCAGGAAACAGAAAAAAGGTTTATAAACTTGAACCCAAAACAACAAAGTAAATGGCAATGGGGTCATACTTATTAATAATTACCTTAAATGTAAATGGGTTGAATGCCCCAACCAAAAGACAAAGACTGGCTGAATGGATACAAAAACAAGACCCCTATATATTCTGTCTACAAGAGACCCACCTCAAAACAAGGGACACATACAGACTGAAAGTGAAGGGCTGGAAAAAGGTATTCCATGCAAATGGAGACCAAGAGAAAGCAGGAGAAGCAATACTCATATCAGATAAAATAGACTTTGAAATAAAGGCTGTGAAAAGAGACAAAGAAGGACACTACATAATGATCAAAGGATCGATCCAAGAAGAAGATATAACTATTATATATATATATATATAAAACAATTATTTTATATATATAGGTGTGTGTGTATGTGTATGTATATATATATATTTATTTATATTTATATTTACATATATATATGCACCCAACATAGGAGCAACATAATATGTAAGGGAAATGCTAACAAGTATGAAAGGGGAAATTAACAGTAACAAAATAATAGTGGGAGACTTTAATACCCCACTCACACCTATGGATAGATCAACTAAACAGAAAATTAACAAGGAAACACAAACTTTAAATGGACCAGTTAGACCTAACTGATATCTGTGGGACATTTCACCCCAAAACAATGAATTTCACCTTTTTCTCAAGTGCACATGGAACATTCTCCAGGATAGATCACATCCTGGGCAATAAATCTAGCCTTGGTAAATTCAAAAAAATGTGTAATCATTTCAAGCATCTTTTCTGATCACAATGCAGTAAGATTAGATGTCAACTACAGGGGGGAAAAACTATTAAAAATACAAACATATGGGGGCTAAAGAACATGCTTCAGAATAACCAACAAATCAGAAGAAATCAAAAAAGAAATCAAAATATGCATTGAAACAAATGAAAACGAAAACACAACAACCCAAAACCTATGGGGTTTAGGGAAAGCAATGCTAAGGGGAAGTTTCATAGCAATACAAGCTTACCTCAAGAAACAAGAGAAAAATCGAATACATAACCTAACTTTACACCTAAAGTAATGAGAAAAAGAAGAAATGAAAAACTCCAGGGTTAGTAGAAGGAAAGAAATCATAAACATTAGGGCAGAAATAAGTGAAAAAGAAACAAAGGAGACTATAGCAAAACTCAACAAAACTAAAAGCTGGTTCTTTGAGCAGATAAATAAAATAGACAAACCAGTAGCCAGACTCATCAAGAAAAAAAAGGAAGAATCATCAATTCAACAAAATTAGAAATAAAAATGGAGAAATCACAACAGACAACACAGAAATACAAAGGATCATAAGAGACTACTATCAGCAACTATAGGCCAATAAAATGGACAACTTGGAAGAAATGGACAAATTCTTAGAAAAGTATAACTTTGCAAAACTCGACCAGGAAGAAATAGAAAATCTTAACAGACCCATCACAAGCACGGAAATCGAAACAGGAATCAAAAATCTTCCAACAAACAAAAGCCCAGGACCAGATGGCTTCACAGCTGAATTCTACCAAAAATTTAGAGAAGAACTAACACCTATTCTACTCAAACTCTTCCAGAAAATTGCAGAGGAAGGAAAACTGCCAAACTCATTCTATGAGGCCTCCAACACCCTAATACCAAAACCAGACAAAGATGCCACAAAAAAAGAGAACAACAGGCCAATATCTCTGATGAACATAGATGCAAAAATCCTCAACAAAATTCTAGCAAACAGAATCCAACAACATATTAAAATGATCATACGTCGTGACCAAGTGGGCTTTATCCTAGGGATGCAAGGATTCTTCAATATCCACAAAGCAATCAATGTAATACACCACATTAACAAATTGAAAGATAAAAACCATGATTATCTCAATAGATGCAGAGAAAGCTCTTGACAAAATTCAACATCCATTTATGATAAAAAAAAAACCCCTCCAGAAAGCAGGTATGGAAGGAACATATCTCAACATAATAAAAGCCATATATGATAAACCCACAGCAAACATTATCCTCAATGGTGAAAAACTGAGAGTATTTCCCCTAAAGTCAGGAACAAGACAAGGGTTCCCACTCTCAGCACTACTATTTAACATAGTTTTGGAAGTTTTACTCACAGCAATCAGACAAGAAAAAGAAATAAAAGGAATCCAGATTGGAAAAGAAGTAAAACTCTCACTGTTTGCAAATGAGATGGTTCTCTACATAGAAAACCCCAAAGACACCACTAGAAAATTACTAGAGGTAATCAACAAATATAGTAAAGTTGCAGGATATAAAATTAACACACAGAAATCCCTTGCATTCCTATACACTAACAATGAGAAAACAGAAAGAGAAATTAAGGAAACAATTCCATTCACCATTGCAACAAAAAGAATAAAATACTTAGCAATAAATCTACCTAAAGAAACAAAAGACCTATATATAGAAAACTATAAAACACTGATGAAAGAAATCAAAGATGACACAAATAGATGGGGAAATATACCATCTTCATGGATGGGAAAAATCAATATAGTGAAAATGAGTACACTACCCAAAGCAATCTATAGATTCAATGCAATCCTTATCAAGCTACCAACGATATTTTTCAGAGAACTAGAATAAATAATTTCACAATTTGTATGGAAATACAAAAAACCTCGAATAGCCAAAGCAATCTTGAGAAAAAAGAATGGAACTGGAGGAATCAACCTGCCTGACTTCAGACTATACTACAAAGCTACAGTCATCAAGACAATATGGTACTGGCACAAAGACAGAAATATAGATCAATGGAACAAAATAGAAAGCCCAGAGATAAATCCATGCACCTATGGACACCTTATCTTTGAAAAGGTGGCAAGAATATACAATGGAGAAAAGACAATCTCTTTAACAAGTGGTGCTGGGGAAACTGGTCAACTACTTGTAAAAGAATGAAACTAGAACACTTTCTAACACCATACACAAAATTAAACTCAAAATGGGTTAAAGATCTAAATTTAAGACCAGAAGCTATAGAAGTCCTAGAGGAAAACATAGGCAAAACACTCTCCGACATAAATCACAGCAGGATTCTCTATCACCCACCTCCCAAAGTAATGGAAATAAAAGGAAAAATTAACAAATGGCATCTAATTAAACTGAAAACCATTTGCACAACGAAGGAAACTATAAGTAAGATGAAAAGACAGCCTTCAGAATGGGAGAAAATAATAGCAAATGAAGCAACTGACAAAAAGTCAATCTCAAGAATATACAAGCAGCTCATGCAGCTCAATTCCAGAAAAATAAATGACCCAATCAAAAAGTGGGCCAAAGAACTAAACAGACATTTCTCCAAAGAAGACATACAGATAGCTAACAATCACATGAAAAGATGCTAAACATCACGCATTATTAGAGAAATGCAAATCAAAACCACAATGAGATACCATCTCACGGCGGTCAGAATGGCTCCCATCTGAAAGTCTACAAACAATAAATGCTGGAGAGGGTGCGGAGAAACGGGAACCCTCTTACACTGTTGGTGGGAATGCAAACTAGTACAGCCACTATGGAGAACAGTATGGAGATTCCTTAAACAACTGAGAACAGAACTCCCATACGACCCAGCAATCCCACTGCTGGGCATATACACCAGGAAACAAGAATTGAAAGAGACACTTGTACCCCAATGTTCATTGCAGCACTATTTACAACAGCTAGGACATGCAAGCAACCTAGATGTCCATCAGCAGATGAATGGATAATAAAGCTGTGGTACATATACACAATGGAGTATTACTCAGCTATTAAAAAGAATGCATTTGAATCAGTTCTAATGAGGTGGATGAAACTGGAGCCTATTATACAGAGTGAAGTAAGTCAGAAAGAAAAACACCAATACAGTATATTAAGGCAGATATATGAAGTTTAGAAAGATGGTAACCATGACCCTATGTGGAAGATAGCAAAAGAGACACAGATATAATGAACAGACTTTTGGACTCTGTGGGAGAAGGCGAGGGTGGGATGCTTTGGGAGAATATCCTTGAAACATGTATATTACCATATGTGAAATAGATCACCAGTCCAGGTTCAGTGCATGAGACAGGGTGCTCAAGGCCGGCAAACTGGGATGACCCTGAGGGATAGGATTGGGAGGTAGGTGGGAGCGGGGTTCAGAATGGGGGATACATGTACACTCATTGCTGATTCTTGTCAATGTATGGCAAAAACCACTACAATATTGCAAAGTAATTAGCCTCCAATTAAAACAAATAAATTTAAAAAAACTAAAAACAGAACTACCAAATGACCCAGCAATCCCACTACTGAGCATATACCCAGAAAAAAACATAATTCAAAAATGTATATGCACTCCAGTGTTCACAGCAGCACTCTTTATATCCAAGACAGGTAAACAATCTAAATGTCCATCAATAGATAAATGGATTTTAAAAGATGTGGTACATATATGCAATGAAATATCAGCCATAAAAGAGAACAAAATCATGCTATTTGCAGCCATATGGATGGACATAAAGACTGTGATACTGAATGAAGTCAGTCAGACAGGGAAAGACAAATATCATATGATATCGCTTATATGTGAAATCTAAAAAATGGTAGAAATGAACTTATTTACAAAACAGAAATAGAGTCACAGATGTAGAAAACAAACTTATGTTAACCAGGGGGAAAGCATGGTGTGGGTGGGGACAAATTGGGAGATTGGGATTGACATATACACTCTACCATATATAAAATAGATAATAAGCACCTACTGTATAGCACAGGGAACACTATTCAGTACTCTGTAATGGCCTATATGGAAAAGAATCTAAAAAAGAGTGGATATATGTATATATATATATATATATATATATATATATATATAAGTGAATCAACATTCAGAAAACGAAGATCATGGCATCTGGTCCCATCACTTCATGGGAAATAGATGTGGAAACAGTGTCAGGCTTTATTTTGGGGGGCTCCAAAATCACTGCAGATGGTGACTGCAGCCATGAAATTAAAAGACGCTTACTCCTTGGAAGAAAAGTTATGACCAACCTAGATAGCATATTCAAAAGCAGAGACATTACTTTGCCAACAAAGGTCCGTCTAGTCAAGGCTATGGTTTTTCCAGTGGTCATGTATGGATGTGAGAGCTGGACTGTGAAGAAAGCTGAGCGCCGAAGAATTGATGCTTTTGAACTGTGGTGTTGGAAAAGACTCTTGAGAGTCCCTTGGACTGCAAGGAGATCCAACCAGTCCATTCTGAAGGAGATCAGCCCTGGAATTTCTTTGGAGGGAATGATGCTGAAGCTGAAACTCCAGTACTTTGGCCACCTCATGTGAAGAGTTGACTCATTGGAAAAGACTCCGATGCTGGGAGGGATTGGGGGCAGAAGGAGAAGAGGACGACAGAGGATGAGATGGCTGTATGGCATCACTGACTCGATGGATGTGGGTCTGAGTGAACTCCGGGAGTTGGTGATGGACAGGGAGGCCTGGCGTGCTGCGATTCATGGGATTGCAGAGTCGGACACGACTGAGCGACTGAACTGAACTGATAAGTGAATCATTTTGTTGTACACCTGAAACTAACACAGAATTGTAAATCAACTATTGTTGTTCAGTCACTCAGTTGTGTTCGACACTTTGCGACCCCATAGACTTCAGCATGCCAGGCTTCTCTATCCCTCACCATCTCCTGGAGTTTGCCCAAGTTCATGTTCATCTCTGATGCTGTCCAGCCATCTCAACCTCTGACGCCCTCTTCTCCTTCTACCCTCAATCTTTCCCAGCATTAGGGACTTTTCCAGTGAGTCGTCTGTTCACATCAGGTGACCAAAATACTGGAGCTTTGGCTTCAACATCCGTCCTTCCAGTGAATATTCAGGGTTTTCCTTTAGGATTGACTGGTTTCATCTCCTTTCTGTCCAAGGCACTTTTAGGAGTCTTCTCTAGCACCACTCCTTGAAGGCATCAATTCTTTGGCACTCAGCTTTCTTAACTGTCTAGCTCTCACAACCATATGTGACCACTGGGAAGACCTTAGCCTTGACTATAGGGACCTTTGTCGGCAGAGTAATGTCTCTGATTTTAACAGCCTGTCTAGGTTTGCCATCCTTTTCTTGCCAAGAGCAATCATCTTCTGATTTCATGGCTGCAGTCACCATCTGTGGTGATTTTGAAGCCCAAGAGGAAATCTGTAACTACTTCCACCTTTTCCCCTTCTATTTGCCATGCAGTAATGAGGCTGGATGCCATGATCTTAGTTTTTTAAATATTTAGTCTTAAGCCAGCTTTTTCATTATCCTCCTTCACCCTCATCAAAAGGCTCTTTAGTTCCTCTTTGCTTTCTACTGTTAGAGTGGTATCATCCGCGTATCTGAGGTTGTTGATGTTTCTCCTGCTTATCTTGATTTCAGCTTGTAACTCATCCAGCTTGGCATTTCATGATGTGCTCACCATATAGATCAAACAGACAGCATTTAGAGTAAGCAGACAGCCCTGTAGTTTTCCTTTCTCAATCTTGAACCAATCAGTTGTTCCAAACAGGGTTCTAACTGTTGCTTTTTGACCCGCATACAGGTTTCTCAGGAGACAGGCACGATGGTCTGGCATTCCCATCTCTGTAAGAGCTTTCCACAGTTTGTCATGATCCACATAGTCAAAGGCCTTACTTAGCACAGTCGAAGAAAGAGAGGTAGATGTTTTTCTGAAACTACCTTGCTTTCTCTATAAGCCAGCGAATGTTGACAATTTGACCTCTAGTTCCTCTTCCTTTTCTAAAACGGACTTCCCTGGTGGCTCAGACGGTAAAGCATCTGCCTACAATGCAGGAGATCTGGGTTTGATCCCTGGGTCAAGAAGATCCTCTGGAGAAGGAAATGGAAACCCACTCTAGTACTCTTGCCTGGAAAATCCCATGGATGGAGGAGTGTGATAGGCTACAGTCCATGGAGTCACAAAGAGTTGGATATGACTGAGAGACTTCACTTTCACTTTCTTTCTTGTGGACATCTGGAAGCTCTTGGTTCGCATAATGCTGAAGCCTAGCATGCAAGATTTTAAGCATGACCTTACTAGCATGGGAGATGATTCAGCCCCTTTCATGCATCATAGCCTTGTTGTGGCGAAGGGGCTTGCATAACTCAATGAAGCTATGAGCCATGATATGCAGAGCCACCCAAGACAGATGGGCCGTAGCAGAAGAGTTCTGACAAAACGTGATCCACCAGAGGAGGGAATGGCAAACCACCCCAGTATGCTTGCTGTGAGAACCTCATGAACTGTAAAAAAAGGCCAAATCAATGATACTCCAATATAAATTTAAAAAAACATGTCATTTGCAAATATTTTCTCCCATTCAGTAGGTGGCCTTTTTGTTTTTATCAATAGTTTCATTCACTGTGGAAAATTTCCTGTTTGAATAGGTCCCATTTGTGTATTTCTGCTTGTATTTCTGTTCCCTGGGATGTCTCATGCAACCTGTCCTGTTCAGGGTGCCTTGTGGCATTGAGTGCTTGGTGGTTTAACTGTATACTGTTCACTGTCCAAAAAAAACACACTTTTTTTGTGGGGATTCTTTGGCGCCTCCTTTTGCTAGGCATTTAATGGTACTATTATGGGATGGATTGTGCCGCAGACTGAATGTTTGTGTCCCCTCAAAATTCATGTGTTGAAATCCTGACCTGAAAAATTACGGACTTTGGAGGTGGGGCCTTTGGGAGATGATCTGGGTCATGAGAGTAGAGCCCTCATGAATGGGATTAGTGCCCTGATAAAAGAGACCCCAAAGAGCTCGCTCACCCGTTCTGTCATGTGAGGACACAAGAAGGTGGCTGCTTATGAAGCACAAGTAGGCCATCTCCAGACACGAGATCCACTGGTACCATGACCTTGGACTTCCAGCCTGTCTATAGTAGACCGTGCTAGTCTGTGATAGCAGCCCAACCTGACAAGCCATAGTGTCCCCCAAAAAGATGTTTAAGACCTAAGCTCCACTGCCTGTAAATGTGACCGTATTTGGAAATGGGGTCTCTTTAGATGTAATCAAGTTAAGATGTAGTCATACAGGCTTGGGGTGGCCCTAATCCAATGACTGGTGCCCTTATAAGAAAAGAAAGTGAGACATAGAGACACACAGGGAGAAGGCCATATAAAAACGAGGCAGAGACTGAAGTGACACGTCTAAGAGTCAAAGAACACCAAGGACCACAGGCCACCAATGTGAGGCTGGGAGCAAGGTGTGGAACAGGATTGCCCTCAGAGTCTGAAGCATGAGGTGCCCCTGCTCCCAACTGGATTTCAGAAAGAGAATAAATCTTTGTTAAGCCGTCCAGTTTGTGGTCATGTGTTACAGCAGCCCTGAGAAAGTCACATGGGTGCTATCAGCCCAGGAACACTTGGAACCAAATTTAGGCCTTGAAGTCCCCAAAGCACCCCAGCTACTCAAACCCAAACAGCACAGAGCCAGGCCTACAACCCCAAATTTATGCTTTGGTATCCTGTGTCTGTGAGCACCTCATCAACACTCCCTGCAGCCCCAGCGCTGGGGTGAGTTGGGTTGACTTTCGGCCTCCCTTGTGTTCAGTTCCAGAACCAGCATCCTTGGGGCACAGTAGCCTCAGTGGCCTCCTTCTCAGACTCCCATTTCCTCTCAGCTTTCACTCTCTTGTTGGTTCTAAACTGCTTTACCAGATTTGAAGAAAATTTCATCTGTCATTTGTAGTTATTTTCAACAGAAAATTTTGACTACTACTGCCCACGCTTAGAGAAGCCCAGGCTTGTTCTGTCACACTCCTGGATGCTGACTGAATCCTCATTCTGGTACTGCAGACATCTAAGTGATTCTGAGAGATCAATCCCCACCTCGGCCCAGACCCACAACACTCAGACGCAATGGAACCTGCAGAATTCACAGAACAGCTCCATCCCTGGGTCTCCCCGCTTCCAGACGCACCAGACCTACCACATGCCCTGTGCTCTGCTCCACCCAGGATGCGATAGTATCGGCTGTGCCTGCACCCCGCCGCTGACACGCACACCCCTCTCTGTGGGGGGGGGGGGTTCTCCTCTAAAGAAAGGACAGAGCAGGGGCACCTGCATCGAGAGACCAAGGCAGACAGTCCCCTGTTCTCTTCTGACCTGCGATGAGTGCACACGGGGCTTCTCAGCAAACTCATTGCCTATCCTTGCGCTGGTCCAGGGGTTCCACCCTATAGTGGACAGAGATGGAAAACAAACCAGAAAAGATTGGAGACTCCAACAGGGCAATGGATTTAGGATGGAGACTTTAGATGAAGGTAATGTTTCAACTGCAAGCTGAACAACAAAAAGAAACCAGCCATGCAAAGATTTGGGAAAGGGCATCCCCTGCTATGCGGAGGGCTGGGGGGGAGGGGGGCAACAGGGGCAAAAGCCTAAAGATACAGTCAAGGAAGGGGAAGAGGGTGACACTGACTCTTGGTAAGAACATGCCAGTCAACCTCTGGTACTCAGGAATGGCCAACCATGGCTGACTTCTTGCAGCCTAAGGTCAGGACCCTGGGCCGACCCAGCTCCCTTTTGAGTCCCCATCTGAGAAAACAGGGCTAGCAAGAGAATGTAGTTTGTTCCAGCCAACATTTGACTGAGCACCCCCCCTTTCTCCAAGTCTTTCCTAAGAAGGCTCCCCACATGTGAACCCCTGCTCTGTCCCTTTGAGATGTCCATGTACCTCCAACAACCCAGGAGAGGCTTTCTAGGGGACTTGAGAGTCATTCCTTTGAAATGGGATCCTCAGGAAGGACAGGGCCTGAGTCTACCCATCTCTGAGTAGGATGGAATCATAACATCCAAGAACTGACCCCAGGGACGGACACTGCTGACCTCACCACATTGACCCTGACCAACCCGCTGTGAGTTTTCACTGGAGACCCTGCTCGCTGACCCCACCTCACTCTCCCTTCAAATCACCGGCACCCCTGTGCCAATCAGAAGGGTGCCTGGCACCCTCGCCTGCTGACCAAACAAAACCAGTTCCTACCCCTTTACCTAAAGGCCGGCTGAGTTGCTCCACAACTGCATATCCTAATGCTGCTGACATGAGACAGATGAGGACTGGGCAGGTAGAGATATGGAGTTAGTATCTAATGGGGATAAGGTTTCCATTAGGGAAGATGAAAAGGTTCTGAGAATGGATGGTGGGATGGTTGCCCAACCATGTGAATATGCTTCTTGCCACTAAACTGTGCACTTAAAATGGTTAAAATGGTAAATCTTATGTGTATTTCACTGCAAGAAAAAAAAAAAAAAACACCTGCATCATTAAAGTGTTTGGAGAACACCTTTGAAAATAAACTTTCAACAATCTGCTTTTAAAAACATAATTTGTAGCTTGGAATTATGTGTTCTTAGGTTTAAAGAGTGAGTCACATTATCTTTGAAGTTGCAAGGATTAACAAGCAGTTAGTTAGCAGTCAGTGTGTGTGTGTGTGTATTTTGTTTTGAGCACCCAATGCAGTCCCTGGGGATGTGCTCAGAGAAGTGCAACTGTTAGGAAGTCAGTGCTCACCAATGACTGGGTAACACAAGCACAAAAGCCAGGGGTGGCCACCCCTGTGCTTAGCAGAGCAGTTAATGCAACCGAGAACACAGGCACCTCTGCCATAGAGCACTGTTTATGATGCTTATGGCAGCCCCACAATGCCACTAGACTCAGGAAATCACTTTTGCTTCTTGCTGTATGTTCAGTTGGTTGCACTTAACTGCTCTCAGAGTCAGCAGGGAAGGTCCCATCACAGGTCAGTGTGTGGTCAGCACATTTTCTCATGCCATTTCTGAGTATCCACACAACGGTAACCTCGATGGGGCTAAAGAAAGTCTTTACAAAGAAATGAAGAAATGCAGCGAAGGCTCGTGATGGTTCGCCAAAAGCGAAACAAATGCAGATAGACTGCAACTGAGTCCCATCAGCTACAGCAGGGCCACCTGGCCCACCTCATGGATGCAATGGTAATGTGCTCCAAATTGTACCCACCTGGATTTGGGGGACCACCCCCCCACACACACAGTGTAGGGTGCAGTTTGACCCTAAGTTGAAATGTCTGTTTTGGAGTCTTGTGGTTTCTATCTTGACTCCAGTTCCAGCCCTGCCCTGGCCAAGGCTGTTCAAGCACCCCCCTTGCCACAGCTTCACCACCACGAAGGAAGGAGACACTTGGCTATGTCAGGGCAGAGGTTGCAGAAACCATGAAGCAGCCACACTGCACATCACCGGCCTGCAAAATGCGGCTGCTGCAGTCCTATTTCCCTTCCTCTGATTCTCCATCCACCCCAGCGGAACAGCATGCAAACAACAGCCTGCTCTCAGCAGTGACTGAAATCAAAGTCAAACCTTGGATGGTCCCATTTTATGGATGAGGAGCCTGAGACTCAGAAAGGTAAAGTCACCAGTGCAAGCCTCACACCGCAGACAGGCCTAGGGAACACACTGCCGGGCTCCAGCTCCTCTCCAAGGAGCCACTGCTGCTCTCTGCACCTCGGCAAAGCCTGCCGAGGGATGTGTCAGGCCTGGCCCTTCCAATGATGTCCTTCTGTGGCCAAGGAAGACACTCAGCCCTGTCCCCTTTCTGACCCATCAGCAGGCAGCGGACCACGGAAGGCCTCCAATTCACCACGGAGGTGGAGCAGCAGCTGTTTTCTAACAGCAGACTCCTATATGCTGTCACCTAAATGCTCTCTTCAGCCTCCTATAAAACAGAGCTGGGGACTTCTCTGGTGGTCCAGTGGGTAAGAATCCGCCTGCCAGTGCGGGGAATGTGGGTTCAAGCCCTGGGCCAGGAAGACCCCACATGCCAAGGAGCAACTACTGAGCCTGCACACCTAGAGCCCAGGCTCTGCAACAAGAGAAGACACTGCAGGGAGAAGCTGGCGCACCACAACTAGAGGAAGCCCTCGGAACAACAAAGACCCAGCAGAGCTGAAAAGAAATAAATAAGACGTTTTTGGAAAAAACTGTTAGGCATCCCACATTATGGGTGGAAATGTGTCCCCTCCAAGAAGACAAATCCAATGGGACTGTGTCCTTATAAAAGGGGACACTTGGAGATGCAGACACGCACAGAGGAAAGATGACGTGAAGACACAGGGCGCAGACGGCCTCTCCCATCCCAGGAGAGAGGCCTGGAACACACCCTCTCTCACAGCCATCAGGAGAAACTGATCCTGCCCAGTCCTGGATTGTGGACTTCCGGCCTCCATGACTGGGAAACAATACGTTTCTGTTGTTTGCAGCACCCCCTTTCCAAAGTATACACACACAGCTCAGAAACAAGGAGTCTGCCCTCGTACCGCTGCCAGCCACTCGCAGGCAAATCTCTTGGCTGCCCCCACCCCGGACCAAGTTCACAGTAACATACATTCTCTATCAAAGTAATACATGCAAATGATATGCATCCGGAAAATACATAAACACATAAGGCAAACTTAATCACTGGTAATCCTACCACCACAGCCATCCAAACGGTAGCAGGGCACGCACAACAGTTCTCCCTCTTTTATTGGGGTCACACTTCATATATCGCTGTGTCTGTTGGCTTTTTCACACCCACGTGCTCCAGAGTGGGTTCCAGGTGATGAGGTAGCCACGGCTCCAGAAGTGCTGCCTCCTACTCCACGGCCTTTGGTGGCTACAGATGCTGCTGCAGCCAGCACCCTGACAGTGCTGAAGTTGCAGATTTAAGGAGGCTGGGACACTCCCTATGTGCTTGTCCATCCCACTCGACCAGCCCCATAGCAGTGGGTCCCCACGCCTTGTCAACAGGGCACTGGAAGTTGGCGTTTGTTGCCATTTTGACATCACTTTTTGTCTAGTTTGAGTCTATGTTGTTCTAGTCATTAATGAGGAAGAAATGCTTTTGTATTGTGGTTATTTGATTGTTCTTAACGTGCATTTTCTTAACCAGGTAATGGAGCAGGGTGTGTGGAAGCAATGGGCAATGCCAACGTGGAGGTCCTATCTGTCCATCTCCACCACCCAAACCCACAGTTGTGAGGGTCCAGGGGCCACCTGCTTCCCTCACAGGAGGAATCCACCCCCTTGTTTCAGAAGGGTGGCTGAAAACCTTCAGTCTCTCACATCCTGTCGGCCCCATGGGAGGTGGGTGCCCAGCATGCAGGAAGAGAAAGTTCCAGACAGCAGTGGGTCCTGGCCGGCGCCCAGTCCCCAGACAGCCCCAAAGCAGCTGCTTTGGGGCAGAGGTGGAACGTGTGTGAAGCTCCCACTACAGCCACTGTGCTGCCTAGGTGGGGGCCTCTGCCTGAGCCACAGCAATGCTCCTGGGTTGTGGGGGGCAGAGAATGTCCACCTCGCACCACTCTGGGGTCTCCCCTTCTTTCAGCCCCCTTTCAGAGGAGGGAGCTGGTCAGAGAAGCACTCTGGTGTATATGTGTCATCATCTTAGAAGCGCTAAACGAATCCCTACCCAGCCAGGAGCCACCACCCAGGATGCAAGTGGTCCAACAGAGCCACCCTTTCTTTTTCCTAGCCATGTGCGTCAGCCCCAGCAGCGGTGTCCAGCTGGAGATGAAGGGTCTGAGGCTCAACAGTCCCCGAGCCTGCAAGCACCTACCCCACTCCCAACTCCATTTTTCCTCACTACAGTTGTTACCTGCCTCTGCAGAGCACAGCGGTCACCATCACCCCAGGGAACAAGCCCTCCGACAGAGCTGCCAATCCCAGAGATGCCTGCCTTCAAACGCATCTGCCCTCATCTGTGGGCACCAGAAGATGACCCTGTGCTGGGCTGAACGGTGACCAACACAGATGCACACGTCCTGACCCCCAGAACGTGTGACTATGATCTTACTTGGAAAAAGGGTCTTTGTAGATGCAATAAAAGCAAGCATCTGGAGACGAGGTCATCCTGGATGACTCAGGGCAAGGGGGGGAGGGAGCTCCAAATCCAGTAAGTGTCCTTGAAAGAGAAGAAAAAGTGGAGGAGATCATGTAGAGACAGAGGCAGATGCTGGAGAGACACGTCCACCTGCCAAGGAACACTGAAGACCACTGAGAGCTGGGAGAGGCCTCTAGAAGGAACAAAGCCTGCCCACACCTGGATTTCAGACTTAGGCCTCCTAAGTCACCTGCTCCAGGTCTAAGTCACCTGCTCCAGCAACAACAGGAAACTAATACATTCCCCAAAATGGCAAGTACTCTTGTAGAAAAATTGCAGGATACGGTTTGAAAGAGCATCCATGAGCAGAGAACCTATCTGTGCCTTTAATATGTTCCTGAAGGACCATTTGCAACTGAACACTGGGCTTCAGGAAGTAGATCAGTCTACCCCTGCAGATGACAAGAAAGCCCCCAGCCCAGGCTTGTTTTCAGAACAGGATGCTGGCTGGGCCTTCATCTAGCCAGACTGATATCCCAATCCTAGTCCACCCTGGCACTGCCAGATAGCAGGGGTCCCGCACAAAACCCAGGGACAGGGGTCTGTGTCATCCCATTTCCAACCAGGCAGCCCCCGGGGCACAGAGGGATGCTGGGTGCTGAGAAGGAAACCACAATTACAGGGTTGATGCCCACAGCATTGACATCGTCGGAAATATCCAGATTCTTGCAAAACTATAAGAGAGTTCTCTGGTGTTGGTACTCTGCCAGAGATGGTGAAGTGGCTTCTGTTGGCCAGGCTGGGGCATCTGGGGCTGGCATAGGGAACAGCATCACAGACTTTGGTGGCAGCGCTCCTGGGGAGGACCAGGGTGCATTGCAGCATCAGACAGCACAGGGCAAGTGTACCTGTGGTATGCACACCTCCTCAGACCAAGAGGTGGTGACAACACAATCCGAAGCTGTGCAGGATAAACGAAACAACGAGAGAACTCCAGTGCAAACACACCGGTACCAAGTCAGGAGGAAGAGATAACCACGGGTTACATCACACACGAAAAGAGTCCATCCCCCTAATGACCAAAGAGCTCTTGTAAGTCAAGGAATAAAAGACTAACTGCCCAATAGAAAAATAGGTAAAAAAATCCAAGCAGGCCATTTATACCAGAACTGAAAAGGACCCTTCAAGCTCTGAAGAGATAAGTCAAGCTTACTCTTAACAGAGAGGAGCTCACCTTGTGGGATGGGCACAAGCCTCCCCCACCCCCGCCACTCTTGGACACTATCACCCGTGGCAGAGCTGTCGGGAGAGGAGGAAGGCACACCAGGGTAGGGGCCTCAGTGCTGTCTAGCCCTGGTGGATACTCAATGGTGCCACTTCGAAGGATCCAACCCAAGGTACGTATGAGAGATGCACAAAGATTTTGTACCACAGTGACAACCCCAATGTCCATTAGTAACAGACAGCATCAGTCCAATGTGCTGCAGCCGCCAAGGAACAGCACCCAGCTTACAAGACCTGCACCCTGGGCGCTGTGCCAGGTGGCTGGGAGGAAGGCTCTGCCCACCTCAGCCTCGGAAGCTGGTGTCTGGGAGCCCCAGCTGTGGCTCGTGACCTTCCCAGCACAGGTGGAAAAAGTGTGAACCCCAGAGCCAAGCAGCTCAGGCAGACAGAACAAAACAAAAGAGCACAGTGGTGGGCCTCGCTGGGGCTCTGTGTTGCCCTAAGAGATGGGAACCCGTGGACAAGGGTGTGGAAGCATGGGGGCCTGCGGCTAGGTCTCAGGGTTCAGAGAGGGCGCCCACTCTGTGTCAGCTGCCCCTAGTTCAGGCCCAGGCAGACAGGAGAGGAAAGCAGCAGAGAGCACTGTCCTGGGCTGCCTGGCGGCCTGCAGCCCTATTCGATGCACTCCATGACGTGTATCTGCAGGGTGTCTATGTCAGGAGCCTGATACTGACACTTGGGGCAGCAGAACTTGGGCGGCTCATCAGGGGGGCTTCTCCTCTGGCTGGACGGGTTCAGGTGAAAGGAGTGATGAGCTGGGGAAAGAGATCAGGCACCAGTCGGGGTGGGCTTCATGTGTGTGTCCCCCTGCACCAACTGTGGGGCAAGGCAAGGACCGACACCTGGGCTACAACCACCTGAGTCACCAAGGCTAGCATCTCCCTTTTCGGCCCACCCCTGGGGTGGGGGTGTACTGATGGGGAGGAGGGGGCCACGTCCAGTTCCCTCTTCCCCCGTAGTATTGGGATCCATCATGCCTCCTCCCACTGCTCGCTCACCTGGGCCAGGGGCTAAGGGGGGCTGGGAGACCTCAACGTGCCGCTTCCTCATGTCTTCAATCCTTTGAGAAAAGAAAATAAAGCGTCCAATCAACACATCTGGGTCACGTCTCCAGCATGAGCGAGGCTGGGGGAAGGATGGGGTGCAAGGTGGGGAGGGGGAGGCCAGCTCCCCCTTGACCCGACAGGCCCAGGACCCAGTGCCACTGCCCGTGGGGCCTGTGCTCCGACACCCACCTGGCTGACTCCTGACAGCTGGTCTTGAGCCTGCTGTATTCCCTCTGCAGCTGCTCCAGCTGTTCTTGTAGAAATTCCTTCTTCTCAGCCAGCTTCTCCCGGGCCTGCCTCTCGGCCTGGAAGTCTGCCTTGTAGATATCCGCCTGGCAAAACCAAGAGAGGGGCAGCGCGTACTGTCCATCAGCCGCTCCATGCCAGGCCCAGGGAACAGTGTGGGGGGGACAGCAGAGCCCCTCAGCATGAAGACGGTCCCCGCCAGGGCAATGCAAGTTCGAGGAACGTCTCAAGGGGCTCGGAGGCTTTCTGAAAGGCCACTGCCAAATGACACACGACACATGGCAGGTCCCAGCCCTTGCGTCCCCGCCTGCACCCCCGCAGGCCGGCCACAGGGGTGAGCCCTCACCTGGGCTTTTAGCACTGGGACAGTCTCCATCACGATCTTGTGCTGTTCCGCCTCCTCCTTCAGCTTGTCGATCACTTCCTGTTTGGCCACCAGGGCCTCCTCAGCCTGCTGGAGCTGCTGCTTGAGATCCTCCAGCTGCAGTCCCTATATGTGGGGGACAGGGAGCTGATGGAGCCCCATCTGGCCCAGCCATGGAGGCCGGGCCATCCCCGGGCCGGCCGCTGCTCCTGGGGAGGAGGACCAAAAGGAACCAAAGACGGGGCATTGTGCAAGGCACGGGAAAGGCAGAGGAGGCCGGAGAGGACCGCTGGGGTCACCTGGCACAACCTCGCCCAGGCTGACATTCCATCCTGAGCTGTACAGTCCTCATCCAACCCTCCAAGGGACAGGGGCCACCCACTCCATGCAGACCAGTCTCATGCCCTAGTGCTCCACTATGTGCCCACTAAGCCGAGTCTCATAGGTTCCCCCGTGACACCACCTCACAGATGCCCCACAACCCCCTTTCCTGCCCCCACCCCCACCACACGCACAGAGACACACTCACACACACACATGCACACACACAACACCCAGCCTTCCCTCTTGAGGTCAAAGGGCCACAGTTTTGTAACTAGCTCTTCATCATGTGACCCAGTTTCAGGCTTTACCCTTATAAGTCTCTTCCAAGTATGTTTCTGTTTAACTATATCCTTGAAGTGTGATCACTAGAAACTACACTCAGGATAGGTCTGATGATGACCAATAAGCACAGGGCTCCCAGCCACCTTCAAGACTGATATGGAAACATTCCCAGGGGACGCGTGGCAGGCAGGAGCAACCATGGAGACAAGCGTGATCCTACTTGGGGCAGAGCATCTGGAGGCCCCCCACTCCGTCCACCGTGGGCAGCAAACAACACAGCCCAAGCGTCTCCACCTCCCCCCACCGTCTGGCCTGACCCATCACTCCAGGGCCCTAACCAAGCTCCAGGGTGAATTGAGTATCCCTCTCCAAAGCCAGCTCTGTGAGTCTATTAAGGTAGGGCCTTGACTTCCAATATCCCGGATCTAGGAGGAGGATCAGCTCCTGGACTGCAGGGAGAGGAGCCAGGGGCAGGTCAGTCCCCAACACCCAGAGGACACCTCTCCCATACTCACTCGGTTCCGCTCACTGCTCACCATGCTGCTCTTCATGTGATTGTCATACTCTTGGAAGAGCTGGTGATAGGCCACCTGCAGCTGGGCCAGCTTCCGCCTGAGGAAAAGAAACCACCTTGTCCTGATCCAGCCACAGCGTTCAACTCCACCCCCTTCCTTCCCCTCAAGGCCAAAGGCCAGAATGTGGCTTCCGGGGTGCCTCTGGGCCGTGCAGGCCACCAGCTCCGAGGCAAGCTTTGCTACCTAGTTCATATCCTTTTTCTTAAATCACGCATTTTCAAAACAGTATAGAAAGCAATGTGTATCACAAAGCAGAGCTTTGGTCCAACTACACATTTCTGTGAGGTTGGCTTTTCTTCATGTACTTCAATCAAAACATATCACAACAAAAACTAAAGAACTTCAATCAAAACATATCACATCAAAAAAGAAAGAAAAATAAAAAACCTGTCACAACAGACTGACCACAGCAGCAGCGGACAGGAGAGTCCAGCAATTTTTAGTGAACCAGAGACAATAATGAATGAGATTTATAAAAATGTAATACAATGTCAGTCTCGAAGTATTTCTTATTCTGGAAGACATAGTTCTTTTTCACAAGAATATGTATTTTTATGTGCAAAAAATAAAACTAAAAGACAGCTGTCCTGTCCCCTTCAAAAAAGTCAACTTCATGAAGAATCCAGAAAAGCAGGAGGACGGTTTGAGATGAAAGAAGACTCAAAAGACACCCCATCAAAGACAAAGCAGGATTCTCAACAGGACGCTGTGAACGTATGGGCCAGAGGGCGGAATTGGAATGTGGACAGGAGAGTGAAGGATGTCACCCTCTCCAGGACGCCTCGCTGGGGTGTAACGACAGTCAGGGACAGTGTTGGGCTCCCCCCCACCACATCCCACTCACTTCTCCTCCGAGGCGGCCTGGCGTTCCATGCGCAGGGCAGCTTCCATGCTCTCGTTCTGCAGAACAAGCTGGTCCACCTGCACGCTGTGCCGCTGTTCCAGTGCCTCCCGCTCGCTCTCCAGCTGCCGGGCCTTTTCGCTGGCCACCCGGGCCCTGTGAGGAAGTGGAGGTCACAGACAGGCCTGGGGGGAGGGGGCACCGGCCAGCCCAGCACCCCTGCCACATGGTGCAAGACGGACACCATGGCGGGGGACCAGTCCTGGCACAGGGCGACGAAGGGGGATGCCTCCAGGTGACCCTGGGGTGGGCGCTGGCTGGGGAGACAGGGACGACTGTAGGGCATCCGGCTCGGGGTGGGTTTGGGCTGGGGACAGCCATCCAGGAAGGATGTTCTGGGGGTAAAGGAGGTGGTCCCAGGGGAGAGGAGCCCCAGGAACTGCCCATGAGGTTATCACAGGCGGGTGCTGGGTGCACTGGCCAGGGCCATCTAGTGGACGGGTCAGGAGGGACTGCAAGGAAAGAAAGCAGAGACAGCCAGCCTTGATAGAATTTCTAGAAGGTGGGGAGGGAGAAGTGAGAAACTGGGGGGGGGCCAGAAAGGGGCACTGCTCCAGAGGCCACGCAGGCTCCACACCTGCCCAAAGAGCCTCCTACCTGCCTGCCTGTGGGTATACAGCACTGATGGCCCAGCACCCCCCACCAGCCCGGGTCTCCTACGTCTAAACAGCGCCCTGCACTCTGGGTCCAGGCTTCGGCCAGGCCACCGGCTGGATCGAGGCTTCCTCAGCCCCACTGCAGGGTGATGGCGGGGGGCTGCTGGAGATCGGCTCTGGTCCCAGCATCTCTCCACGCCTGGGCCAGTCTATCAGACGCAGATTCTGTCTGTGAGCTGACAAAACCCAGCCCTGTCACTGCCATCATCAGATGGGACTGCCACCTGCCAGGGGCCTGATGGGAGACGCCTCCTGCCCTGAGCTGTCTAGCTCAGCACGTATGTGCTCAGCCAAGGGGGTAGGAGTGGAGGTGGGGTGATAGGAAAGCAGGGTGCCCAAGAGCCTATAACTGCTAGAATAACGGCCCTCCAGGGTCGTTAGAGGACCAAAGGCAGTTACAGAACTGCGCTGACAGTGTCCCAACTCCAGCAGCTTCTTTTAGGTGCACAGAAAAAAACATAGGCAGAGAAGATACCAGAGTATCCTAAAAATTACATGTGCCTTTTCGCAATACGGAGTGACAGAGGCATGTCTGGGGAGACGGCAGGATGCAACAATCCCAGAGCCTGTAGGCTCAGCCTTGAGTGGCCTCCCCCCTCGCCGTCTATTTCCTAGAGGGCAGCACACTCACACACGCTTACCTCCTGCCTGTTCCCCCAGCCTCCTTCAGGAAGGCATCCCAGACACCGCCCGGGGCACCCTGACCACCTCCAGTGCTGCAAGGGCTAGGGCCACCCTGTAGCCCGAACCCATCAGTCTGGGGTATCTGCAGTGGAGCAGCATGAGAACCCCAGAAACATCCGTGCCCTTTGACCCAAAAACCTCACTTGCAGGAACCTCCCTCTGCAGAAGAGAGTAGCCAGAGGACCTAAGGATGCTGACTTCAGAAGGGCTGGCATGCAAGACTGGCCCAGGGATGGTGCCCGGGCAGTAGGCTGCTGCGAGTCCTTGACATTGATGAGACACTTTCTCTACTGATAAGGGTGGTCTCTGTGCCTCAGCTGTTGGCACCACAGGGTGGTTTACAGGGCACACTGGCTTTCCTCTGGGAGTCGGGAAGTTTGGCACGTGCCTGGAAGCCATCAGCCCTCAATAATACTCATGGCACTGAGTCTCGAGTGGGCTCCCTAGGTCTCCAGGGGGGGCCTCTGTTGCTGCCTGTGAAGGAAGCATGCTGGGGGCCCCTCAAGGGAGGGAGAGAGGGAACCAAAGGCATGGTGGTCTTCACCCCTGACCTGTGTCTTCTGCCCTTGGGGGTCCTGGTGTGTGCCCGTTCCTTGTCATCAATCTCAGCTGCGAGGGCTTCCCTGCAGCCCACGGGCTTGCCCTTCCATGCCACCCCAGAAACACCCACTCAGTAAAGAAGCCAAACTCCAGCAGAAGGTCAGAGAGCCCACAGGTGCACTGGGACCCAGGTCCTGGATGCCCAGTACCCCCAGTCCTGTGTGTCCTGTCACAGAGGACATCTCTGGAGGCTCCCAAAGGGTCCTGTTCTCCTCAGGAGCCCTGGCAGTGGCCTCAGGCTGGGCTTGCCCTCCCTGCCACTTCACCTGCTCTCCAAAGCCTGGCGCTCCTTAGTGGCAGCCTCCAAGCGACTCTGGCTCTCCTGCAGCTCCCCCAGCAAGGACGTTACCTGGGCTTTCACTGAGGCCTTGTCCTCAGCCATCTGCTGCATGAAAAAAAAAGAGCCACTTTCTGTCAGCAGTGGTTTCTTGCCAGCTGCCTGCCCCTTGCACCCTCAAGTCCCCGGGGAAGCCTGGAAACACGGTGACAGACTTCCTGAGGGCTGCCCTCAGCGGCCCCCCTCACCTAACCTCCACCTCTGGAAGCGTCTCCCCCTCATCCAGGCAACTGAAGCGGTGGAAAGAGATCCCGTCCCATGAGCTCCCCATCCCAGGCCTTCCTCATCCCTGCAGATGGGGCAAAAGGAGAGGCAGGGACATGGGAGCTTCTCCACCTCTGAGACTCAGTGCCAAGGAAGGCAAGACTCAAACAGAGTGACAAAGATACACACTCCGCTCCACGGGCTCCAGGCCATTGGAAGGTGATGTGGACTGACACCATTTCCAGAAGACTTGCACAAGCAACAAGATGCAAGAGTTGGCCCAACTCCCCTTTGCCCAGCTCCCTTCATCAAGCTGTCCAGACTCCAGTCCCGAGACTGAGGCCTGCTCAAGCCCAGGGTCAAGCCCCAGTCCTCGGCTTTCCCCGCCCCTCAGTACCAACCACCACGCAGACCTCCCAGTCAGGCCTCAGGGTCTGCACACGTGCACTCGTGCACTCACACGTGTGCACCCAGCCCCGCCCACCATTCCTTCTCAAGGGCAGTCTCAGGCCCGTGACCCTCTCCATGTATACACATGTGAGGATGACCTGCTCTGACTCAAGGCCTTCAGTACCCTCCACAGGCTAAGACTTTCCAGAGTCCTACCTCCAGGACAGACTTGTCTCTTGCAACCCAACTTAGCTATCTGACTGCCTAACTTCTCCACCTCGAAGCCCATGGTCACACCCTATGGATTAATGCCCACACTGCGGCCCACCACTGGGCCCAGCCCGCTGAGAGCCCCTTGCTAAGCAGCTACAATAAGCTTGCCCAGGCTCCCAGTTCCACCCCTGTGGCTGTAGGAGTTCCCCAGGGCTGCCCAAAAGGACCACAAATTTGGCAGGTGGTTAAGATAACAGAAACAGATTGCTTTCTAGAGGCCAGGAGTCCAAGAGCAAGGTGTCAGCAGCGCTGGATCATTCTGAGGGCTTTGGGGAAGGATCAGCTCCAGGCCACTGCCTTGGCTTCTGGGGGTGGCCAGAGGTCCTTGGTATTCACCAGCTGTAGCTGCATCACTCTATCTCTGCCTCCATCATCACGTGACCATCTTCCCTGTATGCCTGTTTCTCTTCTAAGGACACCAGTCATTGGATTTAAACCCATCCTCAGCCACTGTGACCTCACCTTAACTTGGTTATATCTGCAAAGACCTCATGTTTAACTAAGGTACTAGGTTACTGAGGTACTAGGGGTCAGGATATGGACATTTTTTGGGGGTAACATAACAATCCATAATATCCCCCACACTCCAGAGGAATCCACATAGCACAGCCCCCTCCCCCGGTTCCTGTCACACTCAGGATCAAAGCCTGAATCCTTCCACTGGCTTACTAATCCCACAGGACTAGTCCCCACCATGACTACCTCCTCAGCCCCTCTCCATTCTGCCCCAGCTATGCTTGCCTCTTTAGTCTTCCCTGAACATTACAGGTATGCTTCTGCCTCAGGACCTTTGCACATACTTTCCTCTCCTCTAAAACAGTCTTTCCCCAGAAATCCATATGGCTCATGTCCTGTCTTCCAGGCTTACTCGGTGGCAACTCAGTGAGACCTTCCCCATCTAAGAGTGCGAATAGCCCATACCACCTGTCCTGTTAGATGAATATCTCCACTTGGATATCTAGTCATCCTCTCAAAACTAACCTCAGTAAAACTATACTCCTGATCATACCCAGAAGCCAGTTCCACTCACGGCCTTCCTTGTTACCAGTAGATGACTAACCCATGCTGTAGTTGGCAGGACAAAACCTTCAAGTCCTTCTTGAGTCCCATCTGCCTCTCACAGCTCACGTCAGATCCATCAGGAAATCCTGTCAAGATGTATCTTAGAATCTATTTGATGACACTTAGCAGGTAATGGTACTATTTTATGTGTGACAGTGCTGTTGTGGTTATGTTTCTTTCAAAGTCATTTCTTAGAGATCCACATGGAACTTTTTATGGAAAAAGTCACAGTGTCTGGAATTTGGTTCTAAAAAATGGGTGAACTCCTAGGTATCTACCTGAAAGAAATGAAAACTCATGTTGGCACAGAAATGTTCATAGCAGCATTACTCCTAACAGCCAGAGTAGAAATGACCCAGATGTCCATCAAATGAAGACTGGATTAAAAAAAAATGTAGTCTCTCTCTATACTGGAATATCATCCAGCCATAAAGTGAAATGAAGTATCTGGACAAACTACAGCATGGATGAACCTCAAAAACATGATGCTGAGAGAAAGTAGCCAGACACAAGAGCCACACATTGCAGGATTCCACTCACAGGAGATGTGCAGGTACCTGGGGCTTGGGGGGATGGGACTGCGGAGTGACAGCTCATGGGGACACGATTTCTTCCTGGGGTTTCTTCTTGCGGTTTTGGAACTACATAAAGGAAAGAGATGGTTGGCCAACTCTAAGACTATACTAAAAACAATTAATTCTACACTTTCAAAGGGCGAGTTTTATGGAATATGTGCTTTAGTATGGTTTCTCCATGGTTAACATCTTACCCCTATCACCTGCTGTCCATGTGCAAGAGTTTCTCTTATGTATATACCTGGGGTACAACTGACAAGGTGAGGGTGACCTGAACTTTCAACTTGAAGAAAAAATGCCAGATGGTTTTTCAAAGCAGTGTCACCAATTGATGCTTCCAGCAGCAACATGAAGCCACGGCCTCTCCAATACCCACTACTGTCAGACTTGTCAGCTAGCAATAGGGCTTTGGCAGTGGCTCTGATCGCTACTGTGAAGCCAGCATCCCATCCCGTGAGTACAGGGCAGGCGGATGCTCTGCAGGCATTCTGAGAACCGCAGCCTTCTCCTTCTCCCTTCTGCAACGGTTCAGGGTGGTAGTGGCTTTACTGGTGGCCCCAAAGTGGTATGGCCACGGCCTAACCCACAGTTAGGCCTAACCTGAGCACCGAAGAATTGATGCTTTTGAACTAGATGTTGGAGAAGACTCTTAAGAGTCCCTTGGACTGGAAGGAGATCCAACCAGTCCAGCTTAAAGGAAATCAGTCCTGAATGTTCATTGCAAGGACTGATGTTGAAGCTGAAACTCCAATCCTTTGGCCACCTGATACGAAGAGCTGACTCACTGGAAAAGACCCTGATGCTGGGAAAGATTGAAGACAGAAAGAGAGGGGATGACAGAGGATGAGATGGTTGGATGGCATCACTGACTCAATGGACATGAGTTTTGAGTAAACTCTGGGAGTTGGTAATGGACAGGGAGGCCTGGCATGCTGCAGTCCATGGGGTTGCATGCTGCTGCTAAGTCACTTCAGTTGTGTCCGATTCTGTGCGACCCCATAGACGGCAGCCCACCAGGCTCCCCCGGTTGCATAGAGTTGGAAACAACTGAGTGACTGAACTAAACTGAACTAACCTGCAGTACGTGTCAATGGCATCTGACCTAGAAACACGGTCACTGCAGATGTGGTGGTGTGAAGATGAGGTCATACTGGAGGAGAGCGGGCCTCTGATCCAGTGACTCCTGAGAACTACAAAAGACGGACAATTGAGCAAGCTCTACTGTGACTTCTTGCAGCCGAAGGTCACGACCCTGGGCCGACTCAGCTCCCTTTTCAGTTCCCATCTGAGAAAACAGGGCTGGCAAAAGAATGTACAGTTTGTTCCAGCCAACATTTGACTGAGCGCCCCCTTTCTCCAAGTCTTTCCTAAGAAGGCTCCCCACATGTGAACCCCTGCTGCTACTGCGAAGTCGCTTTAGTTGTGTCCAACTCTGTGCGACCCCATAGATGGCAGCCCACCAGGCCCCACTGTCCCTGGGATTCTCCAGGCAAGAACACTGGAGTGGGTTGCCATTTCCTCCTCCAATGCATGAAAGTGAAAAGTAAAAGTGAAGTCGCTCAGTTGTGTCTGACTCTTAGCGACCCCATGGACTGCAGCCTACCAGGCTCCTCCGTCCATGGGATTTTCCAGGCAAGAGTACTGGAGTGGGGTGCCATTGCCTTCTCTATCCCTTTGAGATGTCTGTGTACCTCCAACAACCCAGGAGAGGCTTTCTAGGGGACCTGAGAGTCATTCCTTTGAAATGGGATCCTCAGGAAGGACAGGGCCTGAGTCTACCCATCTGAGTAGCATGGAATCGTAACATCCAAGAACTGACCCTGGGGACGGTTGCTGCTGACCTCACCACATTGACCCTGACCAACCCACTGTGGGTTTTCACTGGAGACCCTGCTCACTGACCCCACCTCACTCTCCCTTCAAATCACCGGCACCCCTGTGCCAATCAGAAGGGTGCCCGGCACTTTCACCTGCTGACAGTGGTTACCAAACAAAACCAGTTCCTACCCCTTTACCTAAAGGCCAGTTGAACTGCTCTTTGACACTTGTGTCTTCATAAGAAGATGAGGAAAGATGCCCAGACACCCAGGGAGAAGGCCACGTGACAGTATGTTTGTAAACCACGGAACACTGAGTCCTCCCAGACAGTACCTGAGGCTAGGAGACAGGCTTGGACCAGATCCTGCCCTCAGAAAGAACCAACCCTGTCCACGCCTAGATCATAGACCTCCGGCCTCCATGACTGGTAGACCACACGTTTCTGTGGCTTCCAACTACCCTGTTTGTGGTACTCTGTTACAGCAGCCCCGGGAACCTGAGACACTCCCCGAGGGCCCCGCCAGGCTGTCTACACTGCCAGCAGCATGATTTCTGGCTGGACCCTGGGCCACATGTACCAGCTTGATCTCCGGGGCCCAGAAATCAAGTACCTAAGGGGAGCCATACAGGCGCCCCAGGCCTCCAGGAATGACCCCCCCACAAGCCCCCAGAGGGCACACTGTCATGCATGGCTCCGTCTCTCCTGGACTTGCCCTCCATTCCTTTATCTTTACTGATTTCAACCCGTATCCCAGCCAGCGGCTCACCCTAATGCCATAACTGGGAGGACAACAGCTTTCCCCAACTCCGGGAGCCCCCCACCCCAGCGTCCCCAGGCAGGCGGCCAGGTCTTTACCTGCTGGCACGTCTTCAGGCGCTCCACCTCCTTCAGGGCCTGCTCCCTCTGCTGGCGCAGTTCACGCTTCTCTAGGCTCAGCCTCACCACCAAGTCCCGGGCCTCCTGGAACTTCTGCATGAGGAAGGCCTTCTCCTCCCTCTGGTTGCCCTGGAAACGCTGCAGCTCCTCACAGCGCTCGCGCAGCATCTGGTTGCTCTGGCGAATGGCGTCTGCAGAGATGGCTGGGGCCAGATGAGCCCAGGGCCCAAGGCCCCCCCACCACCCCGAGGACTCCCCAACTGGGATGGTTTCCCAATGCTCCCTCATTTTGCCAATCACTTTCAAGGTCAGCTGCACAAATGACATGCCCCCAGTGTCCACGAGAGCTTCACTTAAAAACACGTGTCAGGGAGTCCCTAGTGGCCTCGTGGTTGGGACCCAGTGCTTTCACTGCCCTGGCCCGGGTTCAATTCCTGGTCAGGGAACTGAGGTCCCACAAGCCGCACAGTGTGGCAAAAAAAAAAAAAAAAAAAACCATGTCAAATGTCAGTTTCTTTGTTCTTTGTAAGTGACTCTGGAACTCATCTGCCTTTTGCGTGGGTCAGAGCAGGCCCCTGGGTCACTGCCTTTGGGATCAGACAGACTGGGGGCAAACTTCCCCGAGCTCTGCTGGCCCCAGACTGAGGGGGGTCTGGCGGGGCAGGGCCAGAAGTCTGGGAGCAAGCGAGTTCTCTGAGCCTCGCCATCCTCATGTACACATTCAACGGGGACAAGCATCCCCATCTCAGAGACAGGACGGGTAACATGGAAAAGCAGCCAAAGTGCCTGGTGCACGAGACAGCTTCAAGAACCACTTTGTCCTCCTCTTCCCGGGCAGTCAGCAAGGGCTGAGGAAAGGAGAGCCACCCACCCGGGGACACCCCCAAGCAGCAGCCCACCATTGGTACTGACAAAACGGATCCATGGCCTATAAAGGTGCTAGCCACCACAGAACTGGATTAGAGGGGGCCCCCTCTCTGTTCAGAACCCCCAACGAGCTAAATAGGCCTACTGATGGAACATTCTTTCGCTAGAACCAAAATGGCTCCTGAGCCTGGCTTCAGAGCCACCTTCTATGCACCACAGTCCCCGTAAGACTCCAGCCCTGCAAGGGAACGACTGATCTGAGACAGGGCTTCCTGCCTCACGCCCACGGTGCCCCCACCGGCCCCCACTGTCCTGGGGATGAGCTCAGACCACACATGTAGCTGTGGAGAGCGAGCTGTCTCCCTGCCCCAAACTTGGCTGCCAGCTCAACGTGGCCCCAACACAAAAACATATTTAACGACACCTGGGGGATATTGTTGGCTGTCATACCTGGAGGGGGGACGATTGACAGGCTCATGCTCCACCCACAGTGGCCCCGACATCCCTTCCCCAAAGCCGCCCAGGGGCCCTTTCTAGGAAGCCCCTGCCTAGCCCAGAGCAGACCACACCCCTTTCTGGAGCAGGTCACGCCCCTTCCAGATAGCCACGCCCTTCCTCAGATAGCCTCGCCCCTTTCCAGGATCCTGTTTAATGCTTCTGTCCATGGGGTTGCAGAGAGTCAGACACACGACTGATCAGTACGGAGACACAGGGGCCTGGCGGCCTTGGCCCGATAGGGACAACCCAAAAAGGTCACCTCAGCTCCAGAGCTCCTTGGAGGGAGGGCAGCCCAGCTTCTCCCTCTGCCCGCCCCTTCTTATTCACTGCCCTGCCCTGCTCTTCCCATCCCCTCCCCTCCTCGGTGTTGGTCCTAACTCTAAACATTCTGGATGGCACTCTGTAGCTGTGAGTCACTTCCAGAGAACCCCACAGGAAACGAAGGAAGGAGGCTGGCTGAGCCAGAGCCACAAACTGGCTCTCGAACGCCTGCCCACCCCAGTCCCAGAAAACAGAGGCACTGGGTGAATGGGGTCAATTCCCCCAGCAGGGCCTGCTCCCCAGACATTTGACTCTGCCCGCCCGCTGTCGCCCTCACCTCGGAGCTCTTGATTCTCCTCCAGACAGCGCTGGAAGGTCTCAGGGGTGCCCTGCTCTGAAGGCACATGGAGCATGGCTGGCTTCCCCAGAGAAGACTCTTCACCCAGCATGTCCTGGTCCCCTGCCGGACCGCCACTCGGCTGCACCATCTCACACAGTGGACTCTTCCAGGGGGGCCTGCTCATCCAACACGTCAGGGCCTGAAAGAGAGTTAGCAGGGGGAGGATATGAAGAGACCTATGCAGAATTCTCCTACCCTGCAGGATGAGGAGTCCTGGCGTCACACTTCAAGCAGAATGATGAGCATGCTGGCAAGTGGGAAGAGATGTTAACATGGGCTTTCTGGTCTAAGAGGTAGCACATAGTCACATTCCTAAGGGAGGTGCAGGCTCTTCTGTGGGGCTTGGAAAGGTCATGGTTCAGCACTGCTTGTAAACTGTAAGTTGAAGTTAAGAACGTCACCAGAGAGGAGAAATCACATAGAAAATTAGTTTTGGAGGGATGTGTCAGTGTGCTGGGAATCCTACCCCCCACACACACACTTCCAAGCATGAGTGGAGGTGAGTGGCCCCTCACCTAGTATAGTGAGTTGAATGATGACCCCCAATAAGGTATGTCCATGTGACATGCCTTATGACACCCAGAACCTGTGACTGTTAACTGCAGAAAAGGGTCTTTGCAGATGCGATAAAATTAAGGATCTGGAGATAAGATAATCCTGGATGAGAAAGGCCCTAAATCCAACAAGTGTCCTTATGAGACACAAAAGAGGAGAGAAACAGACACAGAGGAGACGCCACGTGAAAATAGAGGCAGAAACAGGAGGGATGTGGTCACAAGCCCAGGGACACCTGAAGCTCCCACAGGCTGGACGAAGCCCAAAGGACCCTGCCCTGGAGCCTCCGAAGGAAGCACAGCCTTACCAACACCTTGACCTCAGGCTCTTGGTCTCCAGAGCCAGGAAAGGATAAACTTCAGTTATTTTAAACCCTCGCCCCCACTTGTGGCTATCTCTTACAGAAACCCTAGGAAATCCATACACCAAGTAAGAGAGTCTTCACAGAGATCACTCTGAGCCTGGTGAGTGTTCTTTGGAACTGAGGGGCTGAAGTGGATCATCCTGCGTTTGACGTGTACTGAGACATCTGAAAGCAGGGCCTGGGCTCACAGATGAAGGCAGGGAGACAGAGAAAGGCTGAGCCATTTGTGTTCTCTTGTGACCTGGAGTACAGAGAGGGAGTCTACGCCAGACAGCATCAACCTGGAGCCCTTTTAAGTCCTGCTCAAGAAGACTGGCTACATGAAGAGGAAGCTAATCCCAAGAGAAGTTTCCAGGAGTAGGGCCTGAGCTGCATCAATAGACTTGAACACCCTACTAACCCATTAGCAGTATCTGATGGATCACTGATCCCTGATTCCAGAACAGCCCACTCTCCTGGTTTTCCGCCTACCTCACTGGCTGCTCCCTCTCAGGCTCTTTCACTGGCCCATCCTCATCAACCCAGCCCTTCATGTGATCTTGCCCTAGGGCTCTGCCCTGGGACCTTTTCTCTAATTTCAGTCACTCCAGTACTACTTCCATCCAGACTCAAAACTGTAGCCCTCATCTTAATGCTAATGATGCCCCAAATCAGAACTCTTTCCTGAACTCCCAACTCAAACATCAAATTCCAGATCTCCACTTGGATATCCAGTCATCCTTTCAAAACTAACCTCAGTAAAACTACACTCCTGATCATCCCCAGAGGCCAGTTCCATTCATGGCCTTCCTTGTTACCAGTAGATGGCTAACCCATGCTCTAGTTGGCAGAACAAAACCTTCAAGTCCTTCTTGAATCACATCTGTCTCACAGCTCAGGTCACTGAGCTCATCTCACAGCTCAACTCACAGCTCATTCCTGCTCAGGATTCAGCAGGAAATCCTGTCAAGATGTATCTTAGAGTCCATTTGATGACACTTAGCAGGTAATGGTACTATTTTACATGTGATAGTGCTGGTGTGGTTATGTTTCTTTCAAAGTCATTTCTTAGAGATGCACACAGAAATTTTTATGAAAGAAATCACACAGAATCTGGGATTTGGTTCTAAATAATGGGTGAACTGCTAGGTATCTACCTGAAAGAAATGAAAACTCATGTCCGCACAGGAATGTTTGTAGCAGCATTACTCCAAACAGCCACAGTGAAAATGACCCAGATGTTTATCAACTGATGAATAGACAAAATCTAGTACATTCCCATGCTGCAACATTATGCTAAAAAGAAACAACTCACAAAAGACCACATATGATTCCATTTACATGAAATGTCCAGAATAGGTAAATACATAGAGACAGAAAGACTGGTGGACGCTTAGAGCAGGGGTAGATGGGGTGGTGAGAGTGATGGCTGAAGTTCAAGGGGTTTCTTTTTGGAGTGATGAAAATGTTCTGGAATTAATGGTGATAGTTGTGCAAGTCTGTGAATGCACTGAAAAACCAGTGAACTGTATACTTTAAATGGGTGATTTGTGAGGTATGTGAATTATATGTCAACAAACCTGTTTTTGAGGAGTATGAATTAAAAATATCCACGAGTTCATAACTGTTGAAGCTGGGAAGTGAGTACATTGAATTTACTAGACTATTATACTTTTCTACACCTTTGAAATTTTACACAATAAAATGATAAGAGCAACATCACTGTTCACATAATTATTGTAATAACCTCCTAAAAGCCACCCGGGTCCTACACGTGACGCCCCCATAGTCAGTTCTCCCCACCGCGCCAGACCAGTCAGCCTGAAAGGTGATTCTGATCACATCCCTCCTCTGCTGGGATTCCCTACAATGGTTCCTCGTTGCCGATAGCTTAAAACCCAAAGTCCCTACCACCATGTACAAGGCCGTGCGCTATCTGTTCTCCCATTAAAGTGAAAGTCGCTCAGCTGTGTCCAACTCTTTGCGACCCCATGGACTGTACAGTCCATGGAATTCTCCAGGCCAGAATAATGGAGTGGGTAGCCTTTCCCTTCTCCAGGGGACCTTCCAAACCGAGGGATCGAACCCAGGTCTCCTACATTGCAGGCGGATTCTTTACCAGCTGAGCCACCAGGGAAGCCCAAGAATACTGGAGTGGGTAACCTATCCCTTCTCCAGCGGATCTTCCCGACCCAGGAATCAAACCGGCTCCCACTCTAAGTATTCCCTCGCTCACTCTACTCCAGGTATAGCGGCCTCGTTACTGAGTTCCTCGAACATGTCAGGATAGCCCATTCATCCTCAAGTCACAGAAATGATACGAAGTCCGGGAGACATTTATCGTTTTGCAAAGGAGCAAAATGATGCACATGAGGTAAGATACTTAGCTGGCAAGTCATATTTGACACCTTTTTAAAGAACTTTAACCTGAAATGCACAGATGATGAACAGAAAATGTCTCCGACCTAGAAGAGTCATTCACAAACTAGGGGTGTGGTCAGACTCGGCGCTGGCGGAGGAAAGAGAGGCGGAAACAAACCCGCTCGCCGCCAAAGTAACCTGAGTCCTCAATCGGCCTGCCTCCGCCGGTGCTCTGGAAGTGCGCAGCAGAACCCGGCCGGACCGAATAGGAGGGGGAAGCCTGGTCATCCGGGGAGGGGATGTCGGAGGCGGCAGAACGCCCACCGATGGTACCCTGTCTTCGGGAGAGGGCCACACCTGTCAGCTGAGTCGGTCCGACGTGAGAAGGGCGGGAACGGCGGGCCCCGAGCGTTCCTCGGACCCCCGGCGCTCCGAGAAAGTCCGAGTTCCGCTGTAGCCCTTCCCTTCTCCCGCTGCCGCCCTTCCCTTCTCCCGCTGCCAACTTCTCACATCCGGCTTCCGGTGTCTAAGCTGTGGGATCCGGAAGTAAAACGCTCAGGTCCCGCCCCTGCCTGGCCGGCCGGCGGAAGGTACAAGGGAGGCTGTCCAAGCCGGAAACCTGAACCCGCCAGCCTTGGTTGGCCCGCGGAGCATTCCCCAGTAATTAGCGTCGCGACCTGCATTCCCTCTTGTCTCTCCGGCAGGGCCGTCCCCCCTCCCGCTAGGGTTGGAACCACAACGAGGCTATTATCTAATAGGGCTGGTTTGACCTGCTCCGGCGACCAGTCCGGCGAGGGGACGGAGCTGCAGAAGACCCCACCCACCAACAGGGTCAAGGGGCAGGGTCAAGCAGCTGGCGGAAGTGGAGGCCTGCGCGAACGCGCAGGACCTCCCTGGGGCCCTGCGCCGAAAGCCGGACTCTAGGGGCGGGGTCGGGCCAGGGATGGGGACGCGGGCGAGCTGCGGGGAGCTGCAGGCGGACTCGCGAGGTAGCGGGGACACGGCACAGCCGCAGCCGAGACAGCGGGCGGCCCGCGGCTCAGCGGCCGGCGCAGGTGCTCGAGGAGCAGGGTGGGCCAGGGCTGGGGCCTCCAGTGGGGGGTGGGCCCCCCCGCCCCGCCCCCCGCGGGCCTGGCCGGGATGCGCGCGCACCTGCCCGCGCCCTCGACCTTCCCCGCCCCATGAGGGAGGGGCCCCGAGGAGGCCACACCCCCGTATCTCGCCTGAGGCCGGTCAGCTCAGCCCAGGTTCCCGCCCTCGCCGGTTAAATGGGCCGGCGGGGCACAGCCTGGGGAAACGGCCGGGGACTCGGGGTCTGCGGGTGTGACGGGCGAGAGCAGCGAAGCACAGGTAACCGAGTGGGCGGTCGCGGCGCTGCGAGGCACTTTGATTGCCCAGACTTGGGAACGGGGCAAAATCCAGAGGGCCTAACCGATCTGGTATCCTGAGTTGCCCTCATGGGACCCCCGAGGAGACGGAGACCCCGAGAGGGCCAGGGACTTGCCGGGGGTCTGCCCAGCGTGGCAGGAGGAGGGCTGGAGCGACACTCCCATCGGCTGCACTACCTCACATGCTCCAGCTCATTGTAGAGTTTCTGCCTGTATCCTGGGCGACATGGTCGTAGGCAGGTCGTACGCTGCTCCATCGGAGTTTTACTCAGTTGCCCCAGAGCTGAGGCCCTAGTAAGAATCCAGTAATGCTTTGGGTCATTTTGTAATATACACCACAGAAGAAGGTTGCCCAGAGAGGATGGCCGGAGCCCAGGGCCAGCAGTTTCTAATTTCCCGAACATCCTGCTCCCCGGGTATTCAGTCAGTGGTTTCAGTAATGAAACATCTGCTGGAGGAGAGCCCAAAGGACTCCTCCAGAAAGGGGCCAGCTTCTCAGTGCTCTTCTCAGCTCCTGCCTTGTCAACTGAGTTTTTCTTTCACTAGAGAGCGCCATGGCAGAGCAGGTGGCTCTGAGCCGGACCCAGGTGTGCGGGATCCTGCGAGAAGAGCTGTACCAGGGTGATGACTTCCATCAGGCCGATACGCACATCTTTATCATCATGGGTGCATCGGTGAGTCTCCCCTACCAAGCCCAACAGCTTAAACGCAGCAGAAGGGACCTCAGGGTGCCTGTGCTTTCCCAACTGCTTGCAGCTGGGCCCTTCGGGCTCTTGCCCCTGCTCAGGGGCCACTGTCAACCCGTTACCACCCAGTGTATACACACCGTGAGGCATTTCTGAAGTCCGTGTGTAGCCATTGAGTGTAGACCTCTGTCCTGGAGCTGGGAGGCCCTTCGGGACTGTCTGGTTGGACTTCCTCCTCCACAGGGGAGACAGAGAGGTAAACAGGGGAAGCAGTCCATTCCAGAAGGGTGTTTTCCAAACATGTTTCTGACTTGACAGATGTCACACAGTCAGTCCAGAGGTAGGATCCAGGGCCCGATCTCTACCTTGTCTGTCTACCCTCAAGGTCGCCAAAGACACACACTTGACCCTTCTTGAAACCCCATCTGTTTGCCCCAACTTCCAAGGCCTCTCAAGGAGCTGAGACCAGCCCCATTGTCCAGCCAGTGGAACTGCCACTTTTCTGTGATCAGAAAGGCCAGATACTAGAAGCAAAGGCAGAAACAGCGTGCTGACCATACATGTCGGGGGTGGTGGAACATGAGAGGATGGGTGGGTCCTCAGAGAGCCGTGACTGGTCCCCCTGACTAAAAGCACTCTCTCCATATGCCGCATGGAAATAAGATTGACCTGGTGGCAAGACATGAGAAAGGGCTGGAACACTGTCAACATTTCATCTCAAAGGGAAACTTTTCACCCTGGACGGGACCAAGAATCCGCTCCCCAGGATTATGAGCATCTCTGGTGGTGACTTACTGTATAAACCTGAAGGGAGAGTTCTACCAAGCTAGTGAGCTCTTGACAGGGCAGGCATGGTCTCTCTGTCCCTTCCACATCCCTGTCCCTTCAGCTCTGGAGGAATTCGATTCTTCATTCATGTATCATAACAGGTCACCGCCCTTTGCAGAATGTGCTTCCTGCCGGTTGTGTGATTCTGGTCAGAATTTGGAAAAAGAGCCAGAATACAGGGCAGGGGGCTTTGCAGGTGAGGAGGGCTGTGCCACTGGGAGGGAAGGGAAGGCCGCCCGAAACTTTCCCCTGACCATCTTATCACCCCAAGACTGTAGGATGCCCAGTAGGGGTGCACAGGGGGCGGCTTAGCCCCCACCCTGGCCCCAGCCTCATCCCTCGAGGTGCCAGAAAGATTAACACCTGGGACTAGGTCCAAGAAATAGGTTGACAAAGAAAGTTACTCAGGATTCTTTTTCCTCCTTCCCCCATCCCCATCCCAGCATGTCCCAAGACACTCCAGCAGAGGATCCCTGACTTCAGTAAATGGCCTATGACCCTAGACCCTCAACTCCGATTAAACACCTCACTGAGAGCAACAAAGTGTGTTCTGTGGCCTGGGCCAAGTGTCTCCTCCTCTCTCAACCCTACAGTCTCCACTTGGCAATGGAAGTCTTTGGAGTATCAAGGGGCCCCGGGGTTCTGTTGAGCTCATTCGGTGACTCCTCCCTGCCTTCATGTGTGGCTGCCTTGGCATTGGGCAACACTGTTTCTTTGCAATCCGAGCAGTTCCCCTTTGCTCTTCTCTGCTCTGAGAGCAATCAGCAGAGGCTTCTAGGGCAGAAAGGGGAAGTGCCTGCTGCAGCCGGCGGGTCGGCGGGGTTGGGGGGGGAGCGGGTAGAGCCTGTTTTTTTTGTTGTTTTGTTTCTCCCGTTACTGCTGGGATGTGTGGGAGGCAGGCAGGCAGCAGAAACCTGCTACTCTGGGAGACCAAGGAGTTCACAGCACAGTAGGCACCTGCCCTGAGGCCCCCCACCCCCAACTCCCCACCTTGGGAGCCGTGCCTGGGGGCTGGGCCCCAAGGTGAGTGTGTGTGACAGCAAACACTGCCAGGCCTTCATGCCCGCAGAGCCAGGGCCTTGGAGCGGAGCCTGCAAGTGCAAAAAGGATGAGCTGTCCTCCGCGCCTCTCCTCCCTGCCGGCTTTGCCCAACCCGCACCCAGGCACCCAAGTTCCGCCCCGTCCGAAGGCCGGCTGAGGAGTTACCCGATGGCCTTGCAGCTGCAGCCGCTCCCTGCTCCCTCCTCCGGACTCCCACCCTCGGTAGGAGGGCAGTGGAGGTACTTACAGGACGTGGTCTGAAGGCCTCTGGAACCCGAGAACCCCGTTTCTCCTTCCAGACTGGTGTTGAGAGAGGAACCCTGGGCCTGCCAGGCTCGAGCCACTCTAACCCCAGTGGAAACAGAGCGATTGAGATGAGAGAAGAACAGGCTAAGGAGCCCCCTCGGGCAGAAGTGGCTCCCTGCAGAGTCTGCAGGGTGGTCTTTGCCTCTGGGCCTCAGTTTCCCCGTCTGGGCCATGGGCTCCATGAGTGCTCCAGGGCCCATCCCGGAGATGGGGTCCCGCAAGGGCTGAGCTGGAGGACCCCGGCCCTCTCTCCTCGGGGGGTGCTTCTGGGCCGCCTCCCCTCCTGGGGTGATAAGATTCCTGCTGTGTCACGGTGACTCTGGCGCTCCCCCAAAGGGCTTATGAGTCATGAGCCCCGCGGCCCAGGAGGGAGGCCAGGCAGATCCTTGACTCGAGGGGATTGAGCCCACCCCGGTTTCCCAAGTCTACTGCCGCGTGCTCCACCCTAACACCCTGGAGACTTGAGATAAGATCGCGGTGGGCCAGATACGGCAGCAGGCTGCATCCTGCTGCTAAGCCACCATGTGGCCCCAGACTCCTCCAGACCCCACGAGCACTGTGCTCTTGGCCCACGGTACTTCCAGCAGAGCAATCGAGCCCAGGCCACTGGGTAGGGGGGCCTCCTAGGCCTCTGCGCCCCCGCCCCAGTCCGGGTCCTACCTCACTCCTCCCTCGGGTGAGTGACTCAGAGCCCCAGGCCGCTGGTGGCAGGGCTGAGCTGAACAAGGCGAGCAGGTTCCACCCCTTGCTAATCCCAAAGGAACCCGTGAGGGCAGTCGGCTATGGGGCACCGTGACTCAGCAGACAGGACACTAGCCCACTGGAATTTGATCAGAAGCAAACATTCCTCTGGGCCAGGAGGTGCTCACTGATGGGGGATTGATGGCTTCTCCTGCCAGATCCCCACAACAGGAGCGGGGTAGCGGAAAGCAGGCACTGCTGGGCACTGGGAGGAGAGGGGCCACAGGCATTGCAGCTGGGCTCCAGGGAGACCCCAGCCGGGGGTCAGACACCAACCTTGAGGCGCTGTTATCTCCAGTCTTCCCAGGGAAGGTGGCCAGCAAGACAGGTCCCTGCTCCAGAGCCTTCGGCAATCAGTTCTGAGCGGCTGTCAGACAGGGTCAAGGGCTGCGACACAGGGGTACCCTGGTTTGGGAACCACCCACTGGAGCACTCCAGGTTCCGCTAGAGCCCAGAGGTGGCAGAGAAATACTGGCCCATGTGAGCTGGGCACTAGCCAAGACCTGGGCCGGAGCAGACACATGGACTTGTCCACGTGTGGATGTTGGCTCGGCCCAGGAGACGCAGAGTGAACCCACAAATGGGAACTGAGCATGCAAGCCTCAAAAGTGGCCTGCCCTTGCCCCCAGCCAGAGGAGGACTTGCCCACCTAGTAGCTCCCCAACTACCTTCCTCATGGCCTGTCTAGGGGTGCAGATTGCAATCAGTTCTTGTCCTGTGGGTCCTCTCTGCAACAGTCCACCAGTGTGACCACATCCAGTGCTGACATGACTCCTAAACGGTCATTTTGCCCTGAAGACTCAGGTCCTCACCCCTGGAGGTGGTTTTCCTGCCCAGTGCGAGTCTAGCAGCTCTGCCCAGCAGCCCTTGTTGATTACAGGGCAGGGGGCATGAGAGGGCACCTGCTCTGCACCCAAGCCATACCCAGGCTCACCACCTCTTCCACCCACAGTGGAGAATTCCTTTGTCAGGTCACCAAAAGCAAGCAGGTGGCCACGGCTATGGCAGCTAAACCAGCCTGGAGAGAAGGGACTGGGTGACTTCGTGCGATGACAACGTTGTTGCTCACAGTTGCTGTGTCTTCAAACACTTGCCATTATCTTGGAAAGTTTCACATGGTCAACGGCAAGCGCGATACGCAGCCAGGGCCTCCCACTGTCTGCTCAGTTGTTCTTTTCAGTCTTTTTATTTGTAGGCAACATTTCGCACACATCAAAAGACATCTCTGTTCAATCGGTTCTGACCTTTATAACCAGAGACAACATTTCCATCTCCCCAGCCAGCCCACCTCCTACTCTGGACTCTCACTTATGTCACTGTGGCTGCTTTGCCTTTACTAAAGCTTCCCTTAAATGAACTCAAGGTGTTCAGTCTTGTGTGTCCAGCATTCTGGTTCTGAGAATTGCTTGTGCTGAGTAGGTCACTGGCTCGTCCCTTTTTTCTTGGTTTGTAATCTTTGTTCTTGCCCCCTGCACAGCTTGCAGGATCTTAGTTCCCCTACCAGGGATCAAACCCGCACCCCTCTGTGGTGGAGTCCTAACCACTGGACCACCAGGGAATCCCCCTGGCTCATCCCTTGGTGTTGCTGAGTGGGTGTCCCACTGTGTGGATATCCAGCTTGTCCATCTCCTGTTGATGGCCTTTCACTGTGTCCCAGCTCAGGGCTATTGGGAATTACGGCTGCTGTGAACCTTGGTGCAAGTGTTTGCTCCACACCACCTCCAACACCAGATGGCATTAGTTTTTTCAGATTACAACCTTCTGGTGGTCAAGCTGGATCTCATTGTGGTTTAATTTGTATTTTTCTGACAACTGGTCATCTTGAACACTTTCTTGTGTGTTAAGTAACCATTGATTTTACTTGTTGTGAAGTATGTGGTCAAGCCTTTACTGATCTTGAATTCTTTTCTTGTTTTGTTGTACAGTGGGTTTTTCTCTTTTTAATTGACCTTTTTAACCACGTTCAAGTTACTAACCAGTGGCGTTTAACACATTTCATGATATCGAGGGGAGTGGGTTATATATTCTAGATTCTACATCTGGTGAATCTTTTCTCCCAGTCTGTGGCTTGTCTATTCATCTTGTTTTTTTTCCCAATTCATCTTCTTAATAGTGTCTTATGATGACCAGGAGTTTCTAATTTTGCTCAAGCCTTCATTCATCCATTTTTCCAGTTACTGCGTTTTGTGTCCTAGCTAAGAAATCTGTTTCTACTCCCATCTATTAACTTTTTCAAACCTAAAATCTCATTAATTGTAATAATTTTCATAAATCTTGGTTTCAAGTGGTTTTCTTTTTTTAAATGGACAGGTGGTCAGCTAGAGACCAGGCCTGTGTGACACTTTCTTCCCCACCTTGTCATGTTTCTTGTTCTCTGCCTGTCACTGGTGGGGCTTCTGTCGGGGTGTTGAGTAAAGAGCTGAAGACAGGCCCTCTTTTCTTGCTTCTGGTTGTTGAAAGAGGATTATTTCAACGTTTCCCTACAGTATATGATGTTTGTGGAGTTTTTAACAGGGGCTGCTTAGCAAGGTGAGAAAGTTCCCTTTTATGCCTAGTCTGGGAAGGGGTCCTGTCATGCTAGGTGTCGAAATTTTCTGGAACATTTAATCTCCATCTGGTGAGTTTTAACAAGGTTCCTAGATTAAAAACTCTAAAGGAGTAGACATATGGCTTAGAGCTTTTTTCCTCTAATCTGTTCATGTAGTGAATGTTAATGACTTTTCTTTTCTTTTCAATATCAAACCAAGCTTTCACTTGCAGGATGATCCCAACTTAGTTAGGACATACTCCATGTTTGACGTTGCAGGGTTGGGTTTGCTGGTATCTCCTGCAGAATTGTTTGCACCTGTATCTGTGTTCATGGATGAGACAGGCTTGGGACCGCCTGTGCGCATTTCTCAGACTCTCTGGCCGCAGGGTCCTGGGGCCACCACACGGCTTGGCAAACGCTCCCCAGTCAGGCTTTGCCTCCGAATGGCAGTCTCTGTGGCATTTTGTGAGACCTATTAGCAGAGCTGTCTCTGTCAGGGACAGTTGTCAGGGGCCAGGCTGGGCTTGCTGAAAAGGGTGTGAACGCCATCCTGTCTCCTTAATGACCATTGCCTCCCTAGGTCACTCATTCCATTGTGGTATGTTGGAATTTTCCAGAAAAGTGTCCATTTCATGTAACTTATCAGATGTGGGATAAGGTCATTCACAGAACCCTCTGCGGTCTTTCCTGTCAGTAGTTTTGTCCCACTGCCCCCATGATTCTTGGTGCCTTTTTAAAAAGCAATCTTTCCCAGGGGACTGTTTGAATTAATTTAATTAGTCTTTTTCAAATACCAAGACGGGGCTTTGTTGAGCTGTTCTTTTGGCTTGTTTTCCATTTTATTCATTTTTACTTTGCAGTGTTTCCTGCCTTGTGATTTGTTTGGCTTTTAAATTCTGCTGTCCTTTTTCTAGGGCTTCCCTGGTGGCTCAGTAGTAAAGAATCTGCCTGCAATGCAGGAGATTCGGATTCAATCCCTGAGCCAGGAAGATCTCCTGGAGGAGGTAACGGCTACCCACTCCAGTGTTCTTGCCTGGAGCATTCCATGGACAGCAGAGCCTGACAGGCTGCAGTCCGTGGGGTCGCAAAGAGTCGGGCATGACCGAGCAACGATGGATGGTCCTTTTTCGAACTTTTTCAGTTGAATGCTGAGTTCATCAGCTTCGAGCCATTCTTTTTTTTGCTAACATAAGCATTTAAAGTCATGCCTCAGTTTTGTTGCATGCTACTTCCAATGCCATTCAATTCCAGTGAGTCTAGGGTTTTCTTTAGCCCATGAGCTCTTTAGAAGCAGGCTTCTTGTGTTGGCTTTGGTTTTGCCCATTCAACCATAAGACGAGTCTGTGGATCGTGGGACCAGCGGGTTAATGGGGTACCTCCTGGCCAGCGTGAGGTCTCTTTCCCTTAAGGTGCCCCCCAGCAATGTGCCGGCACTCCAGGGGAGGGTCAAGGGCTAGACTGGGCCCCAGTTCAAGTGGCTCAGACTATACACAGGGGGCAGGACAAGCATGCACAGGTCTCCCCCCATGGGGGTGATCTGGGGTGTGTCCTCAGCTCCTAACCACGCCTGTTTCTCTGCCACAGGGGGACCTGGCCAAGAAGAAGATCTACCCCACCATCTGGTAAGCCTGTGGCCCCACTACCTTCTGTGGCCCCGCGCCCCCTCGCCCTTGCCACAGCCATGCTCTGCCCTCAGGTGGCTGTTCCGGGATGGCCTTTTGCCCGAAGACACCTACATCGTGGGCTATGCCCGCTCCCGCCTCACAGTGGCTGACATCCGCAAGCAGAGCGAGCCCTTCTTCAAAGTGAGTGGCTTCTGGGGTCTCGGCAGGTGGCACACACCACCACCCCCCATCCCATCACAAAGGCCCTTCGTCCTGCCCCTCCTGTGCCCAGCCACCCCCTCCCTGGCACCTCCCAGCCCCCTGTGACTTGGGCTTACCACTTCCTTCCCACTGTACCCTGTGACCTCTCAAACATGGAGATGCCTGCCTTCTCTTAACACACGGTACTTAGGTGGCATGACTTTAGAGAGAGAGCTTTCTCCCAGGTCCCAGTTTGCTGGACTCTGGCTTCTGTCTTAGGGCATGGAGGCCCCCACCCCCACCCCCGTGGGCGTGCTGGAGCTGTGAGTGACCCCAGTGCGAGGCTAGGATGGCTGACCTCTCAGGAAGCCCGCTCTGCCTATGGGCTCACAGGAGAGCAAGGTCAGGGAGCCAAGATGCTTGTGTCCGTGTTGCCCAGGCTACCCCGGAGGAGAAGTCCAAGCTGGAGGAGTTCTTTGCCCGCAACTCCTACGTGGCCGGCCAGTACGATGACACTGCCTCCTACGAGCGCCTCAACAGCCACATAAATGCCCTTCACCAGGGCACACAGACCAACCGCCTCTTCTACCTGGCCTTGCCCCCGACTGTCTATGAGGCTGTCACCAAAAACATCCATGAGACCTGCATGAGCCAGACGTAAGGCTGGTCTTTGTCCCTACCTTCCTGCCTCCAGGGTGTGCCCTACCCTGGTGTGACCTGCCCCAGCAAGCTGAGCAGAGCCCCCAGGGCCAGCCGGTCTGCTACTGCTGCTGTTAAGTCGCCTCAGTCATATCCGACTCTGCGACCCCACAGACGGCAGCCCAGCAGTCTCCTCTGTCCCTGGGATTCTCCAGGCAAGAACACTGGAGTGGGTTGCCATTTCCTTCTCCAGTGCATGAAAGTGAAAAGTGAAAGTGAAGTCGCTCAGTCGTGCCCAACTCTTAGCAACCCCATGGACTGCAGCTTACCAGGCTCCTCCGTCCATGGGATTTTCCAGGCAAGGGTACTGGAGTGCGGTGCCATTGCCTTCTCTGGCCAACCGGTCTAGGGAGTCTGAAAAAGATAGATGCCCCTGGTTTGTAACTTCCATGAATTCAGTCTATGAAGAATGGGCATTTTCCGTTTTCTGGAAGTTTCCCAAAAATGCTGGCACCCGTATTTACCATCCAGTTCAGTTCAGTTCAGTCGCTCAGTCGTGTCCGACTCTTTGCAACCCCATGAATCACAGCACGCCAGGCCTCCCTGTCCATCACAAACTCCTGGAGTTCACTCAGACTCATGTCCATCAAGTCAGTGATGCCATCCAGCCATCTCATCCTCTGTCGTACCCTTCTCCTCCTGCCCCCAATCCCTCCCAGCATCAGAGTCTTTTCCAATCAGTCAACTCTTCGCATGAGGTGGCCAGAGTACTGGAGTTTCAGCTTCAGCATCATTACCTCCAAAGAAATCCCAGGGCTTATCTCCTTCAGAATGGACTGGTTGGATCTCCTTACAGTCCAAGGGACTCTCAAGAGTCTTCTCCAACACCACAGTTCAAAAGCATCAATTTTTCGGCACTCAGCCTTCTTCACAGTCCAGCTCTCACATCCATACATGACCACAGGAAAAACCATAGCCTTGACTAGACGGACCTTTGTTGGCAAAGTAATGTCTCTGCTTTTCAATATGCTATCTAGGTTGGTCATAACTTTCCTTCCAAGGAGTAAGCGTCTTTTAATTTCATGGCTGCAGTCACCATCTGCAGTGATTTTGGAGCCCAGAAAAATAAGTCTGACACTGTTTCCACTGTTTCCCCATCTATTTCCCATGAAGTGATGGGACCAGATGCCATGATCTTTGTTTTCTGAATGTTGAGCTTTAAGCCAACTTTTTCACTCTCCTCTTTCACTTTCATCAAGAGGCTTTTTAATTCCTCTTCATGTTCTGCCATAAGGGTGGTATCATCTGCATATCTGAGGTTATTGATATTTCTCCCAGAAATCTTGATTCCAGCTTGTGTTTCTTCCAGCCCAGTGTTTCTCGTGATGTACTCTGCATATAAGTTAAATAAGCAGGGTGACAATATACAACCTTGACGTACTCCTTTTCCTATTTGGAACCAGTCTGTTGTTCCATGTCCAGTTCTAACTGTTGCTTCCTGACCTGTATACAGATTTCTCAAGAGGCAGGTCAGGTGGTCTGGTATTCCCATCTCTTTCAGAATTTTCCACAGTTTATTGTGATCCACACAGTCAAAGGCTTTGGCATAGTCAATAAAGCAGAAATAGATGTTTTTCTGGAACGCTCTTGCTTTTTCCATGATCCAGCGGATGTTGGCAATTTGATCTCTGGTTCCTCTGCCTTTTCTAAAACCAGCTTGAACATCAGGAAGTTCACGGTTCACATATTTCTGAAGCCTGGCTTGGAGAATTTTGAGCATTACTTTACTAGTGTGTGAGATGAGTGCAGTTGTGCAGTAGTTTGAGCATTCTTTGGCATTGCCTTTCTTTGGAATTGGAATGAAAACTGACCTTTTCCAGTTCTGTGGCCACTTCTGAGTTTTCCAAATTTGCTGGCATATTGAGTGCAGCACTTTCACAGCATCATCTTTCAGGATTTGAAATAGCTCAACGGGAATTCCATCACCTCCACTAGCTTTGTTCGTAGTGATGCTCTCTAAGGCCCACTGGACTTCACATTCCAGGATGTCTGGCTCTAGGTCAGTGATCACACCATCGTGATTATCTGGGTCCTGAAGATCTTTTTTGTACAGTTCTGTGTATTCTTGCCACCTCTTCTTAATATCTTCTGCTTCTGTTAGGTCCATACCATTTCTGTCCTTTATCGAGCCGATCTTTGCATGAAATGTTCCCTTGGTATCTCTAATTTTCTTGAAGAGATCTCTAATCTTTCCCATTCTGTTGTTTTCCTCTATTTCTTTGCATTGATCGCTGAGGAAGGCTTTCTTATCTCTTCTTGCTATCCTTTGGAACTCTGCATTCAGATGCTTATATTTTTCCTTTTCTCCTTTGCTTTTCGCTTCTCTTCTTTTCACAGCTATTTGTAAGGCCTCCCCAGACAGCCATTTGCTTTTCTGCATTTCTTTTCCATGGGGATGGTCTTGATCCCTGTCTCCTGTACAATGTCACGAACCTCATTCCATAGTTCATCAGGCACTCTATCTATCAGATCTAGACCCTTAAATCTATTTCTCACTTCCACTGTATAATCATAAGGGATTTGATTTAGGTCATACCTGAATGGTCTACTGGTTTCCCCTACTTTCTTCAATTTCAGTCTGAATTTGGCAATAAGGAGTTCATGATCTGAGCCACAGTCAGCTCCCGGTCTTGTTTTTGTTGACTGTATAGAGCTTCTCCATCTTTGGCTGCAAAGAACATAATCAATCTGATTTCGGTGTTGACCATCTGGTGATGTCCATGTGTAGAGTCTTCTCTTGTGTTGTTGAAAGAGGGTGTTTGGTATGACCAGTGCATTTTCTTGGCAAAACGCTGTTAGTCTTTGCCCTGCTTCATTCCCTATTCCAAGGCCAAATTTGCCTGTTACTCCAAGTGTTTCTTGACTTCCTACTTTTGCATTCCAGTCCCCTATAATGAAAAGGACATCTTTTTTGGGTGTTAGTTCTAAAAGGTCTTGTAGGTCTTCATAGAACCACTCAACTTCAGCTTCTTCAGCATTACTGGTTGGGGCATAGACTTGGATTACTGTGATATTGAATGGTTTGCCTTGGAAACGAACAGAGATCATTCTGTCGTTTTTGAGATTGCATCCAAGTACTGCATTTTGGACTCTTTTTGTTGACCATGATGGCTACTCCATTCTGAGGGATTCCTGCCCGCAGTAGTAGATATAATGGTCATCTGAGTTAAATTCACCCATTCCAGTCCATTTGAGCTCGCTGATTACTAGAATGTCGACATTCACTCTTGCCATCTCTTGTTTGACCACTTCCAATTTGCCTTGATTCATGGACCTGACATTCCAGGTTCCTATGCAATATTGCTCTTTACAGCATCGGACCTTGCTTCTATCACCAGTCCCACCCACAGCTGGGTATTGTTTTTGCTTTGGCTCCATCCCTTCATTCTTTCTGGAGTTATTTCTCCACTGATCTCCAGTAGCATATTGGGCACCTACTGACCTGGGGAGTTCCTTTTTCAGTATCCTATCATTTTGCCTTTTCATACTGTTCATGGGGTTCTCAAGACAAGAATACTGAAGTGGTTTGCCATTCCCTTCTCCAGTGGACCACATTCTGTCAGATCTCTCCACCATGACCCGCCCGTCTTGGGTTGCCCCACGGGCATGGCTTAGTTTCGTTGAGTTAGACAAGGCTGTGGTCCTAGTGTGATTAGATTGACTTGTTTTCTGAGTATGGTTTCAGTGTCTGCCCTCTGATGCCCTCTTGCAACACCTACCATCTTACTTGGGTTTCTCTTACCTTGGACCTTGGACATGGGGTATCTCTTCACGGCTGCTCCAGCAAAGTGCAGCCGCTGCTCCTTACCTTGGATTAGGGGTATCTCCTCACCGCCACCCTTCCTGACCTTCAACGTGGAATAGCGCCTCTAGGCCCTCCTGCGCCCGCGCAGCCACCGCTCCTTGGACGTGGGGTTGGTCCTCCCGGCCGATACCCCTAGCCTTGGGCGTGGGGTAGCTCCTCCTGGCAACCGCCCCTGACCTCAGACTTGGGTAACTCTTCTCTGCCGTTCCTGCACCGTTGCAGCCTGGCACTCTTAGCCGCTGCCCCTGACCTCGGACGTGGGGTAACTCCTCTTGGCCTCCGCCCTTCGGGCATGGGGTCCTCCCAGCTTCTGCCCCTGACCTCGGACGTGGGGTAGCTCCTCTCGGCCGCACTCAGTGCGCCGGTCGCAGCCATCGCGCATCCAGATCCCTATATAGACCCTCGGAGTCAGCTCCCCAGAAATCCCACTGTCCCTGGTAGCAGTCCCAACTAACACTACAAGGTGGCAGTGTTGCTCCACGAAACCTTTTCACTGCTGCCAGCTTATTCTCAGGCTCTCAGCACTTCCCACGGTCCCGTCGACCACCACCAGGGGGCGGTGTTGCTCCACGGGAACCCTGCTTCCTGTGACGCAGTAGCTCCTGCGTGCTTATGTCCCCCAAACCAGGACCATGTCTGTTTCACTTTGTCCAAGGTTTGGATGTGGAATGGCCACATTAACTCTCCGTTAGGATAAAGGGGGCTTCCTTTGTAGCTCAGTCGGTAAAGCATCTGCCTGCAGTGTAGGAGACCCAGGTTTGATCCCTGGGTGGGGAAGATCTCTTGGAGAAGGAAATGGCAACCCAGTCCAATATCCTTGCCTGTAAAATATCATGGACAGAGGAGCCTGGTGGGCTGCAGTCCATGGGGTCGCAAAGAGTCAGGTACAAGTGAGCGACTAACACTTACTTACTTCCTCACGTTTAAACCCTTGGGGGGAGCTATGCCTTTGGCATCCCCTCCCCCTGTTTTCCCACTAGCTCAGGGCACCCCCAGACCCTGCAGGAACCCTGCATTGCCAGGAGGGAGCAGAGAGGGCAGGAGGCGCTCCTCCCAGTCGCCAGCCAGTCAGGCTAGAAGGCTTCCGAGGAAGCTTTGAGCTGAGCCCCAAGGGCTGGGAATTAGAAGGGGTGTCCTCTGGGCAGAGGCCGGAAGAGACCCAGCCCTGCAGAACTTGGCTGGCCCAGCTGACTGCTGAGAGGAGGCGGGGAGTCTCTGCCTTCACTCTCTAGGGAAGGGAGGGTGGACGGGGATGGGAAGCTGAGCCATGCCCCACCCCAGGGAGGGTGATGTGGTTCTGGGCTCTCACAGAGGCTGGAACCGCATCATCGTGGAGAAGCCATTCGGGAGGGACCTGCAGAGCTCCAACCAGCTGTCCAACCACATCGCCTCCCTGTTCCACGAGGACCAGATCTACCGCATTGACCACTACCTGGGCAAAGAGATGGTCCAGAACCTCATGGTGCTGAGGTGCGCTGGGGCAGGGGTTGGGGGCCAGGGGTCCTGGGCCGTCCCCCTCCGATGCACAGTCAGCCTCCGTGTGCCCCTCCCCCAGGTTTGCCAACAGGATCTTCGGGCCCATTTGGAACCGGGACAACATCGCCTGCGTCATCCTCACCTTCAAAGAGCCCTTTGGCACTGAGGGTCGTGGGGGCTACTTTGATGAATTTGGGATCATCCGGTGAGAGCCTGGCTCCCTTATCTGGGGAGGTGGGCACAGGCACCATCCCACTTCCCCTGCAGGTCCCCCCGCCCCGCTCTGGGCTCCTGGACCCTGATGTTCAAGTTGGGCAGCATGAGTGTCCGAGCAGTCAGTGGGGACTGTAAAGGGTGGGGTCACTGTCTTCTGTCTTTCCTCAAGGGGACCTGGCAGACACTGGGGATCAGGAAGGAAGCTCACTGCTTGTTGCTGGAAGGCCAACTTTGAGGCCCTGAATGCTGGGAAGGTGGCCGACGAGGGGCTAAGGGAGCTCATGCCTCACTTCTTCCTGCCCCCAGGGACGTGATGCAGAACCACCTCCTGCAGATGCTATGTCTGGTGGCCATGGAGAAGCCCGCCTCCACTGACTCAGATGACGTGCGCGATGAGAAGGTGGGTGGGGCCGCCCCCTCCCTGCCCAGCCCCCTTTCCTTAGCCACCCATCCTGAGCACCAGTTGCCCTGGGCCAGGAGGCAGGCAGCCTGTCAGAGAACTGGCAGGGCCATGCGACCGAGCTTCTCCTGGAGAAGAACCAAGGGTGGGGTGAGGTGGTCCCAGAGGGCCCTTGCGGGATGGAGCCTGAAGCCCGACTCTGGAAGCAGGAGCAAAGCTGCACGCGGGACACGTCCTGACTATCAGGGCCACTCGCCCATCCAGGAAGGCCACCCCTGGGCATTAACATGGCTCCCTGGTGCCCGGTGTCCTCTTTACCCAAGGGGCCTGTCTTCCCGGCTCTCCTGCAGGTCAAGGTGCTGAAGTGTATCTCAGAGGTGCAGGCGAGCAACGTGGTCCTGGGCCAGTATGTGGGGAACCCCGACGGAGAGGGGGAGGCCACCAAAGGGTACCTGGATGACCCCACGGTGCCCCGCGGGTCCACCACGGCCACCTTTGCGGCTGCTGTCCTGTATGTGGAGAATGAGCGCTGGGACGGTAGGTGGCGCCGCCATCCCATGGGGATGGGAGTCGGCCCCTGCAGCCAGCCAAGCGCTCCCCAAAGCCTGCTGTGTCCATCCCCCGTCTCCTCACAGGGGTGCCCTTCATCCTGCGCTGCGGCAAAGCCCTGAACGAGCGCAAGGCCGAGGTGCGCCTGCAGTTCCGTGACGTGGCCGGGGACATCTTCCGGCAGCAGTGCAAGCGCAACGAGCTGGTAATCCGCGTGCAGCCCAACGAGGCCGTGTACACCAAGATGATGACCAAGAAGCCTGGCATGTTCTTCAACCCTGAGGAGTCGGAGCTTGACCTGACCTATGGCAACCGATACAAGGTGGGCACCCGCCCGCCCCCTGGGCAGGGGCGGCAGCCCAGGGATCCACGGGGCTCACCAACTTGGTGACACCCTGTGGCCTGCTCGCAGAACGTGAAGCTCCCTGACGCCTACGAGCGCCTCATCCTGGACGTCTTTTGCGGGAGCCAGATGCACTTCGTGCGCAGGTGAGGAGAGGCACCCCCCTCGCCCTCCCTCCTTCCCCGCCCCCCCCTCCATCCCCCTCTTCATCCCCCTCCCTCCGTGGTCACACTGGCCTCCCATCCCCACCCCTGTCCCTTCAGTGATGAACTGCGGGAGGCCTGGCGGATCTTCACTCCACTGCTCCACCACATTGAACGCGAGAAGGCCCGGCCCATCCCCTACGTGTACGGCAGGTACGTCTATGCAGGAGGTGCGGCGGACAAGACGGGGTGTGGATGGGGGGGTGACGGGAGTGGAGGGGGGGCGAGGGGGGACCCTGTGGCTCAGGGCTCCCTCACCGCTCCCCACTGCCTGTCCCCCTGCCAGCCGGGGCCCTGTGGAGGCAGACGAGCTGATGAAGCGTGTGGGCTTCCAGTACGAGGGCACCTACAAGTGGGTGAACCCCCACAAGCTCTGAGCCGGCCCCCCTCCCGTGCGCCCTGGCCCTGCCCACCTCTCTCGCTCCACACCCCCTCCCACCAGACCCAGCTCCAGAGGACTCGGGACCACCGCCCCCAGCCCCACATTCCTGCCCTGGGCTGGGGCCACCCCCCCACCCACTCCTCAGCCCAGTCGCATTCCTCGGCCAGCCAGCACTGTGACCCCACCCGCACCCGACCCCAGCCAGCCTGTATCCCCAGGACTGAGCCCCCCCCCCCCCCCCCCGCCGCCCAGAGCAAGGAAGAGGAGGGCTATAGTTGGGGAAGATGGGGGCAAGGTCCTCAGAAGGCCGAGAATGGGCCCCCCCCACCCCCAGTCTCAGCGCCATTCCACATTCCTGGTCCCCCCACGGAAGGGACGTCCACGCCACCCAGTGCCCTCCCTGCGCTGGGCCCTCCGAATGTCCGTGTGCCCCCCAGGCCCCCCACCACCATAACTCAGCACTCCACAACCACCCCGTCTCACTCCCTCAGCACCGGAAAAGCAAAAGCAGCAAAGTGCCATTAAATCAGCAAACTAAGCCACCCTGCTCTGGGTCCTTTCTTGCCTCCTGCGACAGTGGGAGGGCGCCCCTGTGGCTGCCTGCCCACCTGCCCTGTCCCCACCATCGGCTTGCCCCAACACCCACTTCCCTTGACCACCAGATTGGGTGGGCACGTGGATTACCTCCGCCCCAACCAAGCCGTGGGATCTTGTCAGACCACCACTTGTGGCACAAGAACAAGTCATGTTCCTTTTATTCATTTCCCCCCGCCACGACAAAGTATTTAGGAAGGAGTGGCTAAGGGACTTGGGGACATAAACCAAGGGGGACAGGCGAGTCCAGGGCACACAACAGTCTGGCACCACGGAGAGGTACACAGCTGGCCTTCACGCCTGAGACCAAGAGCAGGCGCCCTCCAGGGGATCTGCTGGCTTCCTTGAGCCTGGCTGCCTCTGGCTCCATCTTCACATAAGCTTCTCCCTTGACCAGGACACCAGTCATCCTGGACTGGAGGCCCTATCTCCCCCAGGATGACCTTAATCTCAACTAGCCAGATTATCTCTTCACACGCCTCATTGCTGAACGAGAGCACAAGGGGCCAGGTGAGCCTGCCCCCCAAAGGCAGTGCCCCTCCAGGCGTCTGTCCGGCCTTTCCCCTCGACCAAGCATCAGGAAGGGGGCTGCAGCCGCTCCTGTGGTCCCCGCCCTGGGCCTGAGTTCTGGGACATGTGGCTGACCCAAAACATACAGGATGCTCCTCGTTTGCCAGGATGTTTCATGGAGGGACCAAGCCAGCCACCCAACATGTGACCTGAGCAGGCAAGGTCCACTCCCCAGGTCCCCACGGCTGGCAGGGCTCAGGGGTCATGGAGCCAGGGAGGTCTGTGACCGTGGGGCCAGGCCCGCAGGCTGTTTGTTGGCAAGAGCTTGGCCACCGTGGCTCCTCACTTGAGCTTGGGCTGTGTAGGGAGACCACCAGGTTCACGTGGACCTAGATTGAGCAGAAAAGGACTTGCTGGGCTAGGGACAGCTGGAATCCAGACCCCATGGTGCCTTCAGGTCTGCATGGAGCAGCTGAGAAAGCCCCTTGTGGACATTTGGGCTTCATTTGGGGTGGGGACGCTGGCCTTGGTTCTCTTCCCTGTGCCGGTGGCCTGGGGAAGGGGCAGTGAGTCTTTCATTCTAATGCTCTGGCTCCTGCATAGCTAGAGAGTCCTGTCCTGTCCTGGACGCTATGGGGCAGCTGTGTGCCCACAAAGGCCAGATGCTATGCTTAGTCGCTCAGTCATGTCTGATTCTTTGCGACCCTGTGGACTGTAGCCCGCCAGGCTCCTCTGTCCATGGAATTCTCCAGGCCAGAACACTGGAGTGGGTTGCCATTCCCTTCTTCAGGGGCTCTTCCCCACCCAGGGATCCAACCACCGTCTCCGGCATTGCAGGCGGATTCTTTACCATCTGAGCCACCAGGGAAGCCCTCAGGAGAAAAAGTAAAGAAACAAAAGAGCCTTTCTTGACCCTGCTGGGGTCTTTGTGCTCAGGGCCCCCTCACACAGCTCCACAGACACCTACAGACTTTGGGGGGTCCAGTAGAGCTGAGTTCTGGGGAGAGTCATCCCAAGCCCCTTGGAAAGCCTTCTGGCATGGCATCACTGAGTGGGACACTTAACAGCATGGAGGATCCATGTAGGGCCAGGAACCAGAAGTGGAAGAGAGACTAAGCTCTTCCTGGACCCCCAACATGTGATGACTACGTGGGAGTAGGGAGGGCAGGGTGGGGACCCCCAAGCTGATCCTCTCTGAGTGTCCCCACCATGACACAGGGCCCAGGCTAGAGAAGTTAGTGGACAGCTCAGATCTTGGTGCTACCCTGTGGCAGAGATGAGAGGGCCCTGGTGAGGATGCTCGACTCACTGGATGCCCGGTGCCAATGAAGGACAGACGTGAAGGACCTGAGAGGGACAGTAGCTGTAATCTCAGCTCTAGGAGCTTGCAATGCAAAAGAGGCATGAGGTCCTGGTTGTTGTTCATTCACTCAGGCATGTCCAACTCCTTGAGAATGCATGGACTGCAGCACGCCAGGCTTCCCTGTCCTTCACCATCTCCCAGAGTTTACTCAAACCCGTGTCCATTGAGTCGGTGATGCCATCCAACCATCTCATCCTCTGTCGTCCCCTTCTCCTGTCCTCAGTCTATCCTAGCATCAGGGTCTTTTCCAATGAGAAAAGGCTCTTTGCATCAGGTGGCCAAAGTATTGGAGCTTCAGCTTCAGCATGAGTCCTTCCAATGAGTATTCAGGGTTGATTTCCTTTAGGATGCACTGGTTTGATCTCCTTGCTGTCCAAGGGATTCTCAAGAGTGTTCTCCAGCACCACAGTTTGAAAGCATCAATTCTTTGGCACTCAGCCTTTGTTATTGTCCAAGTCTCACATCTGTACATGATTACTGCAAAAACCATAGCTTTGACCGGATGGAACTTTGTCAGCAAAGTGATGTCTCTGCTTTTTAATACTCTGTCTAGTTTTGTCATAGCTTTTCTTCCAAAGAGCAAGGGTCTTTTAACTTCATGGCTGAAGGCACCATCTGTAGTGATTGTGGAGCCCAAGAAAATAGTCGGTCCCTGTTTCCATTGTTTCCCCATCCATTTGCCATGAAGTGATGGGACCAGATGCCATGATCTTAGTTTTTTGAATGTTGTTTTAAGCCAGCTTTTTCACTCCTCTCTTCCAGCCTCATCAAGAGGCTCTTTAGTTCCTCTTCTCTTCCTGCCATAAGAGTGGTGTCATCTGCATATCTGAGGTTATTGATATTTCTCCCAGCAGTCTTGATTCCAGCTTGTGATCCATCCAGCCTGGCATTTCTCATGATGTACTCTGCAAATAAGTTAAATAAGCAGGGTGGCAATATACTGCCTTGACATACTCCTTTTCCTATTTGGAACCAGTCTGTTGTTCCATGTCCAGTTCTAACTGTTGCTTCCTGACCTGCATACAGGTTTCTCAAGAGGCAGGTCAGGTGGTCTGGTATTCCCATCTCTTTAAGAATTTTCCAGTTTGTTGTGATCCATACAGTCAGAGGCTTTAGCGTAGTCAATGAAGCAGAAGTAGATGTTTTTCTGAAATTGGCTTTTTCTATGATCCAAAAGATGTTGGCAGTTTGATCTCTGGTTCCTCTGCCTCTTCTAAATCCAGCTTGTACATCTGGAAGTTCTAAGTTCACATACTATTGAAACCTAGCTTGAAGGATTTTGAACATTACTTTGCTAGCATATCAAATGAGAGCAATTGTGCAGTAGTTTGAGCATTCTTTGGCATTGCCTTTCTTTGTGATTGGAATGAAAACTGACCTTTTTCAGTCCTGTGGCCACTGCTAAGTTTTCCAAATTTACTGGCACATTGAGTGCAGCACTTTCACAGCATCATCTTTTAGGATTTGAAACAGCTCAACTGGGATTCCATCACCTCCACTCACTTTGTTCATTGTGATGCTTCCTAAGGCCCACTTGACTTCACACTCAAGGATGTCTGGCTCTAGGTGAGTGATCACACCATCGTGGTTATCTGGGTCACTAAGACCTTTTTGTATAGTTCTTCTGTGTATTCTTGCTAACTCTTCTTAATATCTTCTGCTTCTGTTAGGTCCATACCACCTCTGTCTTTTATTGTGCCCATCTTTGCATGAAATGTTCCCTTGGTGTCTCTAATTTTTTGAAGAGATTTCTAGTCTTTCCCATTCTATTGTTTTCTTTTTTCTTTGCATTGTTCACGTAAGAAGCCTTTCTTACCTGTCCTTGCTATTCTTTGGAACTCTGCGTTCAATTGAGTATATCTTTCCCTTTCTCCTTTACTGGTTCCAGTTAAGAGCATTCAACTGTCACCTCCATTCCAGGTGCCTACAAGGAGGCACAAGATTGAAGGGGGGGACCCTGTAAGGACAGTCACTGGTCCCCTCATCTCTGAATAGTCCTTAGGGCCTCACTGAGTCACACCTTTGTACCTACTCTGGCAGTGGCAGAGGTGGCGTTGGGTGAGGGCATTCAACTGTCACTGGCAACCCAGTTGCCTAATCTAGGGTCCAGGCAAGAGGTCCCGTGTAAGAACAGTCACCTGTCACCTCAGCTCCGGGTGCCTACTTGGGAGTAGAGGCAGATGCCAGCACATGGGCATGAGCACAGAGGCCCCCATGAGCCCTGTCACTTGACAACTCCACACGCAGCGTCTGCACAGAGAAGGCAATGAGGGATTGGCTGAGGGCATGGGTTCTGGGTGCCCACAGTTGGCACGAGGAGCCAAGCAAACACCGGGAACTAGCACTGCGGCTGTGGGAGCTGCCCTGCGGATGAGCAGGAGGGCCCAGAGGAGACATTCTGCACTGGGGCACATGACTTGCGAGGGTCTCATCCTCTCTTAAGTCCCCGTTGAAAAATATTCCCGGAGAAACAAAGCCGCCCACTGAAGCACAGAACACTGGGGAGGAGTCCTGGGCCTCTGGCCCTGCACCAGTGTGGTTTCCCTGGGGTTGATGAATGTGTCATTGGGCCCTCAGGAGGACTCATTAAACCAGCGTTTCCAAAATGTCTGCTCTGAGAAAGACGTAAACAGTGTCCTCTAAGCACTAGTAGTCTCCCCGCTGCCTGGTGCCTGGCTGGCAGCTCCAGAGTGGGACCAGCCACCAGCTTCATCTATTGGGCACCACAACACCCAGCATTGCAGGAAAGACCACTGAGGGAGGGCATGGTGCCCAGGGTTTGGTACTCACAGACAAGTGTTGTTGTCCAGTCAGTCATATCTGACTCTTTGCAACCCCATGGACTGCAGCATCCCAGGTTTCCCTGTCCTTCACCATCTCCCGGAGGTTGCTCAAACTCATGTCCATTGAGTCGGTGATGCCATCCAACCATCTCATCTTCTGTTGTCCCCTTCTCCTCCTGCATTCAATGTCCCAACATCAGGGTCTTTTCCAGTGAGTCAGTTCTTCACATCAGGTGGCCAAAGTAGTGGAGCTTCAGCTTCAGCATCAGTCCTTCCAATGAATATTTAGGACTAATGTCCTTTAGGATTTTCTGGTTTGATCTCCCTGCAGTCCAAGGGATTCTCAAGAGTCTTCTCCAGCACCACAGTTCAAAAGCATCAATTCTTTGGCGCTCAGCTTTTTTTATAGTCCAACTCTCACATCCATACATGACTACTGGAAAAACCATAACTTTGACTAGATGGACCTTTGCTGGCAAAGTGATGTCTCTGCTTTTTAATACTCGTCTAGGTTTGTGATAGCTTTTCTTCCAAGGAGCCAGCGTCTTTGAATTTCATAGCTGCAGTCAACATTTGCAGTGATTTTGGAGCCCAGGAAAATAAAGTCTATCGCCGTTTCCATTGTTTCCCCATCTATTTGCCATGAAGTGATGGGATCGGACGCCATGATCTTACAGATAGCAAATGGTCAGTACTACGTGATCCCAAATACTAATCGCTGACAGCTGCAGCAGGGGCCTGAAACATCACCTTGATCTTGTAGGGAGAAGGGGTGGGGGGGGGAGTGTTGTGGATGCCATTGTAGAAGTTCCTGGATGCTAACCAGAGCTCTGTCACTGCCTAGCTCTATCAACTTTCTCTGGTATTTTTGGTTCTTTCCTTAGGGAATTTTCCCATAAGTGAGGTCATTGGGTCAAAGGGCACGGATGTTTCTGTGGTTCTCACGCCGCCGGGCTGCAGACGTCCCAGACCAATGGGTTCAGGCTACAGGGTGGCCCAAGCTCTCCCAGCCCGGGGGTGGGGGGGCGGTGATCAGGGTGCCCCGGGCGGTGTCCGGGGTGCCTTCCTGAAGGAGGCTGGGGGAGCAGGCAGGAGGTAAGCGCGTGTGAGCGTGCCGCTCTCTGGACTGGCGAGCGGGGAGGCCGCTCAAGGCTGAGCCTGCTGGCTCCTGGATCATCGCATCCCGCCATTTCCCCGGACACGCCTCTGTTATTCCGTGTTACGAAAACGTACAGATTTGAACGTTGAAAGAATTTCTCATTACGCCCCGGGATCCCGCCGCCCGTTTGTAGGATTCGGATCTGAGCGCCGGGCAGGAGCGTAGCCCCGCCCTCAAAGCCTGGGAAGGCGGGGCTCTCCCCGCTGAGCGAAGTCTCAGAGGAGACGTCAGGGGCGGGACCGAGCGTGGCCCCTCCCCCCGGAGCCCGGCCCGGGGGCTCTGCAGGAGAGTGCGTCGGGGGCGGGGCAAATTCGGGCCCCTCCTACCCGGTAGCCGGCTGCCCAGAGCTAGCCGGTGACGGCGGTGGCAGCTGCGGCCGTGCTCTCGCCCCAAGTCGCCATTGCTGGGCCTCTCGAGCTGCCCCGCGCAGCTCCCTGGCCTCGCCAAGTAGAGCGAGGCGGGTGGCCTCACGACGCTGCCTTCGATCCGGCTCGCATCCCTCCCTGCAGCGTCAGGCAAGTCTCTGGCTGGCCCGGCCCGCGTCGCCGGCCTCCATGCCCGGAGAGGTGGGGGGGGTCCTCCCGCGGGAGGGACCCGCATCTGGGAGAACCACTTCCACTTCCCAGCCCCAGAGGCTCCCGGGTGCTCGATCGTGACCCGCCTGGTTCCCGCGTCCCCTCCGGTCCCAGCCGGGTTTCTCTCCACGTCCCCAAGGGGCCTGGCCAGGGACTTAGACCAGCAAATCGGCGCACCGATAACTCCCGCACCATAACTGGGGCCCACCAAGAGGTCGTCCCTGACCCCCACCCAAACCTGCTGTTCTGCTTTGTTGCCCCCCTCCCCAGAGCGCAGGGTCCCCAAAGGCTGCACCTGCTGGCTGTCCCAGCCCAACGAGAGAAGTGGACATGAGGTTGGCAGGTGGGTGGCTTCCACCGTGAAAGGGAGAGTCTTGGAAAGCAGACTCGGCTGGAGGCCCAGCTGCCCAGAGGTCTGTCTGGAAGGGCGGGGAGGGCGGGAGTTGTGGGACCACTGCGTTTGTTGGGTTTTGCAGAAACACTCATTCTATGACCTTGAGCAAATCCTTTCACTTCTGAGGACTTCAGCTCCCAACTCTTTCAGTCGTGAGAAGAGGAGTATGATAGTCTGTTTCTCCCAAACGGGGTGACTGGCCACTCTTTGGAAAAAGAGCTATGTGAGAGACGCCCCAAGGAGTGCAGCAGCTGGGTGGACAGGGAGATGTGGTGGTCTTAGACAAGAAGCTGATCAAAGTGGCCCTGGGCTCAGATGGGAACCCACTGCCAGTTCTGCTGTTGCCTGGACAGTTGAGACAAAGTGGGCTTGGGGTCCCATCAGTTTTGGGGTGGACTTCCTAGTGGAAAAGGTTGCAGCACTATGAATGTATCCCAGGGAAGCTGGCCCATGAGGAACTGGCTGGGAAGATGTGGCCTCAAGAGTTGTCAGGGCTGGGCTGGGAAAATAAGAGTCACTGCTCTGTTGAATGTCAGTTCAAGGCTGGGAGCAGAGGAGGGCACTTATACAGATAGTTGAGGCAGGAGGGGAGAGTGAGAGAAGGGTATGGACACAGGATTTGGGGATTCCCCAGTGTCATTCTGTAATGTTTTCACTTGCCGCACTGTATGAATGGAGGGATCATTTGCTGAAAGACAAAATACCAGAAGAATAGTTTGCTTATTTGGGGTAGAATAGAGAAGATGAGTTCTGTTTTAATATTTAGTTTGAGACACCTGTGAAATATCCAAATAGCAATAGTAAAGTAGCAGTTGGCTATATAGATATGGCTCAGAAGACAGGACAGAGCCAGAGATAAACATTAAGGACAAGGAGAATGGATGACATGATCCAGGAAGGGTCCATGGAAGGAGGTGAGAAGGCCATGTGAGACAGAAACCAGGACAAGCCCAGGTCTTCAGGGCAGGGTCTCAGAGGACGAGAAGGGTGAGGAGCATCCTATGGGCTTCCAGGGTGCCAGCCCAGAAGGGTTTCTGCAGGAGGGCTTCAGCCTGGAGACAATGAGGGCCCACAGGTAACCCCGGGGCGCTGACCCCAAGAAGGTCCCAGGCCGGGGGCCTTGGCGACAGGCTGTCCTACGGGGCTGATGGAGGCCCGGGCAGAGAGGAGGAGATCAGAAGACAGAGGGAGCAGGAGGGAAATCTATGCAAGGAGGGAAGAGCCAGCATATGCGATTCTGGAGGGGCCTGAGAGGAGGGGAAGGGAGCAGATGGAGGCCAGTGGCTGGCTGGGGACGTGATCCCCAAGGACTGTCCTCCTGCATCTTCAGAGGACAGGAGATGTTGACTATAGAGGACCAAGAGTGAGACAGAGTGAGCTATTCCAAGAACCCCAGCCAGGGTGGGGAGCTGGGCACCCAGCTCACAGCAGGGGAAGGGAGGCCTGCCTGGCCTTCTAAAGGGGTAAGAGCCTTCTCCTCCATCATTGCAGGAGAAAGGAGGGCAGGGTGGTGCGGACTCAAATGCATGGGTACCTCAGGGGTTAGGGGGCTCCTCTGTCAGCATGGGAGGTGGGTAAAGCCCTCTCCAGCAGGGGCTCTGAAGGCCCCTCCACAACGCCAGGGAGAACCAAGCCAAGAGCCTTCCAGGTGCAGCGGCCTTTCCTCCTTCACCCACCAGGAGCTGATCTGCCTCTTGTGCCTGGTGGGTGGCCACAGGTACCCCCCACTCCTGTTCTCCCATCCCTTCCTCCCCAGCGGATGAGGAGATCTGCTCATGAGAAGGCCTGGGGTCATCCGGGAGCTCGCTGCCCTCAGAGGTGGCCTCGCTCATGTCTGTCCTGCTTCCAGGCCCCCTTCGCATCGTGGCCCTGGTCATCACCGTGGCTGTCACCTGGATTGTAGTCAGCATCCTCCTCAGTGGCCTTGGCTTTCCTTGGATCCAGCAACTCTTCGCCAGTGAGTGTGGGACTTTCCCTCACCCTGCTACAAGGGTCGCTGGTGGCAGGCAACCGGACCTGTGGGCTGAGGCTCAGGACGGGTCTGGCAGTGGTCTGGTTTGTCTGTTTCCTCCTGGCAGGACACCAGGAGCTGTCCTCACTGGTCTGCCTCTTGGTGTCCAGCACAGCCTGACCCTTACCACCCAGTTGCTTTGGCTGGACACACCAATCCCCACTCATTAGAATCCATTCAGTTCAGTTGGAGTCACTGGGGCCTGAGTAGGGGGGCAGGGGAGCTTCGGCTGAATCTTGGGGATGATGCCCTCGTTGGTCCCTGGAGGCTTTCCACTGGGTTCTGAGATGGGGAGGGAACTCGACCCCTTCTTGCCGGGGACACCTCATCTCTAAGGACTTTTCACAAGTCCCATCTACCCTTTTCTGAAACAGAGAGCTTTGCATGTGAATGTTTAGACTTGCCCAGGAATGTATGTGCCAGGATGAGCCTGGCATAGCCCCTGGCCCCTGATCCTGGCTTGCCCTCCACGTCGACTTCCTGGTACAGGACCAGGCTGCCCTACTAACAGAAACAACTCTCTGTACCCACAGGCCAAGAGAACTCAGTGACTGCAGGTAAGGTTCCTCTCACCTCACTGCTCCTGCAGTGTACCTACCCCTCTGACCACCTTTGTGACAGCTGTGCTTGTACCCAGCCCACTAGGGTTTCTCTTCTCCATTTACCCCTCCCCATACTGTAGCCCAGGAACTGCTTGCATGCTGGGAGTCCAGAGAACAAGTTACCTCCTTCCAGAATACCTAGGGAGGCCAGGCATAGGATAGACATTGCCATTCTGAAAGGGAGGAATTGTAAGGAATAAAGAGGTCATCAGTCTCAAGCAAGTCCAAATCCCAGCAGGGCAGATCCATTCCATTTCAAAGCCTAAGAAGAATCCCTGGGCCTTTGAGGGGGTGAAGGTTGGCGGGGCTCTGGAATATAGGGGGCGATCTTACCCTCCCTTTGGGTCCAAGCCAACTGTGGCCTCTGCAACTATTGACCTGCCCTTGGAATTCTCCTTCCTCCCTTCCATCCTTTGTCTGTCTCTCTCAGTCCAGCCTGGAAATGTTCCTACTTGTATACGAGTCTCAAAAAACCTTGTTTATCTCCTTTGGAATTCATGAGGGTCTAAGCTATAGACAAGAGAGTCCTCCAGATCATTCCTGGATAACGTCATCTCTCTCTCCTGGCTTCTGCTGACACAGCTGAGTGGGTCTACAAGTCACCCGTCTAGCTCTTAACAAACAGTTGTCCAGCCACACCCTGGGTGTTGTCTCCTGAACCTGCCCTTCTCATTTTTTTTTTTTTTTGCAATATGGTTAGGCTGAGAATTTTCCAGACCTTCACATTCTGGTTCTTTCATGCTTAACTGGCCTGTCTTCCCTCCCATGTTATTGTGAGCGACAAGGAGAAATCCTCAACACTCTGCTTAGAAATCTCCAAGTTCAGCCTTCACGAGTTGTACCTTCCACAAAACACTAGAACACAATTTGGCCAAGTTCCTTGCCACTTGATGACAAGGGTGGCCTTTTGGCCAGTGTCCCAGAACACATTCCTCATTTCTGTCTGAGAGCTCACCAGAAGCACCTTTAGCATTCACATTTCTAGTGACATTCTGGGCACAGTGATGTGTGTATTCTCCATGAGGGTAGAAGCTTTCTCTACTGTTCTCCCTTCTTTCTGAGCCCTTAGCAGAATTACCTCCAATGGCTATATGTCTACTAACAGTCTCTTCAAGGCAATCTAGACCTTTTCTAAGAAGTACCTCAGAATCCTACAGCCTCTACCCATTACCCGGTTGGAAAGCCATTTCCACATTTTGGGGGATTTATTACAGTAGCACCCCACTTCCTGGTCTCAAACTCTGTATCCATTTCCTGGGGTGGCCATACCAAAGTGGCAGAAACTGGGTGGCTTAAACAGTAGAAGGATATTCTTTCTGTTCCAGAAGCTCCAAGTCTGAGATCTAGATATTGAAAGGCTACTCTCATCCAAGAGGCTCCAGGGGAGGCTCCTTCTGGCATCTTCCAGCTTCTGGTAGCCCCAGGTGGCCCCTGGCTTGTGATTTCATCCCTTCTGTCTCAGCGCCCATTTTCACATGGCCTTCTCCTCCACGTCTGTGTCTTCTGTCTTCTAAGACCACACATCATTAGATTTAAAGTGATTAGTGAAGTCGTTCAGTCGTGTCTAACTCTTCATGACCCCATGGACTGTAGCCTACCAGGCTCCTCTGTCCATGGGATTTTCCAGGCAAGGGTACTGTAGCAGGTGGCCATTTCCTTCTCCAGTCATTAGATTTAGGGCCCACCCTATTCCAGGGTGATCGCCTCTAAATGAATTATAATGTCAGTAACCCTGTTTCCACTGAAGGTCACGTTTTGAGGTCCTAGGGCTTCAGAGCCTCTTCTGTGGGAACACAATTCACCTCGTAACACACCATCCTCCTGGCGGCTCTCCTACTATCCTCTGTTCTCCCACCAGTGGCCAAAGAGCCTCCCTGAGGGTCCCTGACCTCAACCTGAGCCATGTCTCCTCCGCACGCCAGTCCCCTGGTCTGTGATCACTCATTCGTCCCTATGGGCTGGCCCTGACCACCCCCTCTCCGGTGTCCGGTGCCCCCAGGGCCAGGCCCAGGAGTCACGCTGGTTGTCCCCACAGAGCCGCGGGCAAGGAAGTACAAATGCGGTCTGCCCCAGCCGTGCCCCGAGGAGCACCTGGCCTTCCGTGTGGTCAGCGGCGCTGCCAATGTCATTGGACCCAAGATCTGCCTGGAAGACAGGATGTGAGCCTCTCGGGATGGGGGCGGGGAGGGAAGCAGGGGCTGCATGCCATTGATGGGCCATTGGAAAGCTTTGACCCGCTTCCAGGCTCATGAGCAGTGTCAAGGACAACGTGGGCCGGGGACTGAACATTGCCCTGGTGAATGGTGAGTTCCCCATGGAGCAGAGATGCAAAGCCGAGTGGCAGCCTGCCACCCTCTGTCCACATGCCCACTCCGGGAATTCCTGGGGGGCCTGGGGCGGTAGCGGGCAGTGTGTAGGAGCTGAAGGTTCCACAGAAGTGACCCGATGGACAAGAGCAGGGTAGCAGTGAAGATCTCGAACTTTCCAGGGATGGGAGGCTGCTGCCTGGGGAGCCCCCGGAGGGCCGCCAATGCCTGGCAGCCTTGGGTGTGTCCTGGCATGTGAACCAGCAGCACGGTGGTAGGCATTCACATGTTGGGGGTATTGGGGGGAGCTTTTGGAAGGGCTGCTGATCTGGGGGCTCCGGGTGGCATCACTCTGGCAGCTCCTGCAGCAGCGCCCAATTCTTCCCCCTACCCAGGGGTAAATGGAGACCTCATCGAGGCCCGCGCCTTCGACATGTGGGCGGGAGGTGAGTCAGGCTGCCACTACTACTTTCTGACTGTGGGTGGAATGACAGCTCCTTTGCCCTGAACGCTGTTCCCTCTAGGTTCCCCTGGGCAGCTCAAGCACTCCCTCGCCTTCAGAAAAGGTGGGGAGAAGGACCGGTGTACAATCAGGGCTTTGGCCCTGGCTTCTTGTTTTCTGGGCTTCCCTGGTGGCTCAGATGGTAAAGCATCTGCCTGCAATGTGGGAGACCTGGGTTCAATCCCTAGGTCGGGAAGATCCCCTGGATAAGGGAAATGGCAATCCACTCCAGTACCCTTGCCTGGAGAAATCCCATGGACGGAGGAATCTGGTGGGCGACAGTCCATGGGGTCGCAAAGAGTCGGCCATGACTGAGCAACTTCCCTTTTTCTTTCTTTCCTTACTTGTTTCCGAAACTCTTCTATTTCTTATTATCTGGTTCCTAAACTCACTTGGCGACCTGGCTTGGCATGAATCCCTGGCCCACTCCCTGCTTTAGTTTCCTTGTTTGGAGAACGGGTTGGTGAGGGAGGGGTGCTCAGAGGTGGCCAGTGCTCCATGGGACCTGTCCCCCCAGATGTCAACGACCTGCTGAAGTTCATCCGGCCGCTTCACGAAGGCACCCTAGTGTTTGTGGCTTCCTACGACGACCCAGCCACCAAGTAAGTGATGGCCGAGGCCGGCCTCAGCCTCATCCGTCTAGGGTCACAGCTCACCTCTTTTCCTTCTGTGCGTCAGGATGAATGAAGAGACTCGGAAGCTTTTCAGTGATCTGGGCAGCAAGAACGTCAAGGACCTGGCCTTTCGGGACAGCTGGGTGTTTGTGGGGGCCAAGGGTGTGCAGAATAAGAGCCCCTTTGAGCAGGTATGGACACAAAGCCTGGAACCCCCACTGCCTGGCCCAGGGCAGTCTGCCCGCCCCTCTGGCCTGCATCCTCCAAGGTCCCCTTCTGTTCATGCCACAGCCTTCCCTGAATTCTGCCCAGCACACCTGCCCCCCGCCCCACAGTGGTCCTGGCTGTGCACAAGGAGGGCAGTAACTTTGATCTTCTCTCTCTTGTCTGGATTTCCCCCTAAAGAACCTTTGAATGGCAAAGCTTTCACATGAGCAAGAGTCACAGTTAAGACACCTCCCTGCTATACATCTTCAAGATGCTTGCCAGACATCTTGTCAGTTGTTTGGTTAAGATTCCATGCTTCCACTGCCAGGGGCAAGGGGCATGGGTTCTATCCTTGGTCAGGGAACTGAGATCCCTCATGCCACGTGGTACAGCACCACCCCCACCCCCAAAAGATTCTCAGTGATGTCCCATCCCTGCCAAACCCAGGACCCCAGTTTAACCTGTACACCATGCTCCCCAGCTGCCCTCATTGGGAGGCCCCCCGCCCCCAAACCCTGCTCCCCGCAACAGGGCAAGGCAAACAGGCCATTCCAATGGTTTCTGGAAGGCTCCAGCTGCCAAAAAAGCAGCTTGACTCCCAGACAAGAAATGTCCCTTTGGGCCTCACTCTTGACACAGCTTTCATGGGCTCCCTGTGGGCGAGGTGGGGGCTGGGACACACCCCGTCCTTCCCTTCCCAGCATGGGCCAGGCCCACCAGAGTTCTGAGAACCTGACCCCCTCCAGCTGTAAGGGGACAGCTGCCGCCATCTTTAGCTGAAAACACTGAGGCACTGGCAGACGGGGCTGGGTGCCCAGAGAATGCCCGCTTGGTTGACCCCAGCCCAAGAGGATGGAGGGTCTGTCTGGCCCCGGTGGCTGAGGATGAGTACATGCCTTCTTCTACCCCACAGCACGTGAAGAATAGCAAGCACACCAATAAGTACGAAGGCTGGCCCGAGGCGCTGGAAATGGAGGGCTGCATTCCCAGGAGGCCCGCAGCCAGCTAGGCGCCAGGCTCGCAGACGAAACTGAGCAAGGCTGCGTGTGCCCAGCCCCTGACGAGGCGCCAGCACAGGGCTGAGGCCCCGACCCCACACCCAGCACGTCGGGGCTTTGAGGTGGTGACCAGCGACCAGACAGTGACCAGTAGTGGGGGCTGCCCAGCGGACCCATCGCACTTTGTGTCTGGGGGGAACCCCAAATACCTGTCTCTTCTGAAAGCTGCTCCCCTAGTCAACCCCCAGCCAGGCTAGTCCCAAGCACCTGCAGCCCCAGGTTTGGTAGTGGCTGCCTAGAAGGTTTGGGCACCGTCCAGAACCTCTGCATCACAGAGTGCCTTGCGGCTCCATGGGCCAGGCCTGTTTCCAGCATGATTTGTTGTGCTGGGCCACCTGGCCACCTCCAGGGAGGGGCGGCCACCTTGGAGCCGGGCCAGCTGTGTGCTGAAGTTGCGGCCTGATGGCAGTCTCTGGAGTGGCAGGTGGTTGCCCCTGTGGTTTGTCAGAGGGCCTGCCTTCTCCATGACCTCTTAATAAACTGGTGGCCCCCAATAGGATGAAGTGTGTTCAGCGGGGTGAGTCAGGGGTGTTGGTGTCCTGGGGGAGGGACACGTCCCCGAGGCTCAACCGACTCGCCTCCACACCCTTTGTAATGGCCTGTGTCTCCAGGGTGCATGTCATCCACAGGCCCCTCTGCCCAGTGGGCATCCCTGTAGCCTTGCCTGGAAAGCTGATTCTGGCTGCTGGAAACTGGCTGAATCCCTTGGACACAGGCCTGTAGGGATAGGAGTGGGGATTCAAATCAACCCAGGAGGCTTCCCCCTCCTGCCCCGGCTCCCTCAAGAGCTGGTGCTTCTCCCCGCAGCACTCAGCTTTAGATCCCTTTGAAATCAGGGCACGAGAGATCAAGGTAGGGAGGCTATTTGGCACTTCTCAGAGATCACAGCTCTATTTCCCTACATTGGGTGAGAACCAGCAAGAAACGATAAGGAGTTTTGCTGGAAAAGTACACAAAGTGGCACAGAAATGGCCTGGTGTCAGGAAAAGGAGGGAAGGCAGTTTGGATTTCCCAGGTAGAGGAATCAGTTGGGCACCAGCCAGGTCACATTGAGGGTACCGTGGCGGGGGGCAGTGGACGTTTGAGTCCCCCTCTAGGGGTTAAGTGCTGCCAGAGTGTGAGTGCATCATCAGAAAATGAAGGTATTTAGGGAGGCGCGGAAGAGAGAGAGAGTCCTGGGATGGCCCAGGAGGAGAGGCTGTGGCTGTGGGGCCACAATCACAGCCATAAAGGGTCAGGGAGTTGCAGACGTGAGGGCAGCCTGAATTTCTTGCCTGGGAGATGGTGATCACACGAGCTGAAGACCAGCCTGACCCCGTGCCAAGAACTTGAGATGTTTTCATTTTTACATGGACTTTGTTTTTTAGAGTTTTAGGTTCCCAGCAAAGTTGAGCAGAAAGTCCAGAGTTCCCTTATACCCAGCCTCCACTGAAACGTCATCACCACCCAAAACCCAGGGTGGACTTTGGGGTTCCCTCTTGGTGTCGTGCACTCTGTTTGACAAGTGTTCATAACAACAAGTGATGGTTGAGTCACTAAGTCATGTCTGACTCTTCCGACCCCATGGACTATAGCCTGCTAGGCTCCTCTGTCCATGGGATTCTCCAGGAAAGGATACTGGAGTGGGTTGCCATTTCCTTCTCCAGCGAATCTTTCTGACCCAGGAAATCAAACCCAGGTCTCCTGCATTGCAGGCAGATTCTTTACCAAGTGAGCTACGAGGGAAGATGCAATAACTGAGTACTTACCATTATAGTATCATCTATGTTATTCATCTTTTTTTAACCTTCTATTATGGACATTTCCAACATCCTCCAAAGTAGAGAGAATAGTCTGATGGATCTGGATGTATCCATTGGGGCTGCCACAAGGATCAACATGTGGCCAGTGAATCATCTGCATGTATTCCCTGCTCAGTCGTCACAGCAACCCCAGTGAGCAAGTGCTGCTGTGACCCCTGTTTAGAGAAGAAAAAATGGTCCCTGGTATACTTAGGAAAGCTTCCCTGGGGCTGGGAGGTTAGAAGGCAGCTAAGTAGGGCCCCACAAAGTTAGTGACTCGCCCCAAATGAAATGCACCTTAGTCAAGGGACGAACTGCAAGGCTGGGAGGTGCCTCTTATCAACCACTATGCCAGCTGACCTGACCCAGACCTTCATTGCTTATGCTGGATTCACACAGATGGAAGCAGCAGGCCAGCTTTATCCCCCACATGGCCCAACACAGGCCAGGACGCTGACAGTGGGTGGTGTGCAGCCTGCCAGACTTTCCAAAGTAGAGGGCCATCTTTTTACACCCAGTGGTCCTCCTCCACCAGGGTTTTGTCCCCCAGGCCTACCCTCAGGAGTTAAGACATCCTCAGTTACAGTTACAAGAGCCAGGGTCCCAACTCAACTGGCACATGCGAAAATAAAGCCACGATAGCAAAGGGAGGCTGAATTTTCCTGTAACAGACCCCCAATGCCTACGGGTGAGTCCAGCTCCAGTCATGTCCTCAGGGCTCTCGTATGTCGGCTCCCCTTTTTTTTTTGTATTCATGTCTTTTTCAAATGTGCTGACTTCCCAGGCAGGGGGAGCAACCCCAGCAAGAAAGAGTTCCCATCTTCCCAGTCCCTAGGGAACTACCTCTCATTGGCCCAGATTGGATTATGGGTTTATCTTTGCCTCAATCTGTGTGGCTCTGATTGGCTACTTCTGTGTCATGCACCCCAAGAGGCCAGCATTGGGGTCCTCTACATGCAAACCTGTGTACCAAGAGAGGAAGAGAGATGGCCCTCTAAAGAAAACTCAGGCACCACAACCTGTAGCTGGGCTTGTAAAAACGCCAGTTGTCACATTTCCCGGTAAATACCAAATGCATCCCATATTCATGCTTGTATAGAATATGCCTTCCATGCCTGCTTATTTATCACACAGTCTTCCTGGAGGCCCCTGCATGGAGAGCAGGAGGTAAGTCCACCTCTCAGGGTCATCACTGTGCCCTGTTAGTGGGATGGAGGTGGGTCTCCCATCTGAAGTGCCCTGATGTTCTTTTAGCTGTAACTATCATGTGTTCCATCTGTTTTCTTGGTCCAGATGACTTATTTGGAATAGATATCCTTGACTGACTCATAGAGACCTTCCTTCTTCTGGGGTAAATTATTAATCCTCGAAACTAACTACAAACATTCTTGTTTTGTTGTTGTTGTTGTTCAGTCACTAAGTCGTGTCCAACTATTTGTGACCCCATGATTTTAATTTAGCCACCCCTTTTTCCTGGAGGGAAGGCCTCCAAATTCCTTCAGATCAGACACCCCACCAGCCCCCTCTGGCTTTTCAGGGAAGGCTGGAGAGACTAACGATAATGGGGAGCAGCCTTCTAACTACATTTGTTCTCCTTGACCCCTGACACCAATTCTCATCCAGTTGGGAATATAAAAACGAAGGGTTCCTCAAGGGTGAACACATCGTTTAGGTTTTCCATCCCCAATGTTCAGCTGATCCATCCCCCTTCTCCCTCTGGCCACTTTTACCCCATCCTCAGACAATGACAGCACCACTGCTCCTTTGCAAAATTGCAGTCTTCAACCTAGCATGTGCCCTCTCACCTGTGCCAGCCTGCTTCCATCAGGACCTCTCAACCCCATTTGAGAGGGACAGTACAGACTTTCTGGGATACTAAGTCCACACACACACAAAAGGCTTATGTCTTAACTGAGACTAAAGAACAGCCTAGAGCTACAGCTCTGAATGTTTCTTGATCACTGACATAAACCCTCTTGAGTGTGCACCCCCACCATGTGTGTCTATCTGCTTACACATCACATGAATGTACTAATCTGAACTTTATAACACACATACACAAATACAGTTCTCAATAAATAAGGCTAAATTAAAATTAATAGGTTTTTATTTAGATGATTACAGTTATTATTTATTGGGAAAATAAATAAAAATAGATATGCTACAGGTCTTTTTGGACATTCTCTACGATGTGTCTTAGAAACCTTCTTGGGGCAAGAACCTGCAACTTTGGGCACCACTGGCCTCCATCACAGCCCTGACAAGAAGTTCTTCCAGAGCAGTGGGTAGCTATTGTCCCACTCCCTGACTGCGGTTGCCCAGCAACCTTTGGGACCATACAAATCTCCTTTGATTCTACACTTGTTCACTGTCTTCTCACATCCACGTTCTACACCTTCACCACCTTTTTGCCCTTCCTTATTACCATGTGTTTGCACTCCTCCGTGAAACCTTAGGACCTTGCTGGTGGCCCCAAATAGTTTTGAAATCTCCGGACCCTGCTGGTGGCCCCAAATAGTTTTGAAACGTTCAAAAATCCACTGATCTTACACAGGGTGGAAATAGGCGCTCGGTCATTGCTTGAATGTAGGAAGGTGGAACATGGCCGAGACTGGGTCCCAGAGTCTGGATCCGTCAGAGTCGGCCCTCTGGCCACAGGGCTAGCGCCCAGAGAAGGCACGTGACAGAAACCCTGATTCCCGGGTCCTACCACTAAGCAGCAGCTCCCGGGCGTCCTAGCTTGACTAAGGGCTAAGCATGCGTCCCACTGCCCCTAGAGGTCGCAGCGTGGTTGGGAAGGACTGGGGTGCCTACTGGTGCGGGTCGCCCCGGCAGCGACCACAGAAGACTGGTATACGCGTCTCACTAGCCACACGAGATAGCACGCAGCACCGACCCACCACGACCCGGAAGGCAGCCAGACCGGCGCGCGCGCGCGCAGACTCGCCGCTTCCGTGTTACGTTATATCCGGTCTAGGCCCGCCCCGACGGTGAGAGGTAAGGGGGCCGCCGTGGGGTAGGCGGGGCGGAAGCGTGGGGCGGAGGCGGAGGCGGTGCTTTGTCGGGCTCGGGGCGGAGCCCCGGCTGGCAGTGCTCGTGGGCGTCCGCCCGCCCGGCAGGCGCTGGCTCCGGCGCCGAGTTTCCGGGCTGCCGAGGCAGGTGAGAGCCTCAGGCCGGAAGGGCGGGCGGAAGGCGGCTTCTGGCTCCGGCCAGTTTCCTCCCTCGCTTGCTGTGGCGGCCGGGCGCCGCGGAGAAGGCTCGCCGCCGGGCGTTCGTGCAGCCGCGGGGACCGGGAGTGGCGTGAGGGATCCCGGGGCCGCCCGGGCGTATCGCCGGCCTGCCGGCTGCAGGGCGCTCCTCCCCCTCTCCCTCCCCAATTTCTGCCCGAGCTCTGATCTGCCCTGTCCAGCTACTTCCGGACTCCCAGGTAGGGAGGAGCCCCGGGTCAGCACTGCCAACTGCACCGACACCGAACACTCGGCCAGTGTGGGAAAACCTACTGACCCGGGGTTCCCTCCCTCGTCTTGGGGCGTATCTGCCCAAACTCTCCTGGCACCTAAAGAAGAAATGGTGGGATCTGGGCCAGATCCCCCACACAGTGACTCACAGCCACCAGTGGTACTGGAACGACGGGGTGCACGGCCATTCACCTCCTCTGCCTTCTGAACTGGTTCACACCAGACCGGTGGCTTCAGTCCCAGGTGCCTTCGTTTCTTCCCTGTGAGTCCCCTCCACTGTACTTCTCCTGCTCCCTCTGGTTTTCCTGCCTCCCTCTTCAGCGGTGGGACCCAAGGCTGAATCAAGGCCTCCAGGGTAAGTAACCCAAATGCCAAGCCAGGAGAGGCTATGGCATCCCAGGGTGGTAGAGGATGACTTTCCCAGGGATGAGCCTTCTGCTGAACCAGCCCTCCACCACCTACTTCCACTGCTCCCCAGTCTCAAATGAGACTATCCCCGATAGGATCTAGAGACACAGGGGCCTCTTCCAAGACTCGGACAATGCCAGGCATGAGTCAGTCAACAGTAAGGATGAAGAATTACTGTGTCCTCATCTTGGTTGCCCCAGTTCCTGCAGGACAGTAGGGTGTGGGCTGCCCAAATTGAGAAGTGGAAAGAGGCAAACGTCCTTCTTTCCCCTTGAGGCAGCCCATCCCTCTAGAAACACTCCTCAAGGGTAGTTCTAGGCTCTGGTAGGGGTCCACGTGGGCATGAGAGGAGTCCCTGAACTCTGAGCAGAGCTTCTCAGATGGCACAGTGGCTCTAGGAGCTCCAATTTTGGGCCTGCCAGGGGAGTGAGAGCTCTGACAGAAAGGGGAGAAACCTCTCAGTAGACACATGGGCCTATCTGATCCCTTTCTGCTGCCCCTTCTGGCAACTTCCCTGGGGAGAGGGGGACCTGCTTCCTCCCAGAACCTACATCTTGCCCCTGTCAGCAGGTAGGTAGGCCAGATGGCCACACACAGCACCACCATTCACATGGCAGTGGTGAACACCGGCACATGGGGCCTTTGGCCCCGGGGTCACCTGCTGCCCACACCACTTTGCCGGCTGCTCTCTGCTGGTCAGATGACACTCAGATGCCGTGAGCTGGCCTGCTGTCATTGGACCTGCTTCCTGGGCATCCCTGGGCTGTCCTGCAGAGATTTCCTCCTGGTTGTGGTACTGCCGCAACTGTGCCTCAAAGCAAGTGCGGCACAGGCTAGTGGTGACAAGATTGGGGCTGTCTCTCCCTGGTGGCTGATCATGGCTGATCCCCTGGTGTCAGGCCATCTCTGAATTGTGGAAATCAGCCCAAATCAGCAGGCTGAAGGCAAAGTCCTACCTGTCGCTGGCCCTTCGGGGGAAGCTTGAGGCAGTTGTGACTGGGGAAGGGATACGCGAATGGCACTCAAGGGCCAGCACTAGGCATTCCCTTTCCATCCCCAGGCTTGCAGCAAGGGACCCTGCTGAGTCTCCCATCAGTGGGCTTCTCGGTCATGCTCCTGGGCTCACAGCTGCTCATCCTCAACAGCCACCACCATGTCCCTTCTCTTCTCAGAAAGAGCTCTACCATCAAGAAAGGCAGCCCAGCACCAGACCTCGCCCATGGACCCTTCTCAGGACCAGCCAACAGCACCAGCAAGGCTGGTCTCCTAAGCCACAGAGGGCCTGTGCACCCCACCCTTGGGAAGGAGCCATGGTGTTTAGGAGTGGTGAAGGCCACTCCCTGCAGTGGCCTGGCCCAGAAGGGGGCACTGGTTGCACGGGCCCCCAAAGCATGCTCAGAGCCACCCTGCTGCTTGTCAGCCTGCTGTGGGGGGCCCGGGGAACAGCCAGTGCCAGTCTCAGCCCAGCTCTGGGCCATCCCATGCCCCTGACCAGGGGCCGCTATCTGAGCATTGGAGATGGCTCTGTGATGGAGTTTGAGTTCCCAGAAGAGAGCGAGGGCATCATTGTGATCACAAGCCAGTACCCAGGCCAGGGCAATGGGACGGGACCCAGCCCCATGCTGAGGGTCACCTCCCTGGACCCAGAGGTGCTGACCATCAAGAATGTGAGTTCTATAGCCTTGGGCAGCGGCGGCAGCTTCGTGGTAAGCATCCGCTCGGGCCTGCCTGGGATAGCCCCACTCCACATCCAGCTCACGGACCCCCGCGAGGCCCCGCCCAGGCTGATCGAGGAACGGAGAGATTTCTGCATCAAGGTCTCACCAGCTGAAGATACCCCCATCACCCTTGGCACTGACCTAGTCCACTTCTCAGAGAACCCAATCCTCTACTTGCTCCTGCCTCTTATCTTCGTCAATAAGTGTTCATTTGGGTGCAAAGTGGAGCTCGAGGTGCTGAAGGGGCTCTTGCAGAACCCCCAGCCCATGCTGCTCGGCCTTCTGGGCCAGTTTCTAGTCATGCCCTTCTATGCTTTTCTGATGGCTAAGGTCTTCATGCTGCCCAAGGCCTTGGCTCTGGGCCTCATCATCACTTGCTCGTCGCCCGGCGGCGGGGGGAGCTACCTCTTCAGCCTCCTCCTTGGAGGGGACGTCACTCTGGCCATCTCTATGACTTTCATCTCAACGGTGGCTGCCACTGGCTTCCTGCCGCTGTCCTCAGCCATCTACAGTCGCCTGCTCAGCATCCATGAAACACTCCATGTGCCCTTTTCCAAGATCCTGGGGACCCTGCTGTTCATTGCCATCCCCATTGCAGCAGGCGTGGTAATCAAGTCCAAGCTCCCCAAGTTCTCGCAGCTGCTGCTGCATGTCATCAAGCCCTTCAGCTTTGTGCTGCTCCTGGGTGGTCTCTTCCTGGCCTACCGCATGGGGATCTTCATCCTGGCAGGCGTCAGGCTGCCCATCGTGTTGGTGGGCTTCACGGTGCCCCTGGTCGGCCTCCTAGTGGGCTACGGCCTGGCCACATGCCTGAAGCTGCCAGTGGCGCAGCGGCGGACTGTCAGCATCGAGGTTGGGGTGCAGAACAGCCTGCTGGCCTTGGCCATGCTGCAGCTGTCCCTCCGCCGCCTCCAGGCTGACTACGCCTCCCAGGCCCCTTTCCTTGTGGCACTTAGCGGCACCTCGGAGATGCTGGCCTTAGTAATTGGCCACTTTATCTATAGCAGCGTGTGCGCCATTCCCTGAGGCCCCCTGGGTCAAGCTTTCACCAGGCACCCCTAGCCCCCAACCTCCACCAACTGTCCCCACCATTCTTGTGTACCAAAGGCCTTTAGTTCTCATGCACTATGCACTCAGAAAAAAAAACCCAGGCTTATTTTTTTTACTCGTTTTTTATTCTCCAGCTTTCAGTGCCAAAGAGGCCATGCTGAATTCTGTAGACGGGCACTGCCCAGAAAATATATTTCAATAAAACAGAAGCAAGCTTGGGTCCCTTGCTGTCTTTGCCCTCTGAGGCCTGCGGGTCGGGGAAGGAAAGCTGTGATGTGGCTAGGTAGGCGTGGGCCAGGGTGGAGGGCTGGCTTGGGCGACAGAGTGACCTCTGGCCAGATTTAGCCCTCCTCGCCCCTGCATTGCCTCTGAGAGCTGTGTATCTGTTCTAGAAGGAGCAGTTGGAAGGACAGAGGCCTGACTCCCCCGCCAGATCCCAAGCTCAGTTGCTTTTCCACAGGTGGACTAAAAAGGAGGCCGGCGGGTGGTGAAGCGAGCTCGGCAGGGCCAGGCCTTCTGCGGGCTCCTGAGAGGCAGGGGATGGAACGGGCATCAGCGTTGACCTGCTCTGCCCGCGGGCGGTGGCGCGCGAACTCCCGGCCCGCCGTCTCCCAGGGCCCAGCTCCTCAACTCCTTCGAGCGGGCCCGACTCGTCCCTCCACCTTTTTCCCCTCTCCGCGGGCTTCCGGGTTCCGTCGCCCCGGGGTCCGCGGAGGACAGTCCAGGTTATGGGGGGAGGGGCCTGCGATTCCGCGGGGAGGGACCGCGACGCCGGGCGCGCCCCTCGCGAGGCTTCCGGCGGCGGCGGGCGGTTCCGGCGCGCGCCCGGGGCGGCGGCGCGCGGCGGCGGGCCGTTGGGGTGCGCGCCGGCCCGAGTGGACGCCTCGGCGGCCGCCATGCAGCTGACGGTGAAGGCACTCCAGGGCCGCGAGTGCAGCCTTCAGGTAGCATCGCTGGGCTGGGTTGCGCGGTCAGCCCCGCGGGTGCGGGATCGAGCCGCGGGCGGGGACGGACCCGGCGGGTTGGCCACCTCGGGAGAGCCGCCCTCCGCGCGGGCCGCGGCCTCACCCCCCGCCCACCTTTCTCGGCCGGGACAGGTGTCGGAGGACGAGCTGGTGTCCACGCTGAAACATCTGGTCTCCGAGAAGCTGAACATCCCGGTCCGCCAGCAGCGGCTGCTGTTCAAGGGCAAGGCCCTGGCAGGTAAGCAGGGAGAGGGGACTCCGGGGGAGACCCGCGGGAAGCCAGGGGATGGGGCATCCAGCCCAGGCCCGGGCAGCAGTGTAGGTGGAGGGGGATCTGGCTAGGTGACCCCCCACCCCCACCCCGGGAGGCCACCGCAGCGCTTCGCCTGGGCTCCCCGAGGCCTCGCAGCACCGTGGGCAGTGCGACCGTGGGCCACAGCTCCATCAGTTTCTCTCTCTCTCTCTCTGACAGATGGGAAAAGACTCTCCGATTACAGCATCGGGCCGAATTCCAAGCTCAACCTAGTGGTCAAACCTCTGGAGAAGGTGTTGCTGGAAGAAAGCACCGCGCGGAAATCGGCCGAGGCCCCGGCCCCACCGCCCGCCGCCTGGACGCTCATTTCCAGAGTTCTGGCCCAGCACTTCAGCGCCGCCGATGCCAGCAGAGTCCTGGATCAACTCCAGAGGGTGAGAAGCGTGGCCCAGGACCTCTGCGTCCTGCCCACCTGCCTCTGTCCCAGCGGGCCCCCCGCCCCAAGCCACACCCCTGAATCCTTCTGGCTTTCTCTCTTCAGGATTATGAGCGGTCCCTGAGCCGCCTGACGCTGGATGACATTGAACGCTTGGCTGGCCGCTTCCTGCACCCCGAAGCGACTGAAGCTATGGAGAAGGGGTTCTCCAAGTAGGATTCTCGGAGTGTGGGGAGGAGCCTGGCCAGGCCACAAGCTGCATGTAGCATTAAATGTCTTCTTGTATTGCAACTTGGCTCATAATACTGCCTGGCGGGTACCCGGGTACCTGTATCTGGCTCATGTTAGGTGCCAGGCCCCACTCATTGGCTCCCACATGTTGCACAAAAGGTGAGACAGCCGAGGCTCCTAGCGGGCAAGGCAAGGAGCCAGATTCTGAGTCCAGCCAGCTTCCAGAAGTGCTTCAGGGTGAGAGGGAGAAGAGGGTCGTTCAAATGGGTTCTGAGGGGTGGCCATGGACATTCCAGGTTTAGCCCACTGAGGAGAAACCCTCGAGCAATACCTTTTCCAGGCCTGGAAGGGGAAGCAGCTAGCCCCTGATGCCCAATCCTGTCACCTCATCCTTGGCAGGTCCGGCATTGGCAAGAGGTCAGGTGACAGCCAGCCTTGGGCCCCCTTAGCAGCTGCAACCAGTATGCACTCAAAGGGAAGGCGGGCTGGGGAGTCTAGGATGTCACCCGGCTCTGAGGAGTGACCTTAGGCAAGTCCTTGTGCTGCGTTGGTCCCCAGCCTTCAACTCTGCCCAGTGAGGGCTGCTCCTGAGACTCTCTCAGTTTCCTTTAGCTCCAAAGCCTGGGGTCAGGAGTCTGTAGGCATCCTACCCCTGTGTCCCAGATACAAACTGAGGCCAAATGCTGAGTGAAGGCCAAGCGTGGCCCAGAGACGGAGTGTCCTGGCCCTTAGTGTCACAGCTTTTCTCTGGGCACCCCCTTCTGCTTGTCTCCTCCAGACAGAAGTGGTCCATGACCTTTAGAGATGACAGGTGACGGTCTCGAGGTGACTCGAGCAGGCCCCTGACCCTTTGCCCATCCTCTGCCACATGTGGACAGGGCCTCCCACTGTGCACACCACTCACTGTCTGAGAGGGAACCTGGGTGGGGGCAGAAGCTGGTGGGTGGGCCGTAGAGATCATCTAGGCACCTGCTCCTTGGAGGAGGGCATCTGGGCCACCCTCTGGCCTGAGCCTCATGGGGTAAGTGCTGGGTCCCCAGGTCAGGAGGACGGACAGTGGCTCGAGGGCCAAAGGCTTTGAAGAGCAGGTGGAAGTCCGTGGTTCCACCCAGGAGCTGGGCATGCACTGCCGCAGTGCCCATGTGATAGACTTCCCTACGCTCTCATTTCTTTGCAGTCAGGAAATTTTATATTGACCTTTTCAGTCACACTAGAGGTGCATGTGAGACTTTAACCTGAAAGGAACTCTATTAGCTGAACTGCTTTTGGTTTCCCCATCATTGATTTAACCATTACAGGATATTGGTTTAAGCAATAAAGGAAAGGTATTGGTTTGCGAATTGGAATTGGTTTGTAAAAGTCCAGGGGTATTGGCAGCAGATAAACGATTTCCCCAAATACCCAGTTTCTTCCTACCTCCCCTCTGCACTCTGCAGTGTCTGCTTCATCCCAGGCCTCTACCTCAGGATCAGAAGATGGCTGCCTGCAGCTTCCACCGAACCCCTCGGTCACAGCCAGCATGGAGCACCTTCCCGTCCTCTAGCGTAGCTTCCTCCTCAGCTGCCCCAACAAATAAACGTTGTCCCTTTTGGATGCTCAGAACTCGGTGCCTCCATCATTTTGTCAGGGGCTTGGGTGGGCTGTGGAAGGGAGAGGGCAACTCTCAGGAAGGCCGGGTCCTCAGGGAGGGCTGATGCAGTCTTGTCAACAGACACAAGAGACAGCTGGTGAGTCTTGTGTGCCTCCCGACTGGGCAGTGACGACCCTGTGGTGGCTAGGAGCCATCTGCTGGGTGCAGGAAGTCATCGAGGAACTCAGGCTGCCCATGGAGACAGGAGTGGCATCTCCTGGGTGTATAGCAAGTGCCTTGCTGACAGGACCAACGGGCCAATTCCGCAGCCCTGTGCAGCTTTCCACGACATTCCGGAGGGCCTGCGGACACAATGTCCCAGACACTGCAAGGATGCATGAAATTACTTCCCAGAGATCATGACTGAAGAAAGGGGAGAGCACTGGACCTGGGGGGGACTTCACCAACTGGAGACACTGCAGAGGCCAAGGCACCTCCGCAGACGCAAGGCCACAGGGAGAGCTTGGTGTCAGAGGCCAGGAAGGCCCTTCCAGCCAGGGTGCAGAGTGTCTAGTGCTGCCAAGAAGCAAAAGAGAGGGCAGCCTCCTCTCAAGCTAACAAGAAGGTCATTGGCGATGTTTTAGGGCAAGAAGCCGCTGCATGGTGGAGAGGAGGAAAGGTCTTGCCAGTGACTGGAGACCCCCAGTTCCAGAAGCTTGTCTGGGCAGGAGTGTGTAGCTACAGGGGTGGAGGGGGGAGACAGGGAAGAGGTGCTGGGATGAGAGATGGGAGGCCCAGGTGGGAAGGGGCCACGGAGGCTCTGGTCTAGGCCTTGTGCCATTGCTAGAGGATAGAATGGCCACGGGCTGTGCCCTGCCTTTTTCCTTAGTTTCTGGGAGGGGGGGTGGCCCCATGTACCCTGCAGGCTCCAAATGCTGCAATATCTTTCCACAGGGGCTGGAATGTTTATGGCCAGCACTGTGCCCCTGGAGCCAAGTGTCTGCCCCAGAGGTGGGCACTGACCCACCACATTACCCCCCATCCCCTGGCCTGAGACCACTCTCTCCTCCTCATGGAGGGGCCTTGAAACAGCCCCACTAGGAGATGGCAGGGCGAGTGAAACGTCCAGCTGAAGTGGCCACAGACAGCAACGGTCTGGCACCTGGAATAAGATGCCTGTGGTGCCACTTGCCATGGCCACACTGACAGAGGGGCAGGCTCAGAGGAAAGCAGTGTTTCCTTTGGGGTGGGGCTCGCTGAGCTGGAAAACACCCAGGCAAAGATCAGCTGTGTGCACAATTTGCTGGCACCTTGCTTTCCATGCAGGCCTGGAAAAAAGCCAGCCTTACCAAGTCCAGTAGGTCTGACAAGTGCTGCTCAGGATGGGTCAGGCCCTGCCAGCAGGAGGTGCGAAGGCCATGGCAGCCTCTGTGCTCTGGGTCTTGGAAAGCCTGCAGGAGAGATGCTCACTCCTGTCCCCCTGTCCCCCTCCAGGGCCCAGCCAGAGCGGCCTCCCGGAGCTACTGGGGACCTGCCCCGGGCCACCTCTTCTGCCTGCCCTCTCCAACTTTTCCTTCTACTTCCCCTAGCTCTGGGCTTCCCTGATAGTTCAATTGGTAAAGGATCCGCCTGCAATGCAGGAGACCCCGGTTCAGTTCTTAGATCGGGAAGATCCGCTGGAGAAGGGACAGGCTATGCACTCCAGTATTCTTGGGCTTCCCTGGTGGCTCAGCTGGGAAAGAATGTGCCCAAGGTGAAAGGCAACACCACTAGGTCAGGCTTTTGATGACAGGAAGTGGGAGGCCACCTTCGCCTCTCCTAACTCTCCCTTGTCCACGGGCCATCAGGCAGCAATGCTTTTGGAAAAGTCCAGGACACTGGCCTCATAGTAAGTCCCAGGATCTGGATTTGCCTCCTTCCTTGCTGGTTAGATTCAGCTTAGGCCTTCTGAGGAGACCGGCCACACAGGGCAGGCTGTGTCCCTCCCCACGCAGTGTGAGGGAGGCTCAGTGTGATCAGTTTCTCCCTGGTAAAGCTGCCTTCTCCCTTCCTAACATACAAGTTATCTGGGTGATACCTTGAGACCCAGGGACTTTCTCTTTCCCAACAACCTTCATCTCATGGTCTTACCACCCAAGGATGCTCCCCATTTGGATCAGTTCAACTGGATGAATTGCACTGGTGGCTGCAAAATGGTGATTTTTTCTACAATTATTAATTGGCATTTCTCTACAAAGAGCTTTCCCTTGTCCCTGCTGTCTTTTCTTAGTTGTGATGGTGGACACTTTTTTTATTCAACAACTTAGAATCTAAGTTGTCTAAGTGTCATTTTGAGGACAGTTTTTACTGCATTGTAGCATGCATACAGTAATGGGCATAAATCATCAACATACAGCTCAACAGAATTTCAAAGTGAATACACCCATGTGTGCATCCCCTCCAGATTGAAATATATACGTAACGTCTGCCTATATATTACCTTCCCTGGTGCCTCCTCTCCAAAAGGTTTAATAATCTTTTGGGTGCTGAAATTGTTCTAGCTTTGGTTCTTTCCAGTTGGCTCCCACGTCTCTTTCACATGCCCCATCCTTTTCCTTTTCAAACATATCCTTCCTTTCTGACACTACAAGGTGCTCCAGGCTCCTCTTGTATTTTTCCCTGACCCATACCTAGAATCTTCCATTTCTCCAAGGAGCTCTGGTTCCTTTTAGTGGAGACTGGTGTTGAGAACCAAGTTCTGGGTACAGGGAACATTCTTTGCTACTGGAGTGTCATTGCTTCTAGACTCTCACTGGACAAAACTAGGCAATCTATTTTTTTTAAGAATTGGAGAAGCTCTATACAGTCAACAAAAACAAGACTGGGAGCTGACTGTGGCTCAGATCATGAACTCCTTATTGCCAAATTCAGACTGAAATTGAAGAAAGTAGGGAAAACCAGTAGACCATTCAGGTATGACCTAAATCAAATCCCTTATGATTATACGGTGGAAGTGAGAAATAGATATAAGGGACTAGATCTGAATAGACAGAGTGCCTGATGAACTATGGAATGAGGTTCATGACATTGTACAGGAGACAGGGATCAAGACCATCCCCATGGAAAAGAAATGCAGAAAAGCAAAATGGCTGTCTGGGGAGGCCTTACAAATAGCTGTGAAAAGAAGAGAAGTGAAAAGCAAAGGAGAAAAGGAAAAATATAAGCATCTGAATGCAGAGTTCCAAAGAATAGCAAGAAAAGATAAGAAAGCCTTCCTCAGTGATCAATGCAAAGAAATAGAGGAAAACAACAGAATGGGAAAGACTAGAGATCTCTTCAAGAAAATTAGAGATACCAAGGGAACATTTCCTGCAAAGATGGGCTCGATAAAGGACAGAAATGGTATGGACCTAACAGAAGCAGAAGATATTAAGAAGAGGTGACTAGAATACACAGAAGAACTGTACAAAAAAGATCTTCACGACCCAGATAATCATGATGGTGTGATCACTCACCTAGAGCCAGATATCCTGGAATGTGAAGTCCAGTGGGCCTTAGAAAGCATCACTACGAACAAAGCTAGTGGAGGTGATGGAATTCCAGTTGAGCTATTTCAAATCCTAAAAGATGATGCTGTGAAAGTGCTGCACTCAATATGCCAGCAAATTTGGAAAACTCATCAGTGGCCACAGGACTGGAAAAGGTCAGTTTTCATTCCAATCCCAAAGAAAGGCAATGCTAAAGAATGCTCAAAATACCACACAATTGCACTCATCTCACACGCTTGTAAAGTAATGCTCAAAATTCTCCAAGCCAGGCTTCAGCAATACATGAACCGTGAACTTCCAGATGTTCAAGCTGGTTTTAGAAAAGGCAGAGGAATCAGAGAGCAAATTGCCAACATCTGCTGGATCATCAAAAAAGCAAGAGCGTTCCAGAAAAACATCTATTTCTGCTTTATTGACTATGCCAAAGCCTTTGACTGTGTGGATCACAATAAACTGTGGAAAATTCTGAAAGAGATGGGAATACCAGACCACCTGACCTGCCTCTTGAGAAATCTGTATGCAGGTCAGGAAGCAACAGTTAGAACTGGACATGGAACAACAGACTTGTTCCAAATAAAAAAAGGAGTATGTTAAGGCTGTATATTGTCACCCTACTTATTTAACTTATATGCAGAGTACATCATGAGAAACGCTGGGCTGGAAGAAACACAAGCTGGAATCAAGATTTCCGGGAGAAATATCAATAACCTCAGATATGCAGATGATACCACCCTTATGGCAGAACATGAAGAGGAACTAAAAAGCCTCTTGATGAAGGTGAATGTGAAGAGTGAAAAAGTTGGCTTAAAACTCAACATTCAGAAAACGAAGATCATGGCATCTGGTCCCATCACTTCATGGGAAATAGATGGGGAAACAGTGGAAACAGTGTCAGACTTTATTTTTCTGGGCTCCAAAATCACTGCAGATGGTGACTGCAGCCATGAAATTAAAAGACGCTTACTCCTTGGAAGAAAAGTTATGACCAACCTAGATAGCATATTGAAAAGCAGAGACATTACTTTGCCAACAAAGGTCCGTCTAGTCAAGGCTATGGTTTTTCCTGTGGTCATGTATGGATGTGAGAGTTGGACTGTGAAGAAAGCTGAGCGCCGAAGAATTGATGCTTTTGAACCATGATGTTGAAGAAGACTCTTGAGAGTCCCTTGGACTGCAAGGAGATCCAACCAGTCCATTCTGAAGATCAGCCCTGGGATTTCTTTGGAAGGAGTGATGCTAAAGCTAAAACTCCAGTACTTTGGCCACCTCATGCGAAGAGTTGACTCACCGGAAAAGACTCTGATGCTGGGAGGGATTAGGGGCAGGAGGAGAAGGGGACGACAGAGGATGAGATGGCTGGATGGCATCACTGACTCGATGGACATGAGTCTGAGTGAACTCCGGGAGTTGGTGATGGACAGGGAGGCCTGGCGTGCTGCGATTCAGGGGGTCGCAAAGAGTTGGACACGACTGAGCGACTGAATTGAACTGAACTGAACTGAGGACTATTGTATGAATGAACCACAAGTGATTTCACCAACTCCATCCTGATGGACATATGTGTTTTGTCCAGTTGTTTTTTTCTTTTTTAAAATTTTGGCCTGTGCTGGGTCTTTGTTGCTCCACGTGGGCTTTCTCTAGTTGCAGTGCAAGGCTTTCTCATCACCGTGGCTTTTCTTGTTGTGGAGCATGGGTTCTAGGGTGTGTGGGCTTCAGTAGTTGTGGCACAGGGGCTCAGTAGTTGTGGAGAATGGGCTTAGTTGCCCCACAGCATGTGAAATCTTCTTATACCAGGGATCGAACCCATGTCCCCTGCATTGGCAGGTGGATTCTTAACCACTGGACCACCAGGGAAGTCCAATGGACATGGACACCAAGTCCATGTCCAATAGTTTTCTATTACTATTTATATTATGCTAAGTAACAAAGGATGAGGTGGTTGGATGGCATCACCGACCCAACGGACATGAATTTGAGTAAACTCTGAGAGTTGGTGATGGACAGGGAGGCCTGGCATGCTGCAGTCCATGGGGTTGCAAAGAGTTGGACACGACTGAGCAACTGAACTGAACTGAAGTAATTTTGTGTATATGTTGTTTCATATCTGTGAAGTAACTGGTACATGTGGCATTCCTAGGCCCAAGACACTGAGTTTTTGAGGGGATGAGAAGGGAGTGACAGAGGATGAGATGGTTGGATGGCATCACCTACTCAATGGACACGAGTTTGAGCAAACTCCAGGAGATGGTGAAGGACATCTGGCGTGGTGAAGGACATCTGGCGTGCTGCAGTCCATGGGGTCACAGAGTCAGACACGACTGAGCGCACAGAATGTTGTTTCATCCAACAAGAAACAAACCACCTAGTGCATACACTACACAGAAAAGTATCAGAGACAATACAATGACAGTATAGAAGTGAACAAACTTACAATTTCAGATTATTAGAAATGTAGCAACCTGAAATGGGCAAATGTGATGAAGGGCGCCTGGGGGTAGTATGTTAGATTGGTGATCCCAAAGGCCTCTCGGAGTTGACACCGGAGACTAGATCTTAATGACAAGAAGGAGCCAGCAACGGGAAAGTCTGGATACAGTCTTCCAAAAAGAAAAAGTAAGTGCAAAGGGATGGGGGCAGGCCACCCTTGGTCAGGAGCAGAGAGAAGTCCCTAGAGGCTCCACAGAGTAGGGAAGCAAGCAGGTGGAGGAACCCTGAGCCGGGTCACACAGGACTTTTAGAAGCTACAGGAAGGAGTTTGTCTTTGTTTCAAAGACAACAGGAAACTGTTTTAGTACTTTAAGCAGAGACATGATATGATGTGATATATGTTAAAAATTAAGAACTGATTCTACTGTGGAGAACAGGATGTAGAGGAGCAAGCATAGAAGAAAACTAGTCAGAAAGCTGTTCAAGGGGCTCCCCTGGTGAAGAAAAAAAAAGTGAAAGTAGTAGTCACTCCGTCATGTCCCACTCCAGGCTCCTCTGTCCATGGAATTCTCCAGGCAAGAATACTGAAGTGGGTAGACATTCCCTTCTCCAAGGGATCTTCCCCACCAAGGGATCGAACCCAGGTCTCCTGCACTGCAGGCAGATTCTTTACCATCTGAGCCACCAGGGAAGCCCCAGTGGTAGAGAATCCGCCTGCCAGTGCAGGAGACTTGGAAGCTCTGATCCAGGAAGATCCCACATGCCTGGGAACAACTAAGCCAGGCACAACTACTGAGACTGTGCTCTAGAGCCCACACACCCTAGAGCCCGAGCTCTGCCAACAAGAGAAGCCGCTGCAATGAGCCTGCTTGCTGCAACTAGAGAAAAGCCCTCACAGCAAGGAAGACCCAGCACAGCCAAAAACAATTAAACTATATGCGAAAAAATAAAGCTTTTCAAGTTCAGGGAGATAGGGTGGCCACCGGTGGAGACTAGCAATGAAGGGGGAGAGGGTAGGCTGATTCAGGATGGATTTTGAGGGGTGATCCAACAGGCTTTGATAACCTACTTCATCTTTATGCCCTTCCTTATGATTACAAAGGAGGAAAACAAAAAACTAACAGGCCTATCACCATCAGAAATTTCATGTCACTTTAAAAACTTATTTTTGATTAAAAATGCCCTATAAGGTTACTGTCAAAAACTTGCAGAACAGAAAAGGGAAGTTAAAATCGAGTCATAAAGTTTGCGAACGGCCCGAGCTGTGGGAAAGAAAGAGTCGCTCAGTCGTGCCCGACTCTGTGGTTTAGTCAGTAAGTCGTGTCCGACTCTTGCGACCCCACGGACTGTAGCCCCCCAGGCTCCTCTGTCCATGGGGTTCTCCAGGCAGAAATACTGGAGTGGGTTGCCATTTCCTCCTCCAGGGGATCTGCCTGACCCAGGGATCAAACCTGGATCTCTTGCATGGCAGGCAGATTCTTTTCCCACTGAGCTACAAGGGAAGCCCCGAACTGTGGAAGGGAGACTCATTTCTCTGCTGCCAACGGAGACCCCATCGGCTGGCCGGCTCCACCGGACCTGTTTGCGCAGGCGCGTGGGGCGGGGGCGGTGCTTCAGGAAGGAACAGCAGTATTTCAGCCGCTCGCGGAGAGGGCGGGCGACGCCGAGGCCCGGAACCCGTGGATGGAGTTGGAGGCGGGGCACGGCAGCCATGCAGGAGACAGGTGGGGACGTAGGCGCAGGCAGCCCGGCGGGTGGCGCCGAAAGCCGGGGCCGGCGGGGTGTCGGGGGTGGCCGGGGCGGCCCCCGCAGCGCGGGTGCTGCTTCCGCTGCAGACCACGGAGCTCCGGGTGTCGCCCCGGCCCAGCACTCTTCAGGGCTGGGCGGAGACCCGTGGTCCCCGGCCCAACGGCCGGGAAGGCGACCATGCGTATTGTATCCTACTCGAAGGGCAGTGCAGATTGGGCTGGGGGCTGCCTGCGGTGGGAGGTGGGACAAACGGACCGGCGGGTCAGGGGCTGCTGAGGGGTGGAATGGCCAGGGCGCTTGGGGCGGGCAGAGAATAGAAAGCTGAAGGGAGACTGGAAGCGGGGATGGGCCGGGGTGGCGTGAGTCGGGGGGAGAAATGGGATCACGGGGCAACGGGGTGGTTGGGCTGGATTAGGGCTACGAGTGGCCCGGAGGGGCTGGAAGAGGTCCTCAGACAGGACCCAGAGCTCCAAATCCTTGTGGGTGGTACCTTAACCGCGTCTCCATCAGCACCCTAAGCGTGCCTTTCCCTTCCGCCTTGGAGGCAGAGATTGCCCGTGGGTCCCTGGCCCCAGATGTCGAACCTCACCGTGGAGCGGTTGGGAAGGAGCTCACAGTGACCGGCAGTGTCCTGGCGGTGTAAGTTGGAAAAGGGGCTGGTTGGAAGTGGTAGCAGGTGACCGAGCTCGTCTCTCGCCAGGGGTGCTCTATTTGGACACGCTCAAAGGTTGTGTTTATGGAGGTGACGCAGTGCGCTGGGCCCATCTCCACCTTGATTCTCTTTTTCTGTCACTTTCAGCTGCTGGAGAGCTGAAGATTGCCGCCTCCTTCGAATCTCCATTGTCAACTTTCTGGACCAGCTTTCTCTGGTGATGCGAACCATGCAGCGCTTTGGGCCCCCTGTTGCCCGCTAAGCCAGGGCTGGGGAAAGGGGGGTTAAGGTCTGACCTGGTGGCCCTTCCTAGACAGTGATCCTTCCTAGGGCAGTGACTCCTGCACCAGTTGCCGAGTTATTATGGGGGCCTCATCTTTTGCCTATAATGGCCCTTGGGTGCTCAAGGTCCACTTGCATTGTTTGGTGCTTAAATGCTTAACTACTGAAAATAAAATTGACCTATGATGAGTTTATTTTCAACTATAGCACCTTCAAAATTCTTGCCTTTGTCCTTAGATTGGAGGGTTCTGTGATTCAGATAGTCAAGTAGTACAGTGTAAGTGAAGATAATCTAAGAAATGGAGGAGGATAGGTCCTGTCTCTCATTCAGTATTAGCTACTATCAATATTTTGGAGTATTTTCTGAGTTTTATAGTTATATAGTAAACGTGTAACAATAATATTTGATATTGTGCAAGTTTAGCATTTTTCTTGGTATTTCTCATCTAACATGAACTTTTTTCTAAATATTCTTCAAAATCGTTATTGAATGTTTAAACTATTTTCAGTCTTTGCCATATTATAGGTAATGATTCAGTGGAATGCTTGTATATAGATCTTTGCATGAATGATTAAGATTACAAGAAGTAGAATTAATTAAATATTTAAAGCTCTCAATCTAAAGTATGTGAAATTACTCTCCATAAAATACCCTCCCACCAGAATTCTGGTTTTCCCACATTAGTGTCACCACTTGGGGCTTCCCAGGTGGTGTAGCAGTAAAGAATCCACCTGCCAGTGTGGGAGGCACAAGAGATGAGGGTTTGATCCCTGGGTCCAGAAGATCCCCTGGAGGAGAAAATAGCAACCCACTCCATTATTCTTGCCTGGGGAATCCCATGGACAGAGGAGCCTGGTGGGAGTCCATGGAGTCGCAAAGAGTCAGACACGATTGAGGGACTTAGCACTGCACAGGGGCACAATGACTGCAATGCACTCGGGACAGTAAAGAGTTGGCAGACATGAAGGTGTTTGGTGGCCATGAAGCTGTGGACCATTTTGAAGAGAGTGGGGACGAGGGCCACTATGTTTATTAACAGGGTCCCGGTGCCTCCCATGGTGAGAAGAGGCCGAAGGTAGCCAGGGCAGAAATGGGGAGACTGGCATCCAGGCACGAGACAAGGGCAGCTTGGACCACACAGGGGCAGTGGGGATGGGGAGAAGGGAGTGGCTTCTGAACGTGTCTTGAAGGTGTAGCCACCCGGCCTCGTTGATGGATTGGACATGGCTGTCCTGGACCACCTCAGATCCTCATAAACCCCACAAGGAGTCACCCTTCCTCCCACAGATGGCATCCAGCTCAGGCAGAGTCCGACAGTCTTCCCACCTGCTTCCACCTGCCCTGAGAACAAAGCCACATGCCAACTCCGTTTCCCAACATTTAATTAGGAAATAAAAGATGACAGGGTCAAAGAAAACCTCATGCAGAAAAGAAAAAGGGGGCAAATCGGGTTTGTAGGAGCATGGACCGGGGGCTGGATTCCTCCAAGGAGGCAGAAGAACAAAGGAGTAAGGCACTGCCACCTCTGCCCCTCGAGGCGTGCGCAGGGCAGGGCAGCGGAGGGTGAGTGGTCTGGGGCGCACAGACCCCGCAGACGGGGTTTGGCAGCAAGGCCCGGAGGAGAGTCCGGTGCCCCCAGGCCCAGATCTGGCCCTGGCAGGAGCCTGATTCAAGCTCTCCAGGCTTCAGAGAACACAGCCTGGGAGGAGGCCCAGGCCCAGCCCGAGAAGTCTGGACAGGCTTCTGTGTCAGCTGCAGGGGGACCCCCTCCGCAGAGCCATAGTCTGAGGGCACCTTTGGTGCCTTGCCCACCCCGAGTGCTGCTGGTGTCCAGGCCCTCTCCTGAAGATGGGCGGGGGCAGCCAGGGGAAGGGGCAGGGCCAGAGGTGAGGCCAAGGCTGACCCTGTCCCAAGGGGAGCCGGGAGGACTCAAGGAGAGGAGGTGAGTGAGATTGGGACATCCGGGGCAGGAGGGGCCGTATTTACATATGGCAAGGGTGAGTGGAGATAAATTAAATAAATAGGTGGTTGAGGCATAAATAGCAAGGAGGTCAGGGGCAATCACCAGACTGGGCAGGAGGGCAGGAGGAGGGTGGGGGTATTGCTGCTGCTGTGGTGGGGGGCTTGGTCCGGTCGCCCCCTCCCCATGCAGGGCCCAAAGCAAGGCACTAATGAAGGGCCCCGGGCTATGCTGGGGGTGTCTCGGCCCGGTGCCACCTGATCCAGGGCTCAGCCCAGGACCCAGGCCCGAGACGCCCCCTGGACGGGAGACTGGCTCAGGACTGAGACGCGCCTTTCTCCAAGTCGGCCGCCCTTAGCTGTTGCTGGACACAAGGCCGATGATCTGCTCCAGCTTCTGGCGCAGCTTGTGTTTCCGACAAGAGGCATCTCGGTCCAGAGCGCTAAGAACCTGGGAAGCAGGCCCCGAGCTGGCCTCTCAGGGGCGGCGGGCTGTTCCTCCCAGCCAAGCCCCCTGCTCCTTGGGGCAAGCTTGCCCTTCCCTCAGGCCTCAGGGTGTCCCTCCCTGCTGGCCAGGACCCTGGGCACATGGCCTCCAAACAGCCCCTCTCTGACCCCAAATCCTCCTCCAGCCACACAACTCTCGTCCCTCCTCTCCACGGCCAGCATGCAGCCCCGTCCAAGGGTGATGTGGACTCGAGGCTCTCCTTTCCCGTCCCCTGCAGACCCCCAATCCCACTCTAGACCTTTCCCATCCAAAGCAGCAGGCCTTCTTGGGCCTCATCTCCATTGACCGTGGGCAGCACCCAATAGCCCATCACTCCTCCTGACACCTGGTGGGGGTTCTTCACGCATGTGTTCCGGGCCCGTGTGGCACTTGGGGGGGTGTCCCTCCCAACCCTCCTCAGACTCCACAGCCAGCTCCCCTTCTGCTCTGCCACATCAGAGTGTCCCAGGGCTCTGTGCCTAGGCCACAGCTCTGTCTCTAGCTGCCCGAGGACCCCCTTGGTGAGCTCATCCAGGCTCAGGGCTCTCAGGCCTGTATCCAGCTGACGTTTACCAGTTCTCATCTCCAACCAGGAGCCCAATCCTGAAGCCCACCCTCTGGCTTCCCTGTCTACTGAGGCTCCAGTCACAAATCAGGCAGGTGGCCTGACCCTGCCCACCTCTGGTCCTACCCTGCGTTCCTGGCCCTTTACTTTCTCCCAACCAGAACTTGGTGCTTCAGCCAGTAGCTTCTTTTCTGGGTCCCTCACCTCCCCACATCTACAGAGAGCGTCACGTGTACCATCCTGAGGGCTTGTTTGTGGGAGGAATTGTGAGTAATCCAAGAGCTGGTCTCCCTGACTCCCATCACGCCCCTGCTTTTGCCACTGGCTGCATTCTCAAACTCAAGGGGCCTGCGGGGCTGGCACGCACCTCCTGACGGTACTTGGTGACGTAGAAATAGAGCTCACTGAGCGCACTCAGGACATTGAAGTCACTTGCGTGGAGACGGGACTGCTCCACCAGATACGCATCCATGTCCTGGTCACTGATGGATGCCATCTTGGCTATGTCCCGGTAGTACCTAATGGGATCCCGAAGAAGTCATGCTGGCAGCTGCTGCAAAAGTCAAAGCCCTTGTCCTGGCTGCCAGGCCAGCCTCTGGGCTTTCTTCCTGAAGCTGGCCCTTCATTAATATGAGCCAGCCTAGGCAGGGCCAGCTTCTACACTCTTACCCAGTAGCCATGTCCTGTGGGTGTCCAGGCCCCCCACCCCCACACACTGGGGCCCACCTCTCCACCCAGCTCTTGTAGTTGGGGATGTCCTTGGCGTAGAGCAGCTTGTTGGAGGGCGAGTCCTTGCCCAGGCGGTGCTCCGACGTGGAGCAGGAGTCCATGAAGGTCTGAGCCACCACTGACAAGCAGGCGTCCGTGATGCTGCTCTTGTGGATGTCGAACACGAACTGCGGGTTCTTGATCACATTCACCCAGAAGCGCAGGGGCAGGCTAGACAGAGGGACAAAGGCCCACAGCTCCCCAGTTTCCCCGTGTCACACCCTCCTGTCTGCTCACCTCCACAGGCCCACAGGTGGCAAGATGACACACTGAGAGTTAGCAGCCTTTTCTTTAATTTTCAGCCTCACTTCAAGCAGTGAGAAGTAAGAGGAAATGGCATTCTGGCCTTGGTGATTTCAATGTCCCTCCCACACACACATTCACCCCCTGGACCAGGCTTCCAGCATCTCTGCACTGTGCCAGTGGTATCCCCAGGTGAGCAGCCAGGCCCAGACAGTCAAGGGCACCTCTGAGTGCAGGGAACACTATCTGCATCCCAGCCGCCCAAACCCCTGGCAGAGTGACAGACACTTGCTCTCCCTACTCGGTGGCACCATCAATGCCAGGCCACTGTCCTCTCCTGCTGGGATGAGCAGTCCAGCCCCCAGCCCCCACTGTCACCCTGACCGAGGTCCCCAAGTACCAGCCAAGCCTCCTCTTCCCACCCAGCCCTGGAGGGCCAGCGCACGGTGGTACCAGTTGCTCTTCCAGGTGTGGCGCACATCAGGATCACTGATCTGCCGCTGGTCGGCCTGCTCGTCCAGGAAGTCAAACATGTACTTAATGGCCAGTGGCAGGGCCGAGCCACGGTGTGCCGTGCTGAACACGGTTTCAAAGAGGTCATCCACGAACTTCTGCAGTGTGCCCTGCAGGGGCACAGCAAGGGCACCAGCTGACAGGGAGCCAAGGGGGAATGTTCCCACACCAGGACAGATGGGAATGGAGAGGCCTGACAGTGAGCAGGGCTTCTCTGCCCGGCTAACAACACCCCTCAGATAGACCTGGCCTTGACCTCAGGGTGATAGTTTCCATAGCAAAGGCCTTAAGACAGTCCCTTGGCATTGGAACAATCCAGTGGCCCCTACCCCAGGCAGCCGGGGCCAGTCTGAGGGCCAAGTCCAGGACAGAAGGAACCCACACTCAGGCCAGGATGGCACAGGGCAGGCGCACCTTGGTGGCCAGCAGCCGTGTCAGGTAGATCTCTGAGACCATCTTGCTGCCACGGTCACCCTCTCGGTGGTCGGCGTGGTCATGGTTCTTCACCAGGTGCCACAGCTTGGTGCCTGTCTCCTGGTCCGGGGTGATCATGGGCGCCCGAGAGCGGAGGCTGTCGGGGCTGCTGGCCGTGCGAAGCAAGCTCTCTGGGGCAGGGGATGGTGTGCCCCCTTAGGCCAGTAGCCCAGCCATCACCATGGCTCATGCCCCCTCTATCCCAGGAGCCCTGCACTTCTAGGCTCTAAAGAGCCCAGACCTCCTGAGAGCAGGGTCTGGGGACCACGGCCAACACAGCCTCAAAGGGCACGAGGCCAGCAGACACCACCACACCGAAGACACTTACCGTAGCGGCTGAGGGAACGGGTGAAGGTGAAGGAGTTGGCCATGTTATAGGCTGACACTTGTTTGGGCACCAGCGCCACCAAGGAACCGTCTGTCACCTGCAGATGCCAGGGACAGAGAGGGGGCAATGCAAGAGGCTGAGAAGCCAAGGGGCTGACCCTGTGGGGGTATGTGGGGCAGCTCCCACAGCTCCCAGAGAAGGGCCTGTATTGTGGGGGTGACAGAGGAGAGGGGTCAGCGCGGGGCCATGGCCTCACAGGAGCACTGGTCATGGGTGGCCCTCCAGCTCCTCACCTGGTAGTGGGCCAGCGAGTTGACCCTCTTCCAGTCACATTCGATCTTGGTGGTGACATCCTCATCCTGGAGGATGACACGGGCCATGCGGCCCTGGCGCCACTCTGCAGGCCACAAACAGCTCAGTAGGGGGGGAGCATGAACAACAGCCATAGTACCAGGAGGTGCGGAGGGGCCGGGAGGAGAGGGCAGGGGCCTCACCTAGGTCCATGTCCTCAGCTTTGGGGCGCTGGGAGTAAGGAATGCCCTTGTACACAGCATCGAGCAGCTTGTCTTTGGCCTGGGTGATACTGTCACAGTTGAGCACCTTCACAGGCACCTGAGCACTGCCCTCGCTCTCCGGGCACACACAGTGCAGGGTCTGAGTGGGTGAGGGGCCACAGGGTGGGTCCTGGGTGAGGCTTCCCCACAGACCTGACACCCTGTCCACCTGACCACCCCCCCACACCACGCACCAGTGTCTTATAGTCAATCTGCTGCCGGATGAGCTTGTCCTCGCTCAGCGAGTACCGTGCCTCGCCTGTGATGGCATCAATGGGGCCTTTCTCCATCTGCTGCTTGATGGCACAGTACAGCAAGAAGAGCGGCTCCCCCGCACACTCCTGCAGGCAGGGCTGGGCATACAGTTGCCTGCCAGCCAGCTGGCAGCTTCCCCACCCTACGGCCCCCACCACCTGCCCTGTGAGCATGCACACCTTCAGAAACTTATGCAGCAAGAAGGTGAACCAGTTGGTGAGCATCTTCTCAGCCACCGACTCAGTCCTGGAGAGAAAGGGGTGCTGGGGTCCTGGCCGGTAAGGGCCTCCCTAGGGGTGGGGCCTGGCCGGGGCAGGGCTGGCCCGGGGCTGGGGGAGGGGGGACCCAGTACCTGCGCAGAAGCAGCTTCGGGTGGTTCTTGCTCTCAAGGTTCTTCTCGATGAGGTCCACCAACAGCTGCTTAAGCAGGCCCGTGGCATAGTCAAGGCGGCTCTGCAGGGCCACCATGGTGAGGGAGGCCACGGTGCCCCGGTCACGCATGGAGAAGCTGCTCTGGGCCTCCAGGGTGTGGATGAAAGTGAGCACGAAGGCACGGCTGTGCAGCAGCTGCCCGAAAAGACGCAGGGCCTTCTCAACGTGGGGGGGGGTCTGTAGGAGACAGGGTGTCTCAGAGAGCAGAGGTGACCCTGCAAATGACAGGGCAGGGGCAGACAATGGTGGGGTGAGTGTATGGGGTGGGGTGGGACTCACATCCAGCTCCTTAAGCACCGGGTGGGCCTCGATCCCTGGGAAGAGCACCCGCACAGCATAGGTCCGGTAGTCTAGGAAAGGGATCTGCACGCCGTCCATGTGGTTCGTCAACTCATTGATGTCTGTCTGCAGCTCAGCGAAGGCTGGGGAGGGCCAGTGGGGCAGAGTGAGCAGGGCAGGAGCGGGGAGCCCCTGCGGCCTGCCCCACGCCCCACCTCCACACAGGCACCTTCCTTGCACTCCAGGGCCACCCGGGACTCCAAATTGTCCATCTGGAACTGGAGCCGCTTAAGTGTGCGGTCGGCATCCTGAGTCTTACGTTTGTAGGCAACCAACACAGCAGTGATGGCCAGCAGCAGGAAGCTGCCCCCTACTGCCAGCCCCACCACGGCCGGCAGGGTCAGCGCACGCTCGGCTGTGATATGCAGGGTGCCCAGCCAGAACTCCAAACCGCCCACCAGCACCTGCGGGGACGGGCACACAGTGAAGCGAGCCCCATGCCTGCCCCAGGCTGCCCTGGCCGCCTCCCTGCCCCATACCCACCATGACAGGCTGCCGGCCCGTCTGGCTGGGGGAGTCGCAGAGGAGTTGTGTGTCGGAGACAGTTAGCGCGCATGGCTGGCCCCCTATCAGCACCGTGTAGTTGAGGCGGGAGCTGCCAGCTGCCACGGGGATCAGATTCTTGCCCTGCACACAGACAGCCCAGTCAGCCAGGGCTCCCCACTACCCCAGCCATCCTGCCCTTTGCTCCTGCCCCAGCGGCACCTTTAGCACTACGTGGGAGCCCGGTTTGATGTCCAGGACCCCAGAGGGCCCAAGAGGCTCAAAGCTGGGGTCAGGGTAGTAGGTGAAGGAGGACCGGTTGAGGGAGCGGGCAGTCTGCACGTGGTCCAGCAGGAAGCCAAACTCATCTGGGTGCTCGCCCTGGGCCTGTGGCTGGGGCTGCCCCAGGAAGATGCCAGGGGCTTTACACAGCATGGCAGTGTCATTGATCACCTGGCATGTCTGCGGGGACAAAGGCAAGCAGTCCAGCACTTGAGGCCACAGTGGGCAGGGAGGCAGGGGTGGGATGGGGGGGGGCGCAGCTGGCACTCACATTGGTGGTCTCGATGCCTCGGTACTTGGCCCGGACCCGGGGCTCCTGGACCGTCAGCAAGTGGGTCCCACTCACGGTAATTGCAGTGCTTCCACTAGGGACAGGAGTGAGGGACTTCAGGGCTCCTCCCCAACTGCCCCAAGCATGGCCCTCTCTCTGCTTTCCCCATTGGAAGCAGAAGTGAAGTGAAAGTCACTCAGTCGTGTCCAACTCTTTGTGACCCCATGGACTATATAGTCCATGGAATTCTCCAGGCCAGAATACCAGAGTGGGTAGCCTTTCCCTTCTCCAGGGGATCTTCCCAATCCAGTGGCCCTGGAGCCTCCCTAACCCTGGGTCACCCAGTGGGTGCCAAGTGCTGTGTGGTCATGGAGGAACCAGGCTCCCCTCTGCTGAGGAGGGCTCAGGCTCAGAGGGGGTGGAACTTGATACCAGGCACTCAGAGACCTGGTCCCCAGCGTCCCCTCTTACTTGATGATGCTCCACGTGGGCTCGAGGCGTGTGACAGTGGGGTCCTGGGTGTAAGTGTAGACAACACCGGGACTGGAGATGTTCGCGCGGTCAATGGCCAGCATGATGGGGGCTTGGCTTGGGCCCAGGGTGGAGACAGGCGAGATGCACACGATGGCTTCAGCATCCCTCCTGCGTCAGCAAGTGGGGACTTGGAGAGAGTGGCCCAGGGCTGCCCGCCGTTTGCTGGCCTGAGGCCCCAGCTCCCGAACAACCCACCTGACGAACTGGCACTCGCCATCTCTCACGGTCACCATGACCCTGCTGCCAGAGTCCAGAGCCCTTCCAGAGATGGTGAGCCGCGTGCCCCCAGAGGCCGGGCCCCGACTGGGACTCACACGGTCAAACGTAGGCGTCTATGGGAGAAGACGTCCTAAGGGGCGGGGTGGGGGGGGTGGCCAGGCCGCACGCTACCGGCAAGAAGCGATGGGAGAGGAAACGGGTAGGCACCCCACCCACCACAAAGGTGTAGAGCTGCTCAGACTGCGTGCGGAAGTCAGCCGAACAGTCGCCAACACAGAGCTCCGCAGGCCCTGGTGGAGGGCTGGGTACCAGTGACTCTTCCATCTCACAGACGATCCTGGGGGCAGGGTCCGAGAAGGTCAGGCCCTGGAGGCCAGCCCCCAGCGGGGGATGAGGCCTGGTGTCCGCCAGCTGGGCTGCACTCACCTCTCAGCACTGATATACTCGGCAGGGATGGAGTTGCAGCGCACGCCAGCCACCCGCAGGCCCACCTCTCGGGAGGTGAGGCCCAGGTTCTCACCCATGATGGTGATCCGGGTGCCCCCCTCCTTGGGCCCCATGACTGGGTGGATCTGCGGAGCAGGATGGGAGGCGGGAGGGTAAGCTGAGTTGGTGGGTGCCCAGAGGAAAGTGGGTGGAGGGGAGACCGACCTGGGCAATGCGAGGATGGCTGCAGCGAGCGCCCTTCTGGTTCGGGTGCATCCAGTTTGTCTTGGGGGCTGGGCAGTGGGCCCGCAGCTGGCACCTGTGCTCCGAGATGCACCAGCCACAGTTGAAGCGGGGGTCAGCCTTGAGGCAGAGGCCACAGCTGGGCCGCTGCGCCCAGCACTTGTACAAGAGGGCTGTGGGCACAGAGGGCATCACTGGGGAGCAGTTACAGGCCCTGACGAAGGGTCCCCCTGCGGGACCCTGGCCCCAGCTCGTGCCTATGCTGCCCCAGGAAGTGAGGTCCTCAGCCCCATCCCGCAGCTCACCTCGGAAGGTAGCAGGCTTGTCGATGGGGAAATCGCCATCCCAGACCACAGAGAAGTCCAGCTCGGTGTCACCATACTCATCACCTTCATAGGAATACTGGGGGAGAAGGACCTGTGTGACCCTCGTGAAGGTGTGCAGACCACCTCCCCCGCCAACCCTAGCTCAGGAATCCCCAGCAGGAGACTCAGAAAGTCCTCTGCCAGGATGAGCTTAGGCTTCCCGAAGAGTCTGCTGGGCACAGCCCGGATCCCCGAGACAGGCAGGGTGGGCCTCACCGAGGCGTTCTGACACTGCACGCTGCTGCTGTTGAAGCGCACGGCAGGCACCCGCTGATGCCGGCCCTGCACCCGGACCACGCACTCGTAGTTCTTCTGCCCTGACTGAGGCTGCGGCAGGTTCTTGGCCCGCAGGGTGAGGGGCTGCACAACGCCTACCGGGATCAGGAGGTCCCCGCTGGGCAGGATCTCAGGGCAGCCCTGAGGGGAGAACCCTCGCGTTGAAGAGGCTCCAAGAAAACCCCAAGATGGAGGGCAGCAAAGCCAGGGGCCAGCCTGCAGGGAGCCCGGCCCCCTCGTGCATGATGCCCGCCTCACCTCAGGGTTGCGCACCCTGCCCTCCTGGAAGGAACAGTCATGGGGCTGGCTGGTACACACGTGGCGGTACTTACACCACTGGCAGGGGTAAGGGCTGCTGACGCAGGACATGCACCTGGAGGGGAGAGGCTTCAGAAATCATGGAGGAGACCAAACCAGGCCCTTCACTGTCCCCCGTGTGGGCCACACGGGAAGCCAAAGGAAAAAGGCGCCCACGTCACAGAGAGCCACAGAGATGGGACCGGGGGCAGGCCAGCTACTACTCACGACTGGAGGGCACTGCAGTTGTAGAAGACGAAGTCGGCCCCAGCAAACCTCACACCAGTCTCCTTGGAGAGCAGCTGCAGCCGCACGGTGCGGGTGGCCCCTGCAGCGAGCCCGTGGCACCCCGTGTGAGCCATGGACAGACAGCATCCCCTGCCCCCCACAGTCCCGTCCACTGACCGTGCCCCCGGGTAAGAGCTCGGAGCTCCTGGAGGGAAGGCGAGAGGCAGCGTAACTCCCCAGAGGGCAGCAGGATGGCCTCGCTCTGGGTCACCTCCTCAAAGGCACAGCTTACGCCCGCACTGAGGTCTGGCACGTTGCTCATGGCCACGGTCAGCTGCAGGAAGCCGAGGGCTTGGAGGAGGGTCCACTGCAGCACGTGGGCACCACACCCCTGCCATGTCCCTGCCACGCCCCTCACCTGCACACCGGGTGACGTCACCGACACGTTGTTGGGCCAGACGTGCACCTGGACACACTTGCTGAGCGCCTCAGCGAAGCCATATGGGGCCACAGCACCTGGACAGGCCCCTTGACGGCAGCACCTGTGTGGGGTCAGGCCAGGCCCATCCCATAGCTGCCCTGGGGGCCAGGAAGGGGTGACAAGGGGGCAGCCTGCCCAGCATACGGTGCCAGGCAACCACATGCCTCGGCTTCATCCCCGAGGGCCTGAGAGACGTCACTCGGGCCAGAGGTTCTGCTCGTTAGCAGGAGAAAGTTGGAAGGGAGGGAGGCTACAAGGGCACAGCTGGTGGGGTGGGCACGTGGGAGAGGGCAGGCACCACGGCCCCCAGCCATGGGCAGAGCTAGGCAGGTCCTCACCTGTGTTGCAGCACGCACCAGCCACAGTGCGGGTCCCCCGAGCCCAGGCAGGCCGCGCAGCTCAGGTATTGCTCGCAGGTCTCCACCGGGAGCTGGCTCACCTGGGCACAGCCGAGTTAGCACGTGCTGAGCCCTGCCCCCAGCCCACCCTGCCACCTGCCCCGGGCCCACCTGCTTCTCACTCAGCAGGTAGATGTGCCGGTGGTCAGGACTGAAGAGCAGATCGCGGAGTATGGGGCTGCCATCCACCACGGGCACCGTCTCGTAGAGGTGAGCCTCCTGAGAGCTGTCAACCCGCACCTGGGCCACAAGACCAGCCACCTGACGCCACAGCAGCAGCCCATATACCCGGGCAGGCTCTTCTGCTGCCAGGGGCCCAGCCTTGTCCCATCATAGACAAGACAGGGAAGGATGACACCAAGGCTGCCCCCTGGAGGCTCTTGGGGGTGTCACAGCTGGTCCAAAAAGGCTCACAGAGCACAGAGAGAGATGACCACACTTATGGTAGAAAGCAAAGAAGAACTAAAGAGACTCTTGATGAAAGTGAAAGAGGAGAGTGAAAAGGCTGGCTTAGATCTCAATATTCAAAAAATGAAGATCATGGCACCTGGTCCCATCACTTCATAGGAAATAGATGGGGAAACACTGGAAACAGTGACAGACTTTATTTTCTTAGGCTCTAAAATCACTGAAGATGGTGACTACAGCCATGAAATTAAAAGATGCTTGCTCCTTGGAAGAAAAGCTATGACCAACCTAGACAGCGTATTAAAAAGCAGAGAGGTTACTTTGCCAACAAAGATCCGTCTAGTCAAAGCTATGGTTTTTCCAGTAGTCATGTATGGATGTGAGAGTTGGACCATAAAGAAAGCTGAGAGCCAAAGAATTAATGCTTTTGAGCTGTGGTGTTGGAGAGGACTCTTGAGAGTTCCTTGGACTGAAAAGAGATCAAACCAGTCCATCCTAAAGGAAATCAGTCCTGAATATTCATTGGGAGGACTGATACTGAAGCTGAAACTCCAATCCTTTTTCCACCTAATGCGAAGAACTGACTCATTGGAAAAGACCCTGATGCTGGGAAAGCCTGAAGGTGGGAGGAGAAGGGGGCGACAGAGGATGAGATGGCTGGATGGCATCACCGACTCAACGGACATGAGTTTGAGTAAACTCTAGGAGTTGGTGATGGACAGGGAGGCCTGGTGTGCTACAGTCCATGGGGTCACAAAGAGTCAGACACGACTGAGTGACTGAACTGTAACTATAGAGTTTGGGCATGGGGAAAAGGTGAGATTTACAGGGGAAGGGATTTTTGGGATGATGGCAATACCCTAGAACGAAAGAGTGTTCATGCCAGTGTAACTCTGCAAATGTACCAAAATCACAGAGATGCTTTATATGAGAGTGGGAGTGTGACATGGGAGTTATACCCCAATAAAGCTGTGAGAAATGCAAAAAAAGGACCCGGAGGGGAGTAGACTAGGCCCCCAAGAGTTCCCTGGCCACTCCAGACCTCCTAGGAACAGCCCGCATCTCCCAGGTGAGCACGAGGAGAAGCTGGTAGCTGATCTGACTCCTTGTCCCTTTAGAAAACCTCAGAGCTCCCAGCCCCGAAACAGAAGCAACCCCTGGGCCTATGAGGGGACAAGATAGCAAAGGCAGTCAGGTTCACATTTGTTCCCTCATTCATTCAAAGAAGCTTCCCTAGTAGCTCAGTTGGTAAAGAATCTGCCTGCAATGCAGGAGACCCAGGTTCGATCCCTGGGTTAGGAAGATCCCCTGGAGAAGGGAACGGCAACCCACTCTAGTACTCTCGTCTGGAGAATTCCATGGACAGAGGACCTGGTGGGCTACAGTCCGTGGAATTGCAGAGTTGGACCCAACTATGTGACTAACTTTCCTTTCCTTTTTCATTCAAGGAGGACCCAGCAACAATGGCTCCTGCTCTCCTGGCAGGGAAGCCCAGAGATAAGGACAGAGGCCTGGGTCTGCCACAGGAAGTCAGTGGTTCAGGCCACAGCAGGCAGTGGCACCAGTGAGCGTGGGTGCCTCAGGGGAACACAGGGCTTGCCTGCACAGTCTTGTCCCCACCCCTTGTTCTGCATCTCAGCCTGCCCTGATGCCCACAGGCTGGTGCCCACCTTCTTGAGACTGCCACCGCGAGTGCCGATGAAGACCACAGAGTGCTGCTGGTAGGTGTAGGCGGCCACGCTGGTCATGCCATCGGTACTGTCAGCTAGAAGGGGCAGCCCCTCGATTACGTGCAGTCCACCCAGTGGCTGGTTCAACACCAGCCCACAGAAGTTTCCATTTATCTGCATGGGCTGGTGAAACAGGAGGGGTGCACGCGGGTCAGCTCACAGGCACCCACTGGACGTCGGCCATGAGATCCCACATTGTGGCAGGGAAGAGGACCCAGAACTTGTTCCTTGCTAGCCAAGACCAACCAACCATTAGTCTCGGACCCCACAGGAAATGGGGGGATGAGAAAGGAGCTGCAGGAAGGCGAGCAGGCAGGAGTGGGGAGTAGACAGCAAAGCCTGGGAGGCTGCCACTGACGCAGAATGTGAGGGGGCACCCACAAGATAGAGCTGGAGGAGCCAGCTGGGGACAGAGGGGCAAGAAGAGGAAAGGAGTGGTCCACAAACAGAGTGTGCCCACCCAGAGGACTGGCAGGGAGGCAGGCTGGTGAGGAAAGAGAAGCTGCAAAGGCAGGGAGGGGATCACCAGAGGGTGGGGAATTCTGGGCTAAGCTATCACTCCTGAAATGGTCCAGGGAAGCATCTCCCAGGTGAGCGGGCCTGTGCAGCCTGGGACAGGCCGGCAGCCTACTGGCTGCTATGTGACCACCGGGGCTGGTCCTGCAGACCTGGGAAGAGACAGAGGGCCTGGCAGAGGGGGAGAGGGGTGGGCAGGAGCTCACAGTGTTGATACAGGGCAGCTCCTTGTTCAGAAGCCAGGGCAGGGCCAGCGTGCCCTCCCCACGGTAGCAGGACTGGATGCGACGCCGGATGTGCGCATTGATGTTGCTGAGGGTAAAGAGGCAGAGGATTGTCTGCCGTGGTGGGCTGGCCCGGTTCTTCTGGCCCTGAGAGAAGACGGTGAAGAGGACGTCCTCATTGGCTGGCACGCCCAGGGCCTGGGCCAGCAGCAGGCCAGGTTTGGCCAGGTGGGCACTCTGCACCAGACGGTACTCCACACCACGCCATGAGCAGCCGATGGGGAACTCCACGTATGAGTAGAACTCGGAGTCTCCTGAGCACATGCGCACAATCTTGGACGTGAAGAACTTCTCACCCGCTGTGTCCAGCAGTGTCTGCTGGGTGTCCAGCTGCAGTGTCAGGAAGTACACAAAGGAGGCGCTCACAAAGCCATAGACGTAGTAGATGTCGAAGGCCGGGTACAGGGACAGTGTGTCCGAGGGGATCTTGATCTGCGAGGAGACGAACTCGTCCTGGTACACCTACGGAACAGACCGGGGAGAGAGCCTGGGACAAGGCCAGGGTCCACCTGTGGCCTCCCCATCTGTGGCCCCTGCTACTCGCCCTGGCCTCAATCCCACAACAGGGTCCCCAAGGGGCTTCCATCACAACCCCCTGCCCATGCACGCACAGGACCCCAGGCCAGAAAGACTCCCGAGGGCAGGCCTTGACCTGGCCTGCCCTGCCATCCTCAGCAGCTTGTCCCGTCTAGGACCAACCAGGTCTCTTCCGGGGGCAGAGGCAGGACACATGAAGGTAGGAGGACACAGGGCCTGGCTCTCCAGAGGAGGGTGAAGGGAGGGGAGGGCAGGGGCCGCCTGACGGCCGGGGGGGGCTCACCCACCAGACTGAACATGTCTACACCGTCCTCGTCCCGGATGAGCTTTCGGGAACTCAGGGTGGGGAAGTACTCGGACTTGCCGTCCACAGCCGTGCCTACAAACAGCTTGCTGGGCCCCTGGCCCTGCTCCACGATGACGCCAGCCATAGAGTCCGGCTCCTGGGCCCCCGACAGATAGTGCTCCTTGCGGTGGTGGGGCTCACCCAGCTTAAAGAGGTCGTCCAGCCGCAAGAATTGGCAGATACCCTGCCAGATGCTGCCGCAGGCCACCAGGCGGTGGGCCGCGTAGTCTATGAGCAGCAGCTTGTTCACGTTGTCCACAGGCGCCAGGCGGTGGGCACACACACGCATGCTGGGGGGCGGGTAGCAGCGGGCATTGTCCTCGACGGGCCCCGTGATGTGGACCCGCAGCTCAGTCAGATTGGGCGCCAGCTTGAAGATGTGGTTCACGGCGCCCACAAACACTTCCCCAGTCACCCGGTGCACAGCCAGGTGGGTGAGTGAGGTGTCCGTCACTGAGAAAGCAGGGAAGGGCCCGCGGCTGCCCAGGGCCTGCCCGGTGGCCAGGAGGAACAGCAGGATGAAGATGGTGGGCATGGCTGGCGGCTGTCCCGGGGGGTGAGCCTGGGGAGAGACAGCGGAGGCCAGTCAGAGGCCCACCCCCTGGCCTGGCCTTGGGCCTCCGGCCAGCCCAGAACCATGGCCCAGAAGGTGGAGGCCGATCACCTGCCACCGCACCAGGGCCCCAGATGGCAGCCCCAGCTGGGAGAGAGGAGGGGCATCCGCCAGGGTGCGCGAGGGAGCCACGAGCACAGGCAGGCTTGGGGGCCATCAATCACCCCCCACCCACTGCTGGCAAGCAGCCGGGAGGCCTCGCCTCAGCTGGGCCACACCCAAGCGGGCCACGGCGCCAGATGCTGGGAGAGGCAGGGTGGGAGGCCCTCCAGGAAGAAGAAGCTGAACAGCAGATCCCAGGCCCGAGGGTGGCCAGCCACACACGGGCGCAACACAACCATGGGCCACTCAAGGCCACAGAGCTGCCTCGCACCCTAGTTGGGGCGGGGGCGGGGAGGAGACAAGGGAGGGGGAAAACAATCGCAAATGGGACATTGGGGTGTCAGGACATCAGAGGTCTGAGGCATCAAAGCCTGAGCCCAAACAGCACCCAGGGACACCAATCCGCCCTCCGCACCCCGGGTGCCTCCTTGCCCCAAGGGCCTCTGTCTTCCGGCTGACCAGGAGCCTGTGATCCGGTCTACAGGCTGCCACACAAAAGCCGAGTGGTGCCGGCCCCCGCAGCAATGCACAGAGACAGACAGAAATTAGGCTCTGCCCAGGCACAACCGGATGGATGCCCAGGGCAGGGGTGCATGCAGCCCCCTCCAAAGCCAGATGGTAGCTGGTGAAGGGGCGAGGCAGGATGGCTAACACAGCTGAGACTCTGGGGAGACAGGCCGGGGGACCCCAGGAGCAGTGCTGGGCTTGGCTGGGTCTTCACCCCGAGGCCACACCCAGCTTCAGGCAGCCAAGACAGCAGAGCAGTATCGTGGCAGCCAACGGGGCAGGGCTCAGGGCCCCCCTGCCGGTGCCCAAGCCCCAAGGGAGACACAAGTTACCCCACCTTGGAGGCGGTGGCGGGGAACCAAACCAAGGCAGCCCAGAAGAAATGGGGCCGGGGGGTGGGGTGGATTGCATTTGCCAGAACCAGGAGCAGACCCAGCTTGGAACTGCTAAGTTTCAGCTCAAGACAGCTCGGCTCTCCCAGGCTCTTTTGTCAAGGTCCGCATCCTGGACCCTGAATGCCAGAGCCAGAGAAGAAAGGAGGGCGCAGAAGGGGGGCGTCATGCCACCCTCACCTCCTCCGCAGCACACAGGAATACAAGCCTAAGAAGGGGAACGGGACGGGTCGGGAGGGATACCTGGAGAGGCACGCTGTGGAGCCCAAATGCCCGTTCCAAAGCACAGCCTGGAAGCGGGAGCCTCGGGCCAACCGAGCCTCTCTGCGCCAGCCCTGCGGAGCCCGAGGATACGGGCAGACCCTGGCAGAGACGGGGCTCTCGCACTCGCTCCCCGATGCCCTGCGGTTCTGCCAGCCCGGGTTGCCCTGCCCCCATCCAGGGACACCGCCCCCCCCCCCGCCGCCCCACTCCCCCCAGTGGACGGAGGCGCCGGGGCTGCTTCTCCGCCACAAAGGGTCCCCATCGGGTAGGGGGCTGGCGGCGGGGGCGCCGAGCACTAAGGACCAGTCGGGCGGGCGCCCAAGAAGGCAGGGGCAGGGCCCGACCCCTGGGAGGCCAAGGCGAACCCCAGGGATGCCTGACCCCGGGGCGGATGAACAGGCTGGCCTCGCACGGGCGGCGGGGGAGGGGGGGGTGGCAGCACCTACCTGTCCCTCCGCCGCCGCCGGATCCGGGTGGCCGCCCGTCGGCCACGTGGACGCGCCCTCAAGCCCCACGCCGCCCCGCTCGCGCGCCCTCGCTGCCGCACCCCGCGCGCCCGCGCCGCCGCCGCCCACACTTTGGGGCCGGCCCGCGGCCGCCGGGGCCTTTTAAACCCGGGCCGTACCACCGCTCCGGGCAGGGGTGCCCAGGGAGGGCCGAGCGGCAGTGATCGCGGCCGTGGGGGGCCGCCTCTCCCCGAGCCACGGGAGAGGCCCAGCAGCGCAGCTCCGGCCCCGGCGAGCGTCCGGGGTTCCCCCCCCACCCCCCCGCAGCGAGACGACCCTCCCCTCCCCTCCCCTCCCCTCACGCAATGGCCGCGTCCGGGGCGCGCGCCCCTCAGCCCGCCGCCTCCCGCCACCCGGGGACCCGCGCGCTCCCGCGCCACAACCCCTATGGGTTCGGGGCGCGCGCGGGCCTCGGGGTCGCGCAGACGCCTCCCGGGCGCACGGAGGCGCGCCCAAGGCCACCTGCAGCTGGTTCGCAGCACCACCACCCGCCCCTCGCACCCCGGTCACGATCCTACAGGCACACACCAGCCCGGAACTCGCGGTCCTGACCCAGGACACTCTCCTGGAGAAGGTCCACTAATCCGGAGGGCCTGCGTCTGATAACATCCACGAGTACTGAGGCTGTCGGCCTTTACCACCTGGCCCCTTCCCCAGTGGCCCTGAATTGGAGATTTTCAGTCCCTTGGTTCCTTTTTCCTTTTCTTTGTATACAACTTTATTGACCTATAATTCATCTATCATGTAAGTCCCTCATGTAAAGGGTAACATTCAATGATGTTTAATATATTCACACAAAGTTGGGCAACCATTCCTCCTGTTTGATTCCAAAACATTCTCATCACCCCCAAAGTAAATCTCTATATACCCTTTAGCCAGCCCTCAGTCCACCCCATATGAATTTTAGGATGGACTTTTCAGTTTCTGGAAAAAAAAAAAAAAGCCAGTGGGAGTTTAATACGGATTGAATTGAATCTGTAAATCAATTCGGAGAATGTTGCCATTTTAACAAGACTTCCAAGATGGTGCTAGTGGTAAAGAACCCGCCTGCCAATGCAAGAGACGTAAGAGATGTGAGTTAGATCTCTGGGTGGGGTAGACCACCGTGGAGGAGGAAATGGCAACCCACTCCAGTATTCTTGCCTGGAGAGTTCCATGGACAGAGGGACAAGAGGGACTGGTGGGCTACAGTCCATAGGGTCAAAAAGAGTCAGACACAATGGAAGTGACTTAGCATGCATGCACACACCATCTTAACAAGATCCTTTCCATCCATGAACTTGGGATGTTGTGATGATGAATTCATGTGTATTAATTTCAACTTGGCTAGGCTATAGTTGGCAATTATTTAATCAAACACTCATCTAGCTGTTGCTCTGGATAAATTTCATAGGTGTGGTGAACATCAACAATCGGTTGACTTTAAGTAAATTACACTCCATAATGTGGGTGAATCTTGTCCACTCAATTGAAGGCCTTAAAAGCAAAAACTGAGGTTCCCTGGGAAAAGAGATATTCTGCCTCCAGACTGTAATGTAGAAGTCCTGCTTGAATCTGCAGCCTGCTGACCTGCCCTGCAAATTTTGGACTTGCCACCTTGTCAGCCCTCACAATCACATGAGCTAATTCCTTAAAATTAATCGTGTGTGTGTGTATGTGTGTGTGTGTGTGTATCCTGTTTTGTTACTCTGGAGAACCCTGACTAAATAAATGTGTTTTCATTTATTCAGGTTTGCTTTATTTTCTTTCAGTGATATTGTCTAGTTTACAATGTACAAGTCTTGCATTTCTTTTTTTGATGATTTATGTGAATTTTTTTTCTTTTTATTTTTTTATTGAAGGATAATTGCTTTACAGAATTTTGTTGTTTTCGGTCAAATGTCAACATGAATCAGCCATGGGTATACATATATCCCCTCCCTTTTGAAACTCCCTCCCATCTCCCTCCCCATCCCACCCCTCTAGGTTGATACAGAGGCCCCGTTTGAGTTTCCTGAACCATACAGCACATTCCTGTTGGCTACCTATTTTATGTGGAAGTACCTATTTTATATGGAAGTCTTGCTATTTCTATTGTTAATTTATTCCTAAGTATTTTATTCTTTATGATGCTATTGTAAAACAGAATTGTTCATTGCTCAGGTATAGAAATACAATTGATCATTGCTCGGGTATAGAAATACAATTGATTTTTGTGTAATCATGTTTCTTCCTGCAACTTTGCTGAACTCATTTATTAGCTCTACTGTTTTTTCCAGCACATGTAGTAAGATTTGCATATACAAGATTATGTCATCTGAGAATAGAGATAGTTTTATTTCTTCCTTTCCGATCTGGCTGGCTATATTGCCGTGGCCACACCCTCAGATATGCAGATGACACCACCCTTACGGCAGAAATCAAAGAGAAACTAAAGAGCCTCTTATGAAAGTGAAAGAGGAGAGTGAAAAAGCTGGCTTAAAACTCAACATACAAAAAACAAAGATCATGGCACCTGGTCCCATCACTTCATGGCAAATAGATGGGAAAACAATGGACACAGTGACAGACTTTATTTTCTTGGGCTCCAAAATCACTGCAGATGGTGACTGCAACCATAAAATTCAAAGGTGCTTCCTCCTTGGAAGAAAAGCTATGACCAATCTAGACAGCATATTAAAAAGTAGAGACATTATTTTGCCAACAAAGGTCCGTATAGTCAAAGGTATGGTTTTTCCAGCAGTCATGTATAGATGTGTGAGTTTGACCATAAAGAAGTCTGAGTGCCAAATAACTGATACTTTTGAACTGTGGTGTTGGAAAAGACTCTTGAGAGTCCTTCAGACTGCAAGGAGATCAAACCAGTCAATCCTAAAGGAAACCAGTCCTGAATATTAATTGGAAGGACCGATGCTGAAGCTGAAGCTCCAATCCTTTGACCACCTGATGCAAAGAACTGACTCATTGGAAAAGACCCTGATGCTGGGAGAGATTGAAGGCAGAAGGAGAAGGGGACAACAGAGGATGAGATGGTTGGATGGCATCACTGACTCGATGGACATGAGTTTGAGCAAGCTCTGGGAGTTGGTGATGGACAGGGAAGCCTGGTGTGCTGCAGTCCATGGGGTCGCAAAGAGTCGGACACAACTGAGCAACTGAACTGAACACTCTACAGTCAAATGTTGGATAGAAGTGGGCATTTTCTTTTTAACTTTATAATTTGAAAGTATTTCAGACTTATGGAAAAGCTATAAGAAATGTACAGAAAGCTCCCATGTACCCTTAACTCACATTCACCAAGAGTTCATATTTTGTTCCATTTGCTTTCTCATTCTCTTTGTCTCTTGTGGGTGCATATATTTTTATTTCGTATATTAGAATAATGTTTTCTCAGGCTTCCTTGGTGGCTCAGTGGTAAAGAATCCACCTGCCAATGCAGGAGACATGGGTTTGATCCCTGGTCCGGGAAGATCCCACATACCTCAGAGCAACTAGCCCCACGTGCCACAACTATTGGGCCTGTGCTCTAGAGCTCAGAAGCCACAACTGCTGTAAACCACGCACCCTAGAGCCCGTGTTCCACAACAAGAGAAAAGCCACTGCGATGAGAAGCCCGTGCAGCAGCAAAGACCCAGCACAGCCCAAAACAAAGAAATACAAGAAGAAAAAAACCTATGAGGCTGATATTCTGAAAAAATTATAATGAAAATATTTTCTCAACTATGTCTAAGTTTCATACAGCTTACCCCTTAACCCCTAAATACTTCCCTCTGTGTTTCATAACTATAGCATAATTGGCTTCCCTGGTGGCTCAGCTCATAAAGAATCCATCTGCAATGCAGGAGACCTGGGCTCCATCCCTGGGCTGGGAAGACTCCCTGGAGAAGGGAAAGGCTACCCACTCCAGTATTCTGGCCTGCAGAATTACACGGACTGTATAGTCCATGGGGTCGCAAAAAGTCAGACACGACTGAGTGACTTTCACTCACTCACTCACAGCATAATTACTGTATTATAGTAATTATAGCCTCTTACATAACCATAGTATAACTCTCAACTCAGAAATGTTAATGTTGATATGATGATGTTATTTTATCTAAGGTCTTGTTAAAATTTCACCAGTTGTCCCCATGATGTCCTTTATAGTTTTGTTTTTCCTGATCCAGGATCCAGTCTAGGACCCCACATGGCATTTCATTCTCATGTCTCATTGGCCCCCTTTAATCTGGAAGACTCCTGCTTTTCTTGGCCTTTCATGACATGGACATTTTTGAAGAGTGCAGGCCAGGTATTTGGTGGACCGTCCTCAGGTTGCATTTGTCTGATGTTTTCTCAGGGCAAGATTCGGGCTGTGTGTGGTGGGAGGTTGCCAGGCCCTTTCTGTGCTTCTTATCAAGAGGCAAGTGTTATTGTTTTGTCCCTTCACTGTGATGTTAACTTTAAGCATTTGGTTAAGGTGATAACTACCAGTTTCTCAATGGGCTTCCCCGATAGTTCAGTTGGTAAAGAATCTGCCTGCAATGCAGGAGACCTGGTTCGATTCCTGGGTGGGCAAGATCCCCTAGAGAAGGGATAGGCTAGCCACTCCAGTATTCTTGGGCTTCCCTTGTGGCTCAGCTGGTAAAGAATCTGCCCACAGTGTGGGAGACCTGGGTTCGATCCCTGGGTGGGGAAGATCTCCTGGAGAAGGGAAAGGCTACCCAGTCCAGTATTCTTCCCTGGAGAAGTCCATGGACAGAGGAGCCTAGTGGGCTACAGTCCATGGGGTCGCAAAGAGTCGGACATGACTTTCATTTTCATAGTTGCTAAGTTCCAAACCTCAAGATGATGGTTACAAAACAGTGCTTTTTCTCCTTTCATGATCCCTCCTATTCAATGGCATCCTTTCAGAAAGAACTCCTGTTTATCTATCTATATATACATTATCTGTGTGGACTCGTGGATGTGGATTTTCTTTGATGGATTGTAACCCATTAATTTTTTTTTTATCACACTACATGGAATGCAGGATCTTATTAATAGTTCCCCGTGCTGTGTGTGCTAAGTCGCTTCAGTCGTGTCTGACTCTGTACAACCGTATGGACTGTAGGCAGCCAGGCTCCTCTGTCCATGGGATTCTCCAGGCAAGAATACTGGAGTGGGTTGCCATGCCCTCCTTCAGGGGATCTTGCCAACCCAGGGATTGAACCCACGTCTCCTGCATCGGCAGGCGGGTTCTTTACCACTAGGGCCACCTGAGAAAACCCCTACACACAGGCTATATATATATATATATATATAAAAAACCTGAATACATACTGATGCCCCCCCCACTCCAATTCCACAGCAAAACTTCCTAGCCTTTCCCCAGTGTATATTTGTATCTCCCTTCAGCATTGGGAGACCTGGCTCCCAACACCACTGAGGTATTGACTCATTTGCTTGATCCTCCAATAATGCATAGAGAGCACTTTCAGAATCAAGTATTTGTCCCTAGGACAAACCAACCTACTGAGAGGGGTCTGGAATTTCCTTGCAGGATTTTTGTTGTTTAGTTTCTTTTGTCTTAAAACTGAAGGTATAAAGTAAAAGTGCTGTGTTTAAACACTGTTTACAGGGACTTCCCTGGTGGTCCAGTGGCTAAGACTCCATGCTCCCAATGCAGGGCACCCAGGTTCGATCTGTGGTCAGGGAACTAAGATCCTACATGCCATGCAGCACAACAACAAAGAAGTTGGGATGTTTGTCTAATTTTTATTGATTTGCAGGAGTTTCTGTATGTCTGTGTGAATGTGTTCTGGATACCACCCCTCTGTCATAAAAATATTTTCTTTTCTCGAATCTACTGGCTTGTGTATTCATTTTCATATCTTTTAAAGAGCAAAAGTTTGCATTTTTGTGAAGTCTGATATATCAGTTTTTCTTTTTATGATTATTTTTTGTATCCTGTGCAAGAAAACTTTGCCCAGATTGCCTAGAGCAAGGTTACAAAGATTTCCTCCCTTGTTTCATTTATATGCTTTTTTTTAGTTCTAGCTTTTACTTTTAGGTCTACAACCCATGTCAAATTCATTTTTCTCCATTGTCTAAGTAAGGGGTGTTTGTTTCCTGTAGCTGTCAAAACAAAGTTCCACAAACTGAGTAGCTAAAACAACAGACATTTCTTCTCTCCTTTTTTTTTTTTACCCCTACCCCCTCTTCTCTCCTTTTGAGGTGATAAAATTATTCTGGGAGTAGATAGAGGTGATGGCTTCACACATTATGAAATGTACTCAGTACCACTGAAATGTGCATTTTAAAATGGTTAATGGTTATTTTTATGTTGTGAATTTTTCCTCAGTTGAAAAAAAAAATCCCCCAGTGAGAGACCACATGTGCCATCTCAGGTTGCATAAGTGTCCCCCCTCTTCGGGAATGACAGTACCGTGTTGGTGAAGCTGGGGAGCCAGGATTCTCACCCGGTGATCATGCTACAAAATGGGAGGGGTGTAGGGAGAAAAATCTATCACTCTCTGGAAACTTAATTATGCCTTCCCTGGTGATCCAGTGGTTAAGACTCAGCTTTCACCACAGAGAGCGTGGGTTCAATCCTTGGGCAGAGAACTAGGAATCCTTCAAGCTGCACAGAGGCAGAGGCTGTTGGGAAATGTCTTCTTTTTGATTTTATTTGACCAAGTCGGGTTTTCGTTGCATCACGCGTCCCTCAGAAACCATCCAGCCCTGGGTGAGCTGCTGAAGGGCTCCCTCTCCGCAGAAAGCCACTCTTCTGATGGCTTCTCAAAGAGGGCAGGAGAGGGTTGGCACAGGCCAGAGGATTCCCTCTCTGGGGTTTCTGGAACCCCACAAAAGGCCCCATTGACTTTCTCAGAGTTGTCCCCCACATCCAGGGCTTAGGGCCAGGCCTGCCCACCCCTCCCCGCTGTGCCCCAGGTGCTCTGGCCTACGCTCCTCTCCTCCCTCCTCCAAGTGACCCCAGATGGCCCTGCCCCAAACACAGGGTGAGGAAGCCCAAGTGACAGCTCCTAGCTGCCAGATGGGCCTCCCCAGGCCAGGGCTGACAGGGCCCTGCCACAGACGAGGAGGGCAAGGGAGACTGCACTGGGCAGAGCCCACCACTACCATCAGTTCTGCCCATTGGCCTGGGACGTGGGGCCGGACCCAGAGCTGGGATGTTGTTCACCACTGGCTGGGGGCTATCCACTGCCCTTTGCAGGCAAAGTGAAGAAGGTGGTCAGCTTACCTTCCTCAGCCTCCTGGAGCTGGGTCCGGGGGAATTAGGAGTTGGCAGGGGCCACCGAGGTGGGGCACGAATGACACCCTCAAGCCAGGGCGCGCCCCCCTGGGGGCGATGAGAGAGGCCAGCTCCAGGGCAGTGTGTGCAGAGCTTGCCAGGGTGAGGTGGGCAAGCGGTGGGTACAGGGCACCCACAGTGGCCTTCCTGTGTCAGCAATGGGGAGAAATGTTGTGATGGGGACACAGGGCGGCTGGGAGCCACAGGACAGCTATGGCCCTTATGGAACGGACCATTGGGAGACACAAAGGAGACCGAGGGGCCTGGGTGGGCAGCCCAGGGAGGAATGGCCTTCCTACCCACATAGGGGTTGTGGTGGGGACAGGCTGGCTACAGGGACAGCTGGGCCTGCCTAGGCCCCTAGTGGATCACAAGTGCCCCCTCCTGCCTCCACGGATTCACGTTTCCACCCAATCTCCTTCCACCCTCAAATCCCTGAAAAACACACTTCCTCGCAAGACACAGAAAGCAGAGATACTGTATAATTCTATTAATCGAAACTTCCAGAATAAGCAAATCCAAACATACAGGAAATAGACTAAGGGGGGTGAGGGGCTGGCTGCTAATGGACGTGGGGTCTCCTTCAGGGGTGATTCACAACACTGTGAATGTACGCAATACCCATGTAGTGTACTTTCACATGGTCACAACGGTGAATTTCATCGTATGTGAATTTTAGCTCGATCAAAAAAAGTTTTTAGACAAAACACACATCGGGTGATCCAAGTGTCATGAAAGAAACAGGCAGGAACCAACAGCGCCAGGGCAGGGGCTGAGCAGGTCCGATCCCATCTCAGGAGCAGGGAGCCGGGCGCCTGGAGTCCTGGGGACCAGAGGAGGGGACCACAGGGAGCCGGGACCACACTGCCACCATGTCATCGGATCTGGTGCGGGACGAGAGGACAGAGGAGGAGGTGAGCGGAGTGGGGCTGGGTGGGCCTCCAGCCTGCCAGCCCGGCTGGGCTTCCACCCTGCACTCGAGTGCTTCCATACCGTGTACTTGTCCCACTTCTTCTCGGGGTCATAGGGCTCCCAGCGGCTGGCGGGGAAGATGTGCTTGTTTTTCTCATACCAGCTCCGCAGGACCACCTTGCCTGCGTGCGACTAAGGACGGGAAGAGGCCCAGATGCTACAGCTCAGGGCTGCTGGATGCCTGCCCCCTCCTCCCTGCCCTGGCAGGCCCCAAACATACCTCATCCTTCTCCACGGTGGCGTCACTGAGCAGCCTCACATCATCATGAACGTCAAAATTGAAGAGGGGCCCTGCAGGGACAAGGGTCCAGACCCCACCCCTCTCAGTTGCCGCCCTACAACAGGGGCAAGCTCGGGGAGGAGGGCATGGCCAGGTGCACTCACCACTTTTCCCTCGAGCCTTGGTGACAATGAAGTCATAGAAGCTGTGGTGCTACAAGCCAAGCACAGGAAAGTGACAGTGGGTGACTCATTTCAGTGTCTCGCAGCTAGCTGCCTGCAAGCCCGGCTCCGACCCTGCCCACCCAAGCCAAAGACCTAGAGCAGGAGGGGCCCCCTCGAATTCCCTGGGTGTGCCAAAGCCTGAGACCCTCCCTACCACCCCACCTGGGGCTGCAAAGACACAGAAGGGACTAACGTGGGGTATGATTAAGTCCTCCTTGATGTACATGAGCTGCTCCACCCCTGCAGATCTGAGGAAGAAAAGACGAGGAAGCCACTGGTCAAGGATACCAGGCACCAGCGCAGGAGGCCTGCGAGGCTAGCAGGCAGCCCAGTCTGGAAGGCACTTCCTACCCCAGCTCCCCATGGGGAGAGGGATGGAAAAAGGGGCCTGAACTCCTTTCTCAGGAGCGCAGTGCCCAGCATGCCACAAGCAGGAGCTGCCACTTGGGGTCCCAGGTGCCAGGCTGAGGCTGCAGAATCTGGTGCACACATTCACATGTACTCACACGCCCACACAGCCCCACCTGAGTTCGCTGAAGTCTTTGCGCAGGATCTCGAGTGCCTTCTGCAGGAATTGCTGCATCGTGTTGCCCTTCTTCATCTTTGTGAACAGGCATGCAGGAAACCAATGGGTTGGGAAAGGAGGATGGAAGCCCAGAAGGGGGCCCTCGAGAAGGCAGGCACCCTGGAACACTCACTGCCCTCTTCCCTGCTCCCCCCAGGCCACTCATCCCAAAGGGTCTGTGAGCTTTGTCAGGACTGACAGTTCCTTCCCACTGGAAGGCTGGGCCCAAGAGCAAGGGAAATGGGGCACAGGCTTCACATCACCTACCTTGACTGTGCGCCGGTGCCCAGAGCCATCCCAGTAACTGAAGGTGATCTCAATCTCCTCACCTACAAGACAGACCTGCTGCTTGGCCTCCAGACCCCTGCCAGATCCCTGGGGCTCAGGGCACTGTCCAGAGCAGCGTTCACAGGAAAGCAGGCATGGCCCCCACCCCGGGCTGCATGCCTCCCACTCCAAGAACTCTCACTCTTAATCTTCTCCTGCTTGGCTTCCCACTCTTGCCGTAGCTCCTCCCGGAGCCGATTCTCCTCCTCCTGGAAGAGAAATGGGCAAAGCAGGGAGGCCCAGGGCTGCTCAGGGGGCACATGTGGCCCCCGCTTCCTGACTGAAAGCCTCTGCCAGGGTCATGCCGCCTTTACCTCCCGGTCTCGGTCAGGCAAGAAGCTTGTGTCCACATCTGGGTTCTTCCCCATTTTCCTCTTCTTTGTGGTGATCTCTTGAGCAAAAGAAGACACAAGAAGTCAACAGTATGATGGCCCTTGCCTCAGGGGGGCAACTGTATCAACTCTATCAACTGTCAGAGGAAGGACGTCACGCCACGTCACATGATCTCTGGAAAAATCCACAGCACAGTCGTGAAAGAACAAGAGTACAGAAGGCCAAAGATGTCTTCACAGGATTATGAAGATGGTTTTGACCTCGCAGACTTCTCCAAAGGGTCTCAGAGACCCTAGGGTCACTGGATCACTCTTTGAGAACCACCAACCTAGAAGATGAGTCCACACTCCAGGGCAAGGGTTCCAGAGCCTGGACAACTTACAAAAATTCCACACCGGGGACTTCCCTGGTGGTCCAGTGGCTACAACTCCGTGCTCCCAATGCAAGGGGCCTAGGTTCGATCTTTGGTCAGGGAACTAGATTCCACATGCCACAACTAAGAGTTTGCATGGCACAGCTAAGAGTTCACATGCTGCAACTACAGATCCTATAAGAAAGACCCAGCACAGCCAAATAAATAAAAATATTTTTAAAAATTCTACACTGGGTACCGACGGCCAGGCCCTCAAAACAAAATCTCCAGGGGGAGCGGAAGCACCCACAAAGCCCCAGTGACACACAGTGAGGTTGAAAGCCTCCCTCTAGACCTGTGCTGTCCCAAAGGTAGTCTCTGCTACACAGATGCAGGTAACAGCCAATGCAACTGACCTGCCAATGGGAACGTTTTAGACACCAAATACTTAATGTTACTAAATAGTACAAAGACTATCCCGGGGTTTCCCCCAAGAGGCTGGCAGGCTCTTTACTCTTTCTCCTGACAGCACTGGCTGCTCCCCTCAAAGCTGTCCCTGTGCCAACCCCTGCCTCAGTTCTACCATACGGATCCCAGACCATTAGGCTTTCTAAACACCCACCCCCTCCAGGCCTGCAGCTGCACCCTCCCTAGTCCTAAAATGTGTGCACTCCCACTGGCTCCACTTCTGGGCACACTCATCTCTCAACTCTACACGCCTCCCGACTCCCCACATCTCTGGGTGCTAATGAAATTCCCCTCACCCTGAAGGCCCAACTCAAATCATCCCCTCTCCTCTGGCCCCAGTGGGGTGCATGGTGTCCTGTGTGACTCCCACCAGGACAGAGACGGTGCCCAGTGTCTGTCCGTCTGCCTTGGTTCTAGCCCATCTGCAAGTGTGTGCTCGGCACACAGAAGCCCCATGACATCTTAGTTCTTGCTCACCAGCCTTCCCAAGTCTTCCCTGTTACCCCCTGTTCCCTTGGGCAAGAGCTGCTCTGTCCAATTAGCAGCCACTTAATGTCTATGGTTGTGTCAATTTACACTGAAATTATTAACAGTTTGGTGCCCCAGTCACATGAGCCCCACACCTCCGCCAAGGGACTGCATACCTGGTTCCCACTCAGTCTGCCACCAGAAAGCAAGCCCTCTACTCAGCTTTGCCACAGTGAAGACTTGGCTCTCTCTCCTGCCCCAACTTCTGAGGTTCAAGGCCGCAAATGTGGTGAGCAGTCAAGGTTGTTGGTGGATGTGCTTCTTCATTCAAGACCCAGAAGCCAGGACAGAGCTCTGCCCGCTGAACCCATCCCCAGCCTGCCCTCACCTTCCCTTTCCAGCTCCTCCTCGTCCATGGCCACCACCTCCTCCTCCTCCTCGCCTGCCTCCTCTTCTTCCTCCAGGGTGAAGGACAAGCTGGAGATCTTCCGCTTGGCCTCCTTCTTGCGCTCCTTTTCTCGCAGCTTCTCCAGCTTCCTGCCAAGGCACGGGTGGCTACCATGCACGTCCCCACCCCCAAGGCCCATGTCCCAACCCAGAGCCACCTGTGTGCTCAGTGCAGGGCAGGTCCCAGACAGCACAGGCCCAGAGTCCTACCACCCTGGGTCCCTTCAAGTTCACCAGCAGTGCTCTGATGATCAAAAGGCACCCCCACCTCCCGGCTTCCACAAGCAGGAACAGCCTCACCCGCCCCCAAACACAAGCTCCATCTGGAGGGGAGGACCCACAGCTGCAGCTCCTTCGACTGCTCCTTCTTGGCGAGTTGCTTCTCCCGCTCCTTCACCAGTGCCTCCTGCTTAGCCTTCATGTCGTTCAGGGTCACAAGACCTGAGAGTTAAGGAGACAGGGGGGTGAAAGGTGGTCACCCAGAGCAAACCACGCAGCGGGCCTTGGGCCAGGAGTGGGGGCACGAACGCTTTGCATACCCACAGTGCTGGACTTGAGCTCAGCCTCCACGGCGTCGTAGTGTGCAGAGAACTTCTTGTCAATGTTGGACTTCATTATGTTCTCCTGTCCAGGAGGCAGAGCAGTGATGATGGCCACCTGCCACCCTACCATGGAAATGGGGACCTGGGTTCTCATCCCAAATGAGTCCCTAGACTATGATGTGGCCTTGAGAAAGACATGGCCCCTTTGCCTGATGGAGGGTCCCACGGGGCTGTGAGAGGCTCTTCCAAGTGCCCAGGCAGCCAAGTGGGGTGGTTTCCCTGCACTGTTCTGGTCCGTCCACATGTCCTGCTCACTCAGTAGTCTGGAGCCGTGGGTCCTACCTGCCTTTGGTATTTTTCACACCCAGCTCTTGAGCTGAAGCTCTGGAGACCCAAGGCAAGGAGTGACAAGAGGAAGCGGAGAGCAGATGGGGGCCTAGACCCTCACTGAGCAGTGTGACTCCCTCATGAGGCCCCCTCGCTCCAGGCTTGCCCCATCCCACTGCATACCACTGTATGAACCTCCACAGAGAGATGGACCTCCGTCTGGCCACACGGCAACAGCCAGGTGGGGGCTTGAGTGTAAACTGAGGCAGCAGTCAGGCCTCAACATGCAGCCACTTCCCCGCTGTCACGGGACCCAAGGCCCCCAAAGACCTAAGTGGGGTGGCCCACCACCAGCGGCCACTCACAGAAGCCCTTAGTGAACCGCTAGCACCTAGGACCCTCCTGCCTGCCTGTTAGTTGAAACGGGTTCAGTGGCCGGCAGAGTGGTTGGGGCCCGCCCTTCCGGAGAGCCACTGAACCCGGGCAGTGAGGAGCCAGAGACACAGGATGCTCTGTACCCTCGAGGGTCGCCCCAATTGCCACACATGCAACCACTGAATGTGGCTCCTTCCTGTTGCAGGCTTGTCACAACCTAGCTCGCCTCAGCCTTTTGGGCCCATTTTACAGAGGAGCAGACTGTCGCCGGCCTGCTTCCGCCCCTTGTTGGAGATTGGCGAGCAACGTTCCCACCCCAACCCGCCGCCTGCACTCCAGTCCCGCCGCCCAGGGTCGCGCGGGGTCCCAGGAAGTCGGGGCGGCGGTTCGAGCGCCTGCTGTGAGGGGCCCCGGCCCGGCCCGCACCTCAGCAATCCTCTGCTTCATCTGCTCCATCTGCTCGCGCTGCTTCTCCCGCTTCTTCATGAGGTGCATGGCGCGGCCCGCCTCGCTGGCGGCACCCTTGTACTGAGCCATGGCGGCGGCGACGGCGACGACGGACTGGCTGGGGCTCCGGAGCGACTGTGGCGATGGCGGCTCGGTCCGCTGACGCCCGCGCCTTGACGTCAGCCACCAGGGATCGCGCAGCCGCCTCGCCCCGCCCCGCTCCGACATGTGACCACCGGTCGCCCTGCCCCCTAGTGGCCCCGCCCCGCCGGCCCTCGGAGACTGGAAGATCCCGCTCTTCCTAGCTTCCCCATGAATTTCACAATAAGCCCTGGCCTGAGGCTGGGTCCCCAGTCCTACTTCCTTCTGTTGACCCCAAGGCTGCCCCCATCCCGGACCCTTCACGTCTTCAGTCTTGATCTCAGTCTAAGGGTAGATCCCCTCAGTCCCCTTGCTGCCTCCCTGCCTGAAGTCCCTCTGGTTACTTCTGCATCCTTGATTTTGACTCCCCTCCCAGGACTGGGCCCCAGTCCTGTTTCCCCAGGCCACGGGACTGGGCCTGAGTCCCCTCTGCCTCCTCCTCCTCCTTCTTGGCCTGAAAGCAGGGGCCCTGTGCCTCTGCTTCCGCCACCTCAACCCCGACCCCAGGCTGGACCCATCTCCCATTTCCCTCACATTGACCCCCAAGGGTTGGAGTCCTGGATGTCAGTACTAGCTCAATGTGTGGCCTTGGGCAGGGTGATGTGACCTGCTCCCTTCAGTTCAGGAGCTCTGCAATTCCCTGATGAAGGAATTCACATTTTATAGCCATGGGGAACAAAGCTAAATAACGTGTAGTCCCAAGCCTGTGCAGGAGAGCAGGGCAGCCCAAGGAGCCAAGGCCCTGGCCTGAAAACAGCTTTAAGAAGAAAAAACTAAAGATCTAGGCTCAGATTTCAACACAGTTTTATTGGGAGAGTTTGTTTTCTGTGAAATACACTAGAGGATGGGGAAAGGGACACATTCACTTTGCAAGATAAGGATTTCCCACCACTAATGGGAAGGAATAGGGCGGGCAGGGCACAGGGGATTTGGATCCATTTTCCCACCTCCTTCTGCTTTGTTCACACGTCATTTCTCTCTCAGCCAGTACCAGCGGACACAAAGACAAGAAACAAAAACAAGATCAACCTCCAACGAGGCCACACCCAAGCCCTCTCCCTTCCCAAGCTGCGCCAGGGTTGCCAGGGTCAGGCAGGCCCGGCCAGGGTAGCTGTCCCACAGCCCCAGGGCACACCGCGAGGCTGCGGAGGACAGGGCTCCTTTCTCACACAGGGTGGGCCAAAGTTAATAAATTAGAATAAATTACGGGGATGGACTAGGGAAAGGAATGTAACTTTGTGCTGGGAGGGCCCCTTCTTTCCAACACACTAGAGTTGGTGGGGGGAGGCAGGGGGCATCTCCAAAGGCCACTACAGTAGGGATAAGAGCAATGGGGGCAGAAGTCAGCTTTCTTCCACGTTCTTCCCAAACAGAGCAGAAGAATTAGGGGTGGGGGGAAGATACACACACAAGGAGAGGAACCCCCTTTCCCCAGGATAAGGAAGGGCCAAGAAGGAGGATACTAACCAACCCCCCGCCCCATCTCCCAAACCATCACTAAGGTTAAGGATTTGGTCAGTGAATCAATGAGGTGGGTGACAGGAATGTGGTAGGGGAAGCAGAAGATGTTGGAAACAGGGACGCCCAGCCACACCTGTCTCCCCAGCCTTCAGGGAGAACAGACTCAGGTTGGGGGAGAGGGCACCAGGGGCTGGGCTAGGGGTCAGCCATCACTGGTCAGCTTCCCCAAAGACATCATTCTGTTTGCGCTTCATGTTCTCAAAGTCAAAGGCGGAGCCTGCCATGCGCTTGTAGATGTCTTTGATGTCGTTGCAGGTTGTCTCAAAGTGTGTGGTGGCGTCGTAGGAGCAGGAACAGAACACCTGGAAACAGCCAGAGCCCAGGGCCCGAGGTGAGAGGGGCAGGGGCCCTGGGCCGGCAGCCAGGACCCAGGGCCAGGATAGGCTGCTTACCTGGCTCTCGGAACCATCATCGATGGGCTCGTACAAGTCACTGATGGCCACAAACCTGAGGGGCAGATGGAGGGACTGAAACAGGTCTTAGGATCAGCCTTGCCCTCCCTGATGTCCGCCCTCCGGCTCCCTGGCTCCCTTCCTCCCCCCAGCTCCAGCCCCAGCCCCCCAGCCCCTCACTTCTGGTCAATGGGCTCCAGCAGCTCCAGGGCCGGCTCAACCTCCTTTTCGGGATCTGTGGTCTCCACTGTGGTGCTGGCGATGGCAATGTACTTGCCCTGCGCGGCCACGTTGTGTGCATAGGAGATCATGCACACGTAGATGTCTGCCCACAAGAAAGGCTCCATTAGCAGGGGTACGTGGGGGGCTTCTGGGGGCCAAGCTCAACTCGGGCCCTCCTGCCCCTCCCCAGCCCTGCAGAGCTGGCCACATCCCAGCAGCCGCCCTCGTGGAAAGGAAGCATCCCCCCCTAGGGCCTCAAGGCATGGGGACCATGATGTGGATCCCTGCTCTTCCATGGAGGGATTGAGCAGAGAGCCAGCCCCCGGGCTGGGGGTGGGGGGCAGCGAGACAGGGCTACCCCAAAGAAAAGAACACACTGGAGGAAGTCATGTGGAGCTTGGCCTACCTGACTTCCTGTTGACCTGGTTCTGGGGGATGATGATTTGGCAGGAGTTGGCATCGTTGGTGTTCTTGATCGGGTGGCTGAGGATGCAGATGATACGGATAACCTGGCCGGCCTTCCGCACGCGGTCAGGAACATAGCTGGGGTCACAGATCAGCTGCTTGCAGCGGGCCACCTGTGAAAGCACCAAAAGGCCTTGGCCCTATCCGACCCCCCCTCCATGTCTGAGGGCCAGAACACCCAGGGAAGGCTGGCAGCTCTGGTAGGCGGGCCACTCCCCAAAGCTGTCACCATCACCCCTCCCACAGCATACATTCTCCTCCCACACCTCGGGAAGCTGGGCCCTCATCCACAGCTGTCTGCTGACAGCAGTGACTACCGTCTTCCTCTGGAGCCCTGGTCCCCGGGCTGAGGCGCCTGGCCAAGCTGCAGGAGCCCCAGCAGAGCTAGGGTGACCAGGAAGAGGGTCTCAAAGGATGGGCTGAGCCCCACCCAGACCAGAGCGCCTGTGCAGCAGGAAGGCTCACCTCGCCCTCGGACTTCACGCCCACCACCTTGCCATTCTCCATGATGATGTCGTCCACTGGTTTGTTCAGCATGTACGTCCCCCCGTAGATGGCACTCAATCTACAGTGGGGAGAGGAACCATGAGGGTGCCTCCTGGGAGACAAGGGGACCAGCGCTACTGCATGCCCTGCCCCCGGCAGCACAGGGCATGGAGAAGGTGGCCTCAGGCAGGCAGAGCTCAGGAGACCCGGGGGCTCTTCCAAGCTTTGTTGTTACCAGGACCTCAAGACTGAACCTGGAAGGGTCCCTCCTCTCTAGACTTAATGCCAGAAATTTCCAGCAAAGGGCTAGTATGAGGGTAGCTCCTCAGGGAAACATCCTAGGGAATAGAATGAATGGGTCTGAAGAATCCGACCGGAGGTTTCAAGGCCACAGGCCCAGTCCTTGTGCCATCTGACTCCAGCTAGGAGCCAAGCGAGCCCTATCTGTGGTCCTTCATCTCTGCACTTCAATGCCCCACTGGGCTGCCATCACCCGAGGATGGTGGGAAGTAAACTAAGCCCACAGTGGGAAAGTAACAAAACACAGTGGAGATGCCCAAGGGGGCCCTTCCATTGTTGGCCTCAGCCTTCTCCACTGCCAACCAACAGAAGCCACGCCCTCACCTTGCAAAGCCTTGGGGCAGCTCGCCAAGGCCATAGAGTGGGTACAGATACGGGCTCTTTCCATACCGAGCCAGGGATTCGCTGTACAACTTGATGCGGTTGATGGTCTCGAGACATGGCTGGTCCAGGTAGCTGGGGGAAATAGGGTCAGAAGAGGCTCCAAGAGCAGAAGGCCCAGTGCACCCCCACCCTGGCATCAGGCCAGCCTTCCCACCCTTGCAGGCCTGGGAAAGACCATGGGTCAAACGCAGGGAAGGGACAGAAAAGGCGACAGGTGAGTGAGCCCAGAGCTGAGTACGGGAAGTACTCAGGGTAAGCCAAGGGAGCAGCAGGCAGGAGCGGGGAGGGCAGGGTGTGGGCCGGCTGAGGGGTAATATGCCATGCCAGTTTCCCCTCACTCATCAGTGCGGTAGAGCGCCAGGGCATGGCCAGTGAAGTCAATGACATCCTGGCCCAAGTCAAACTTCCGGTAGACGTCACGCATGCTGGTGTTCTGGGGGTCGACGCCCTCAAAGGTCTTGGGGTCATTCTCATCAAAGTTTGCCACGAACACCAGGAACTTGCGGAAGCGCCGTTTCTCAAACATGCCCATCAGGTCTACGAGGGCCACATGCAAAGCACCACTGAGGTGCGGGCCGTGAACCTCTCCACCTGCCAGGCAGGCAGATCAAGCAGGTGCCCTAACTCCCAGCATGGTTCTCTTGCCGACCACTGTGTGATTTTCAATTAACCCCTCTGTGCTTATTGGCCTGTTTCCTCAACTGTACCAACAGTGATTCTGGCTGGACAGCCTCTGAGGGCCCTCCCAGCTCTGACATTGGGGATGTTTCACTGATTAGGTGAAGCCCCAATCAAAAGCTGAAATCTGTCCAGGACACCGTATTCCCTTCACACTCGGACTTCCCTCCTGGCAACCAGTGGGTGTACACAGGGGGGATGATAGAGCAAGGGGCTTTTGGTACTGCACAAGAAACATGACCTGCAGCAAGGGCCACCCTGCTCTCGATAGCTGTCCCCCTTCCCTCCCCGCCCCGATTCCCTGGCTCACGGGACCCACACTCACTGGAAGCCAAGGCTTCAGTCTCAGTAGATGGTACTTTGTAGATCTTGCCCCCCTTGTAGACAAAGCTGCCCTCCACCACCTTGAAGTCCAGGTAGCGTGTCACCTCTGTATACAATAGCATCTTCACGAGCTGCCCTGCGGGGTGGTGTGGGCAAGGCAACACGGTCAGCGTGGCTCCCTTCACAAGCTTGAGCTGGTCTGTCTGTCCCTGGTCTGCAGTCTGACCCTTCTCTGCTCGTCCCAATCACCCTGCCCCCCACAATACCTCCTTCGTCTCCCTCACCATTGGCCATGAGGAATTTGGGGATCAAGTCAACGTTCCAGTCTCGGCCCCGGCCCATTGTCTCAGGGGGCCCCTCCAGCAACTGAAAACGCTTATACAGCTGCAGACAGGGGAAGGGGAAGAGAGAGACAGAAAGATGCATCTCAAGGAACCCCCTCCCGCCCCCGCCCCCCCACCCAGAAAACCTGGGGAGCTGCTTCATTCAGCACCCCATGCAAGAGGTTAACGAGGGACAGGCCCGGGCCCGGAGCAGCCTACCTCCTCCAGGGGGGTGATGGAGGAGCTCTCGCCCCCATAGTAGGGGTTCCGGTCCATGTGCAGCACCTTCTTCCCGTTCACAGACATGATACCCGACAGGATACATTCCTGAGTGAGGGGCAATGTTCACTGCACTCCCATCTGCCCACATTCCCACCAGCAGCCCTGACCGTGTTCCCCACTCCAACCCTGAGGGGAGAGTCAACCTGAAGGGCCTCTGCCTCAACACACAGCTCCTTGCATCTGTGGCTGGTCGCTCTGCCTGAAATTGGGGGGGGGGGAGCCTTCATTTGACCACGGTTTCCTTTTATAACCTTGCTGGGTAAAAAGGTGAACAAGGAAAAGGATATCCAGCAGCCATATGGATGGTCTTCAAGCAACCAAGATGCCAAGAAAATCACCTATCCACGTAGAAGCCCACAAAAAGGCAGATAAAAACACAGGGATCGCCTAGCTGGACAAGCAAAGGACCCGAAAAGGAAGTATAAAGAAAGGCTTAGCATGGTGCCGAAATCCCAGGCCCCACCCTGGGCCGCTTTCCTCAAAGAGGAACCCCTGACCCTGAGCTTTCCCAGCCACAGTAGGGGCTTCCACACCCGACTGTGGGGGAGGCGTCTCTCAGGGAAGCAGTCCAACAGGGTTCGGGGGAGGGCAAACACCCTCACCAGTCACTGTCACCAGCCCAAGGACAAAGGCTGCAAATACGCCTCAGCCCCGAGGTCTCCATGGGAAACCGGGGTGGGGTAGCGGGAATGTGGTCACGGTCCCCACCGCGGCTCCTTCTGGAACATTCCCTGGGTCCTCGGGCCCCCTGAGAACCTGGGGAGGCAGGATGAAAGCCCACCCTGGCAAGTCCCCCCGCCCCGACCTGACCGGAGGTCCCTGTACCACGACATCTCCGCCAGAATGAGCGCAAAATGAGAGGGGATGTTAAGCTGGTCCTGGGTAGGGGCCGGGGGTCGGGCCCGGGGAATCGGTCAAGAGAGACAGCCAGAAAAGGGGCCGCTTCTCGGCAGACCGGGCATGACAGGGATGGAGGCCGCATCACGGTTGTTGGGCACGGGGCTGTCTTTTCGGGGACCGAACAGTGCCGCGCAGGCACTGATGGGAGGATGGGGTCGGGGGCTGCAGCATCCCAGGGAGAAAGAGAGGCGGCGCCCTGGACCCCGGAGGCCGCACTTACGGTGAGTCCGGTCCCCAGCACGATCACGTCGTATTCCTCGTCCATGGTCAGGCCTCGGTGTCAGCGCCCGTCGGCTCCTCCTCCTCCTCCGCCACAGCCGCCGCCGCCGCCGCCGCCGCCGCAGTGGACCAAAGATGGCGGCGCATTAGCGCCGCTCGACCCCTCCGCCACGTCAAAGAGTCCCGGCCCCTCCCCTCCGCCGCTGCTGCGCAGACCGGGGGCCCCTGCTGTCCCCGCTTGCCTCCCGGGGAGGGCTGCTGGGACCCGGGCTCTAGCGCTCGCGCCACTCGGCTGGCCACGCCGCCTCGCCGAGGGCCTAGAAAAGACGGCGGTGAGGCGGGGCGAGGCGGGGCGGGGCGGCCTGGCAGACGGTGCTGAGACCCGCCAGGGATCCGTGCGCGGGAGCCTCCCGCGCCCCGCCCCGGGAAGCTCGGCGCGGCCCCGCCGGCTGGGTGCGCGCTGCTGCAGCAGCCCGAGGCGGGCCCCTGGGGATGTGGGGGCGACTATTGTCGTGGCCGTCTCCCCCGCCTCCCTCTCCCGGGCGCTGAAGGCCCCCGCCCTCCCCTAGTCGCTAAGGCGGGGGCCGGGGGAAACCCAGTTTGCGAACGACCCTCTCGGCCTCCGCTGGGTCGCTAGAAAAGCAGCCTCCATCCCTCCATCCTCGGGCCTCCTCTCTCGGCCGTCAGCCAAGCGCATCCTCCCTTGTGCCCAGCGCAGAAATGAATGACAGGAAACCCAAGCATGGCGACCCGTCTTTATTTTATTTGGAAGGAAACCACGAGCACCCCGGGGCTCCTGCCGGGTACTCCCGACAGGAACAGGTCCCAAACCCCGTGATCACACCCAGCCCACCTGCCATGGAGGTCCCTTCCTTCTTAGGCCAAAGGAATAAACCCCAGTGTACGCCTTATTGTTAGCACATCACCAAAAAATAAAACAATAACGCCAGCTAAGCGGGACAGACAAATAGTACTTCCACACTCCCCCCCAAACTCAGGGAATGGAACAGCTCCTGGCTGCTACAAGGAACCCCATAGAGCCTGGGAAGGGAGGACTGGCTACACAAAAGCACTATCAACAGCAAGGAGCAAAGGTGGAGAAATGAGAATAAATAAGGAGAAGCGGGGTGGATTTTGCAGAACTAACGGCCCCTACCTTTATAATGATCAAGCCTGGGAGATCTGTCTACTGTCTATGCAGAAATATATACACCTTGTGGAGAGAGATGTGGTGGAGAGTGGACAGCCCAGGGAAGACCCTCAGCCAGCTGAACAGGTAGCCTGACAAGCTAGGGGGAGCCAGGGAGTCGTGGGATGGTGGAAGAGGGAGAAGTCTTCCTGCCCAATGGGCCTCTGATGGGGAGGTGACAACCTGGACCCCAGCCACACCCTCAACCCCCCCGCAGGTGTGGAATCACACGATCTGGGTCAAAGTGATGGTGGGGCCCTTGTGGTCGTCAAAGCGGTCCATGGTCTTGAGGCTGAGGATCATGTGCAGGCCGTAGGTGAAGATGAACAGCATGAACAAGGAGGTGAGCAACCCCATCCAGATACCCGGGGAGAAGAAGCCTGCACAGTCGCTAGCATAGGAGAACTTCTTGTCTGTCACATTGAAGGCCTGGATCTGAGGGACAGAAAGCACCGAATGGCCCCACCCAGAGAGGCAAGGTAAGTGTTCCCCAGTTGGTGGGAAGAGAGCAGCAAGGGGATGGGACTACATTCCCAGGCCCAAACCTGAAAGGACCCAGAGACCCTTCACAGGCCTCTACTCCCCCTCGAACCCCTCCTCCAGCCAGGGCTCCCCCACTGTCAGGCACAGTCCCTCCTCCCTTCCTACCTGGAAGTCCCGAAAAGTCAACTGCCAAAGAGAGGGCTGCGTGTAAGGCACAAGGAGGTTGCCATCCTCGTTTTCACTGCTGACATGCTCACAGTGGAAGGAATAAATGCTGGGCCCCGTGACCTGGGAGGCATTGAAGTAGGTGACGGAGCCGTTGCTGTGGATTTCCAGGTTCTCCAAGGTAAACCAGTACCGGGCAGACACTGAGTAGAAGCTGCTAGCCAGAATGAACCTGGGGGCGGGGGGGTGCCGCGGAGTGGGGTCAGGCAGCTGGAGAGGCTGGAGCCACAGCAGCCCACCTGCCCCTGCCTCTCAGACTCACTTGAATGTCACCATGGTCCCAAAGAGTGAGTCATATGTCAGCACCAGCCTGCGGAGGAAGAGGGGTTTTCAGATTCTGGAATGGCCTTGAAAACACTTCCGAGCAAGGCCCTCGGGTCTCCTTCTACCTGAACTGCACCAGGTCCTCCTGCAGAGCCACCTAAAGAACCAGGGCCCTAGCTTGACAGATAGGAGACCTGAGGCCCCATCCCTTTCCAAGTCAGGAACCGGGTAGCACACAGGTGCCCCACCTCCAGCTGAGGGCTCCTTCCTCTGGGTTCCCTGAACCCCCAGACTCCCTCTTGGAGTTGCTTACGGTGCTCAGGCTGGGCCATGAGGCTGCCCAAGGGGGTGGCACCGGGATCCAGGGTGATTAGGAACTGTTAACAACCAAGGCCCCAGCTAAGGATGAGAAGGCATGAGCAGGCAGAGCTCTGAGCAGCAGCCCCACCCTACATCACCACCTGCGTCTTCACGCTGAATGCCCCCCAACACAGACCCAGGCAGGGGCACGCACTTTGCCCTCACCTGGCAAAGGAGTCATTCCAGAAGGAGCCAGTCAGGTTGAGGTCCTGGACCCCAAAGGTGCGGGAGGTCAGGTCCTCCCAGTGCTCCCCGTATGCCACTGAGAAGTTTTGGGCCCAAAAGAGGATCCGGGTGTCGTAACTGTCATTGTAACTCACGGGGACATTCATTGCAGGCGGCACCACTGTTCTCTGCAACAGCTGGCGACCCAGCCCCCCAGTCACCATGGCTACATCACGGGCCACCTGCAAACAAGAGCCCACAAAACCTTCTCTTAACAGCCCTTGAGGCGAGCCCTGAACTAGATAGCCTGCCCTTCCTCTCCCCACTGAGCACCATCTCTGGTCCCACCAGTGATGCTCATATGCAAAAGCTTCCTTTGAGCAGCTTTCCCCTAAGCCTCTGTGACATTGCTAATCTTTGCAACTTCAGAACACTTGGACTTCATGTCCGAAGATGCCAGCCCATAAGGCTAATGGGGTGAGATAGGCAGTGGTTGCCCGACTTCATGGCTCATCCATGCCCCCCACCCCTACACCTGCCCAGAGGAGGAACCAGCCCCCCTCCAGGCTCCCCGACCACACCTCCTGGAGCCCTGGGCATGGGCACGTACCCTAGAAGGGCGGACCGCCGTGAGGGCCGCCGTGTAGGGGATGTCTTCTGACTTGAGTGTGCTCAGCACCTGCCCAATGACCTCATCTGAGGGGTCGGGGAGAACAGAGACACAGGTCAGAGGCAGCCCCTCGCAGCCACTGTACCCAGCAGAAGCCAGGAGAGGCAGGCTGTACCCTCCTGTGCCCTCTCTGGGTGCCTTCTCTGGATGGCGCTCTGTGAGATCACCTTGTGGAGGCGAGCACCCCTAGACGTCTCCACTGTGAAGCCCTTCCCACCCTAGCAACCGGTATGTCCCCGTGTGGGACACCAAGCCCCTCCAAGAGCCGGCTCCCATCAACCCCCAGTAGCATTTTCCATTTCAACAGCCACTTCTCATCATCCCACCCACTTCTGGCCTCCCCTGGGATACCATGGCCCCAGTCACCGCCTCCCCCACGTGGACAGAGAAAAGACAGACAGCTACCGAAAACACCAAATCCACCATGGCAAGTTTCTGGTGACCTTTCTGGGAGGAAGAACTGTCCTCTCTAGTGCATGGGAGACAAGTTCTCAGAACAGGTGTTTGAAACAGTGCTGGCGTGTTAAACCCCCAGACCCTAGGGTGCAGGCTGCCTGGGTGGAAGTTGGCTCCAGGCTGTGCTGAGGAGGCCCCTGGGCATCCAACGCTTGGGCCGAGGCCTAGGGACCTTGCCCAGTTGCCAGGGGCTCGGAGAAGCAGCCAGGCCCCCTGGGAATGGAGAGGGACTGAGGAACCTGGGCCAGCTCTGCATGGCCAAGGGCTGGATAAAGATGGAAACCGTGCACCTTCCCCGACCCCACTCACCATTGCCCATGAGGACTTCCTTCGGTGCCATCAGACCCGAGCTAGGGAAGAGACATAAAAGTTCGAGCTGCCCAAATCCTGATGGCTCTCTGCCACCCATTGGGCTGCCTCCTGAAGCCCCTCCAGGCCCTGGCATTCCCTGGTATAGCCCCGCCACCTAGCACACTCGAGCTGGGCCTCCAAGAGCCACACTCACCACCACCAGTCTCCCCTCCCAGGACCTCTGCTCACCTCGCGGCCCTGCCTGGAATCCCCTGTGCTTTCTCCCCCAGCTCCAGAGTCCCGGTCATGTCCCTGCCACCTCTCCATGAACAGTCCCCGCTAGGCAGGCTGGTTCCCCGCTAGCGAGGCCCATGCCTGGCTCATCTCAGGAGGCCTGAGAGGCCTAGCTCGATGCTGGGCACTGACTCCTGAGTCCCAACCCGGCTGGAGGGCCTTCCTGCCCCTTCTGGCCAGACAGATGCCTTCTGGGAGGGCCTCAGGGTGCTAAATGGAGGACAGCTTGGCTGGACAGAGTTGTGCCCCCAGAGCTTGGGCCCTGAGGCTAGAGGCCCAGCCGTACCTGGCTGTGTAGGGCAGGCGGATGAGCAGCAAGGCCGGGATGCTGGCATTGAGCTTCAGTTCCTGGAGAGTGGCCAAGTCCACGTGCAGGGGGCTGGCCCCGAGCTTCTCCTGCATGTAAGTGGTCAGAGTGCTGATCGCGTACCAGTCAACGGCAGGAAGCACCAGAGAGGAGGGGGCCAGGTCCAGGGCGTTCTGGGAACAGCGGGGAGATAGGCAGATGAGTTAGCAAGGGGCCACGGGACCAGGGCCAGCCACCCAGACCTCGGTGGCAAGCCACACCTACACCGAGTCTCACTCCAGGTAAGAAAAAAAACACACCACACTCCTGGCCCTGACACCTGGCCTTTCCCCATCAAGCCAACGTCTCTGGTTCCTGAGGGGACAGTTCCTATTATGCTGGTGGAGGGAGGCACGGGGTGGCCTCCAGGGTCACCGGCTGGGTGTAGACTCTTACCTCCAGGTTAGAAAAGGCGCTGTCTTGCTTGTTTCCAAACACGCCACCATATGCTGTGAAGTCCTCAATGCTCAGCTAGTAAAAGGGAGAGAAACAGCCTCTGAAGGTTGGACAGATGTGGGGCCAGGGCAGGGGGCAGACACTGGCCCTGGGCATTTCTGCAGGGCCAGCAACAGCTCATTTAGAGGCAGGTTTGATCTGGAGCATGAGGGTGCATTTTAGGGGTGGGGGCATGGAAGGTTCTCTTTCTTTCCGCCAGCAACCCTCTCAGCAGGGCGAGAAGACAAGGAAGGCAGTCACAGGGTTGGGAGAAAATGTGTGGGCAGCTGACTCATGATAACCTCAGGAGTAAGAGCCTGCCTGGAGATAAGAGGAACTTCGGACAGAAGAGGGAAGCTGCGGGGAGGGGGCTGGGAGCAGCTAAGAACATTGATTGCATGCCCCCGGGGCGGAAGGCCCAGAAAAAAGAGAACCTACATGCCAGCTGCAACAGCTGGAGCCGCCTTTGTCCAGTCTGCACGGGACCCTTTGCAAAGGAGGGTGAGAAATCCCCCCTCCCCGCCCCAGTTTTTGTGGAAGGGGACAGATGTGAAGATCTCAGAACACACTGGACCAACCACGGAAGGCTTCTGAGCACTCTGGACCACAATCACCCTGACCCCCATCCTTCTAATCTCCACAACCTATGGATGTCCTTCAACTTTCGCCCTCCGCTCCAACTCCCAGCTTCCTCTGGATTTTCCCAGGGAGGCCCAGAGGTGATCTTAATCAGCTTCCCTGATGTCATCGTGTTTAGTATACACACCTGCCCAGCCTCCTTGCCCTTCTGGGCAGGAATCCTGAGCCTCTCTGGTGTCGAGGCCATCATTCAGAAAGCCTGTGTGCACTCCCTGTTCGAAATCACCCAAGACTTCTGCCACATTTTAGAACTGCGACCAACCCCTTTCCCCCTCATCTCCGGGCTCCTCAACTGACCATCTCCTAAGCCTTTCTCTCACTCACTGTACTCCAGCCACACCAGCTCTTCCACAGGCTCACCCTTTGCACCTGCTGTTACCTCTGCCAGGAATGCATACCTTCCTCCCCCAGCCACATGGCTCCATCTCTACCTCCGCTTAGATCTCTGCTTCAATACCACCTCCTCAGCGAGCACTTGCCTGCTCCCTCTTTATGTTACACAGCATTGCCAGTCACTCTGTCCCTGAGTCTGCTTCCTTCTTATCTAAGGACTATAGTGCTAATGTTATATCATACCAACTTAGCATTTACGTAAACTCCTCACCCTCGCAAGAGTGTTAGCTGCTTCGGAGTAGGGGCTTGGGTGATTCTGCTCATTGCTATGTCCCCAGCACTTAATCAATACCTGTCACAGAGTAGGTAGTCTATATTTGACAAATGAATGAATGAATGAATGCCATCAGATGGGGTGGGGGGGCGCCAGCCAGATCTTTTACATGGACTATCAGAATTGCTCCTCACTGCCCTCTGATGTCAGTGATGTCTTTTTACAGATGTGGAAACTGGTATTTGCTGAGTATTTCACATGTCCAAAGGCCAGTAAGCAATAGAATTGGAACTGAGTCAGAGTTCCAGTCTGACTACATTATTCACAACCTCCTGGAAGGACTACAGGCCAGCACAGCTACCACCCCCTGCCCACAGAGCAAGACCACAAAGGGAATGACCCAAACAGGCCACCAATGAGGAAGAGACAAGCAGAAGCTCAATAATCTCGCAAACACTAATCCTACACTGCCCTAGAATCTTCTTGTGGTCTGCATACCTGCTTTAGGGCCAGAAATGCCCAGATGGGAGGGTAAACAGTGTGCTGGGTATGAGCACAAAATCACAGTGGGGGAGGGGTGTCCAACAGACTCAGGCTGGAATAACCTGGGACTTGCACAAGCCATGGAACTTCAGCTGATCCTACAACCCTTAGCTCCTTAGGCAGTAAAACCAAGATAGTGACATCAGCTCAGCTAGTATGAATGAAGCACTCAGTAATCGATCAATCATTCTTCCATTCTGTCTTACGATCATTACAGTCAGAATCACAACTCTGCCACCCAATAGCTATGTGACCTTGGGCAAGTCACTTGCCATCCTTGGGCTTCTCATCTGTAAACAGGGTTCATCATCCTTGCCTTGTAGTGAGTCAGGTAAGGGTTTGGCACTCAATCAGCATCTGGCCTCTGACCCCTTATTTCCCCCAATCAAGTGGGTGCCATTTCTGGGCCCCCGCCATTCCCATGCTCAGCAGAGTGGCTCAGTGGGCTCATGTTGTGCCCATAACCCAGAGGTAGACGGATGGAAACCATCCTCTGCTAGCTGTTTGTCTTCCCAGGTGGCGCTAGTGTTTAAAAAAAAAAAAACGCCTGCCAATCCAGGAATCGTAAAAAGATGTGGGTTCTATCCCTGAGTGGGGAAGATCCCTTGGAGGAAGGCATGGCAACCCACTCCACTGTTCTTGACTAGGAGCATCCCTGGTGGCTCAGACTGTAAAGAATCTGCCTGCCAATGCAGGAGACCCAGGTTTGATCCCTGGGTTTGGAAGATCCCCTGGAGGAGGGCATGGCAACCCACTCCAGTATTCTTGCCTAGAGAATCCCATGGACAGAGGAGCCTGGCGGGCTATTAGCCCATAGAGTCGCAAAGAATCAGACACGACTGAAGCGACTTAGCAGGCACGCACCATTCCCACTCAACATTCTCCCGCAGGCCTTCCCAAGGAAGGAACCACACCTCTCTGCAGTTTGGACAAGGTCACTGCAGCTTCCCTCGGGGAATGGGCCTCAGTGTCCTGGGGGAGAGGGGGCTGTCTCCTGAATGATGAAGGGAGAGAGGGTTGGGGGAGGCGCACCTTGTCCTGCAGGAACAGCAGCACATTTCGGGGGCCCAGCTCCAGGGCGGGGTCTAAGTAGGTGGAGAGCTGCATGTCGCTGGTGATATGGCCCTCGTGGGTGTCGGCCGCAGGAGCCCACAGGCCTCTAGCAGGAGATAGAGAGGTGCTGTCAAGCGGGGGCTTGAGATCCGAAGCCCGTGGGCTCCCAGCTTGATGCCTGGGGCCCAGAGCCAGCGTCCTTGCTACAGGCCTCCGAACAAGGAACAGCCCCCCCTGGGCCTCGCCGCCCCCCGCCAAGGACAGCTCCGGAGTCGAGCGAGGGCCCCTCAACCGCCGCGGCGCGCAGCGCAGCCCGCCCCGCTCACCGGTCACTCGACCACAGCACCAGCGGCACCTGCTGCTCCGACGTCGCCGCTGCCGCCGCCACCAGCATCAGCGGCAGCCATGGCATCCGGCAGAGCGCTGGAGCCCACCGCGTCCCCGCCCGCACCTGAGCCGCCGCGGTCGCCGCCATCATAACCTCTCGGCCTGTACTGCCAGGACCCACCGCGGCCGCCGCGGATCAGGTGACCGACGCCCCCGCCCGAAGTCCGCCTTGAGCTGCCATTGGTCCGGGCGCAAGACGGCTCTCCAGACTCTCAGGTGATTGAACGATGTGGCTGTCATTCACAGCTGCTCCTTTTCGCTGGTTGGCTGTACGTCTCTCCGGGCGCGCACGCTACAAATAATTAAGGGGGCGGGGCAGAGCTCCTTTGGTTCCCACAGCCCGCCTGCCAATCTGCGGATGCTGGTGGGTGGGACCCAGCAGAAGGTACTGGGCGGAGTGGGCTCCGCTAGTCCCCGCACTCACGGCTTACCGTCTCCCTGTTTTAAAACTTAAGCATCAGGGTCTTTTCCAATGAGTCAGTTATTTGGCCACCTGATGCGAAGAACTGAGTCCTTTGGAAAAGACCCTGATGCTGGGAAAGACTGAAGGCGGGAGGAGAAGGGGACGACAGAGGATGAGATGTTTGGATGGTATCACCGACTCGATGGACATGAGTTTGAGTAAACTCCGGGAGTTGGTGATGGACAGGGAGGCCTGGCGTGCTGCAGTCCATGGGGTCGCAAAGAATCGGACCCGACTGAGCGACTGAACTGAATGCTTAGAATAGCAAGAGGGCTTTCTTTTCCCCGCAGTTGGACCCTCCCTTATACAGGTAAGGAAAGAAGAGGATGCCCAGGAGAGCGTCCAGAGAAACACCAGCACTTGCTAGGGGCAGGGAGGAGGATCAGAAGAGAGATCGGAGAGGAGCATCAAGGAGGAGGGGGAAAACCCTGGGAAGTTTCAAGGACGCCATGATTAACAATGTCAGTCTCGACTGCTGCCAGGAAGCAGGTAAGATGAAGACAGAACACTTTCTTGTACTTAGCAACACCAGTTTGCTAAGAGTGATGTCTTTGTGAGGAAGTGGAGACACAGCGTTGATTGTTCCTTTCTCGAAGTTTGCCTTCAGGAGAGGAAAGAGACAACTAGAGCCAGAAGATGTGAGACACCACCTCAAATGAATTGGGAGACTTTCATCTTTCTCTGTGCCTCTTTTTTTTTTTTTTTCTTAATATATATATATTTTGTGTGTGTTTACAAAAGCACATACAAAACACTTACAATGTTTCAGGTGCACAGCTACGTGGTTCTTATACACATATGTTATTTTTATAATAGACACATCTATTATTGTTAGGTTATTTTCCATTATAGATATTTCAGATAATTTTCCATTATAGGTATTCCATTAGTAATATTGACAAAATATTGACTATAGTTACCTATGGTATACAGTAAACCTTTGTTGCTTGTTGCACATCTATTTTTTTTAATTAGAATCTAGAAATAAAAAAAAGAAATCTAGCAATCTATTCATACTAAGTCAAAAAAAGTGGAATCAAAATGTCATGTTTTTTAGCTATATGCCTCTTTTTTTTTTTTTTTTTTTTTTTTTTGGCCATACCATGCAGCAGGTGGTGTATTAGTTCCCCAACCAGGGATCAAACCCAAATCCCCTGCATTGGAAGCGTGGAGTCTTAACTGCTGGACCACTGAGGAAGTCCCTGTCTGTGCCATTTTTGATTTCTCATATTGGCGACCATTGGAATCTAGTGGGTAAGTAAATGGGTGCTGTTTTGTTTTTTTTTTTTAACATTGATACATATACTGGGTTGAAGAGTATCCCCCTAAAATTCATGTCTATCCAGAACTTGTAAATGTCACTTCATTTGGAAATTAGATCTTTGCAGATGTGATCCAAATAAGGTCATGCTGGAGTAAGGCGGGCCCTAAATCCAATGACTAGTATCCTCCTAAGAAGAGAGAAGTTTCGACACAGACACACAGGGAAGGCCAATCGATGGTAGAGACAGAGTTTTGCAGCCACAAACTGAGGAGCTCCTGGAACCACCAGAAACTGAAATACACAAGGAGAAATTCTTCCCTAGAGCTTTCAGAGGGAACACAGCCCTGTTTACACCTTGATTTTGGACTTCTAGCCTCCAGAACTGGGAGAGAATAAATTTCTGTTGGTTGAAGCCTGCCCATTTGTGGTAATCTCTTATAGCAGCCCTGGGAAACTAAAACACTATATGTTTGCAATTTTTCATAATAAAAAATATGGGGAGATAAAAGTTTGATCATGCCCGTTACCAGCAAGGATGTTGGGAAATAGTCTCGCCTACATGGTGGTGAAAATATCAACTGGTTGAACTGTTTTTAGAGGATAATTTGGCAGCATCTAACAAACTGAAACCTGTATGACCTTTAACTAAGCGGTTTCCCTCTTAGGGATCCATTCAATAGAAATGGGCTTCCCTGGTGGCTCAGATGGTGAAGAGTCTGCCTGCAGTGTGGGAGACCTGGGTTCGATACCTGGGTCAGGAAGATCTCCTGGAGAAGGAAATGGCAACCCACTCCAGTGTTCTTGCCTGGAAAATCCCATGGACAGAGGAGCCTTGCAGGCTACAGTCCATGGGATCATAAAGAGTCAGACACGACTGAGTGACTTCACTTTCACTTTCAATAGAAATACTCAGCCAAGCGCACACAAAGAGAGCTTTTGCAGCACCGTTTGTGGTTACAAAGATGTGGGTACTTGGGACTGGACATCAGGACAGTGTCCAGCCACTGCTGCTGCCATCCCTGCCCCTCAAATACCATCTCCTTGGCAGAATTCAATCTATGTGACTCCCCCCCTAGCCCCACAGAGCTGACAGACCACTGATCACCTCTACTCATCAACTGCTTAGGAGATTGTAATCATGGTTGTCACAAATGTGGCTTCAACTACGACAGTGGCAGTTGAGCTGAAGAAAGGAGGTGGGCTTGCCATTGTTGAGGAAGACAGAGACTGGAGGTGGCTCTTGGATCTGTCTGAGTTGGGGACTAGGAGACGAGGTAAGTTGGGGACAGTTAAGTTTGGGTTGTTTGTGGGGCCCCTCAGTGGCAACGTCTGAGTCAGTTTCAGGGAGAGCTTTTTGCTGGAGCTCACTGTGTCCCCAGAAGACCAGGAGAGGTTGGAAGGCTTAGGGCCATGATCTAAGTTGTGTTTAAAAGGGCTGATTTGGCTGTGGGAGCAGAACGGATGAGGTGGGGAGAGTGGCAGCAGAGACCAGCAAGAGGCTGCTGCCCTTGTCTGGGAGGAAGGTGATGGGGCTGGACCAGGTAATTGAGAGGCAGAGGAAAAAGCCAGATAGACTGCAGAAGTCGCTGCCTGAGCATTGATGTGGGGCTGATGTTCGAGCAGGTGGCATGGTGGCAGGGGCCCTGGGAGCATCTGAAGTGAGAGATCAGAGCCAGGGTAGCCAGCAGATGGGGAAGGGAGAGACCAGAGTCCACATGCTCGAGTCCTTCCCTGTCCTTGCTCTCGCTCTCTGCCCAGTGGCTCAGTTGCATCCCCCTGGTCTGTCAATCCTGCTCAGCCTGGTGCCCCAAGGGAAAAAAAACAGGGATCCCCCCGCTGCCCAAACAGGGCATCACAGCATCACTGAAGTCCAAATTTGAAGGGAAAGATTTTCTCAAAAGGTGTGACCTTGAGGGCCAGCAGTCTCCTGCTCCCCGTCGTTACAGAGGCCCACAGATGCTTTTCTTCTTTGCTCAGTTCCCACAGGTCCCTGGAGTGGTAATCCTCCGGAAGCAGTGGCTGTGGGCCAGGCACTGAGTCGGACTCAGACTCTGCCCCTCAAGTTCCCAATCTGATCTGCAGGAGACGGGACATCAGGGGTCCCAGCCCAGGGTGATGGATGTTCAAAAGGGAGACACACAGGGCCAGGAGGGAGGCACACAGAGGGGCGCGCACCTGAGTCTGCTTCAACTGCAAGGTGACATCTAAGCTGAGTCCTTCAATAAATATTGACAGCACCCATGAGTACCTTCTGTCTGTGGCTTCGTTTTGTGGGTGAAAGCATTTATTCATGAAAACCCACCTGGGCCCTCACCATCCCTGTGTCTTCTTTTAATACAATATTGGACACATCCCCAAATCAGTGTAATATCTGTGTGCTGCGTGGATTACCTATGTTGTGTGGACACGCATCACCTTTACGTTACACACATCACATTATTGCATGTGAAATAGATAATAAAAGGAGCCCCCATCACCCGCCCCAGACTTCACAGAGTGCTGCCAGGTCCTGGGCAAAAATCGTTGTCCCCAAATCCCTTTCTCCTGCCCCTCCCTGCCCCCCGGAAGTAATTGCTAGCCTATATTTGCTGTTTATCATTCCTTTTTCTCTTAGAGGTTGACCACTTCAGGATGCCCTCCTAAACAGTCTTGTGCTCAGTCTGTTGATACTTGAGCTTGACAAAATGGCATCATCCTGCTCATAGACCCACACAGGGGACACGGGGAGCATCAGAGCATCCTCATGGAGTAAAGCCAATGCCTGGTTTTCCTCTTCCATTGGCAGATGCTGGTGCTTCTTACTGTCCCTTGGTTTGCCGGGAGGCTCTTAATGACCTACAGATGCAAGATGTCTCCGGGGCCATGGTCGATGGTCCTCTTGTTCACAATGATTCCGTCTCCTTCCGTTTAGGAGCACCCCTCCTTGCCCATTGCCGGCCAGGAGACACACTGCAAGTGGCAGGGTCAGGGTATCAGGAGACCCACAGGCCCCCTGTGGGAATCTTTCAGCACCCTCACCACAAGTGACTCGGCAATGGAACGTTGCTTACAAAACCCTGAGCTCCATGCTGTGCTTGCTGTGAGACAGGTGAAGGGGGCCACCACCTCACTCCTGCAGCCCATGTCACCTGGAGTGCTCCCCAAAGTGGAGTCCACACCCTGAGCCCGCTCACCCAGGCGTCACACAGTCCTCCCAGGCTTACCTTCCCCCACACATTCCTTGTGTGACTGAAAAAGAAAAGATGAGAAATCCAGATGTCCAGCTCAATGACTTAGCAAAGCAAACTTTGCCTTGGCATTGCCCAAGTCGAGAATTCAAATGTCTACATCCTCATTCCCTTCCCATCACTTCCTTCTCCCTTCCACCAGTGAGCACACACCTGATTTTTGGGGTCATCTCTTGGCTTTTCATAACTTTACCAATTGTATCAGCCCGTTTGGGGTGCTGGGACAAAGTGTCACAGACGGTGGCACTTAGAAACAGCGGAAGTTTATTGCTCACCAAGGCTTGCCGTCAGAGATCAAGGTACCATCAGCATGGGGGAGGGTCTTCTTCCCAGGTTGCAGACTTCTCATTGTATCCTCACTGGGCAGGAGGACTGAAGAAACTGGAGCCTCTTTGATGAAGACACTCATCTCATCTTGAGGACTTCACCTTCATGAGCTCATGACCTGAGCACCTCTCCCAGGCCCCCACCTCCTAATAAATACCATTAGGGCATTAGATTTCAATATATGAGTTTGGACAGACATCCTGACCATGGAACCAGATAAGCAGGCATCTCTCAATACAATGGTTTTGTTTTGTCTTCATTGGGACTTTGTATAAGTGGAATTATTCAGTATTATATTTGTGTCTAGATTCTGTGCTCAAAATTGGTAGGTTAATGTGAGTCATTGCATAATAGCCACATGACTGCTGTTCCTCTGGACAAATATTATGCCAGTCATTGAGCCCTTCTGTTGAGGGATATTTGAGTATTTTCCCACTTTAGATACCACAGCAGGTGTTGCTGCAAACATATATTTGCCTACTGGTGCACATGTATGTGTATTTCCATAGGGGTGTGTGTGTGTGTGTGTGTGTGTGTGTGTGTGTGTGTGTGCGTATCTCAGGTCATAGGGTATATACACTGGGTTGAATGGGCTTCCCAGGTGGTGCTAGTGGTAAAGAACCCGCCAGCCAAAGCTGGAGACGTAAGAGACACAAGTTCAATCCCTGGGTCAGGAAGATCCTCTGGAAAAGGAAATGGCAACCCACTCCAGTTTTCTTGCCTGGAGAATCCCATGAACAGATGAAGCCTGGCAGGCTACAATCCATAGGGTTGCAAAGAGTCTGACATGACTGAAGCAACTTAGCATATACTGGGTTGAATGGTGTCCCCCCCAGATTCATGTCCAGGCTTCTGTGATGGCTCAAACAGTAAAGAATCTGCCTGCAGTGTGGGAGACCCAGGTTCAATCCCTGTGTTGGGAAGATCCCCTGCAGAAGGGAATGGCAACCCACTCCAGTATTCTGGCCTAGAGAATTCCATGGACAGAGGAGCCTGGTGGTCTATAGTTCATGGGGTTGCAAAGAGCTGGACACAACTGAGCAACTAACACTTCAGTTTATTGTGCTTTGTTAATGCAATTACAGGAAGTTCTTACAGTATATATGTTTTCAGCTCTGCCATTGTGTTTCCTCTTCAATGAAATGCCTGCTCACACCAATCTTTCCATTTTTCTATGGATTGCTTATCTTCATCTTAGTGATTTATCCATGGGATTCTCCATAGATAAATAGTGGATGAAGTGAAGTGAAAGGCACTCAGTCATGTCTGACCCTTTATGACCCCATGGACTATACAGTCCATGGAATTCTCCAGGCCAGAATACTGGAGTGGGTAAATAGTGATTTATTCGTGATATTCTCCAGACCAGGATACTAGGATGGGTAGTCTTTCCCTTCTCCAGGGGCTCTTCCCAACCCAGGGATCGAACCCAAGTTTCCTGCATTGCAGGCAGATTCCTTACCACTCACTGAGCCACCAAGGAAGCCCCCCCGCCCTTGCACTTTCTTCATGATGTCTTCTGATGAACAGAATGTCTTAATTTTACTGTAGTAAGATGAGATCAGATCAGTCGCTCAGTCGTGTCCGACTCTTTACAACTGCATGAATCGCAGCACGCCAGGCCTCCCTGTCCATCACCAACTCCCGGAGTTCACTGAGACTCACGTCCATTGAGTCAGTGATGCCATCCAGCCATCTCATCCTCTGTTGTCCCCTTCTCCTCCTACCCCCAATCCCTCCCAGCATCAGAGTCTTTTCCAATGAGTCAACTCTTCACATGAAGTGGCCAAAGTACTGGAGTTTCAGCTTTAGCATCATTCCTTCCAAAGAAATCCCAGGGCTGATCTCCTTCAGAATGGACTGGTTGGATCTCCTTGCAGTCCAAGGGACTCTCAAGAGTCTTCTCTAACACCACAGTTCAAAGGCATCAATTCTTCGGCACTCAGCCTTCTTCACAGTCCAACTCTCACATCCATACATGACCACAGGAAAAACCATAGCCTTGACTAGACGAACCTTTGTTGGCAAAGTAATGTCTCTGCTTTTGAACATGCAATCTAGGTTGGTCATAACTTTCCTTCCAAGGAGTAAGCGTCTTTTAATTTCATGGCTGCAGTCACCATCTGCAGTGATTTTGGAGCCCAGAAAAATAAAGTCTGACACTGTTTCCACTGTTTCCCCATCTATTTCCCATGAAGTGGTGGGACTGGATGCCATGATCTTCGTTTTCTGAATGTTGAGCTTTAAGCCAACTTTTTCACTCTCCACTTTCACTTTCATCAAGAGGCTTTTTAGTTCCTCTTCACTTTCTGCCGTAAGGGTGGTGTCATCTGCATATCTGAGGTTATTGATATTTCTCCTGGCAATCTTGATTCCAGTTTGTGCCTCTTCCAGCCCAGCGTTTCTCATGATGTACTCTTCATATAAGTTAAATAAACAGGGTGACAATATACAGCTTTGACGAACTCCTTTTCCTATTTGGAACCAGTCTGTTGTTCCATGTCCAGTTCTAACTGTTGCTTCCTGACCTGTATACAGATTTCTCAAGAGGCAGATCAGGTGGTCTGGTATTCCCATCTCTTTCAGAATTTTCCACAGTTTGTTGTGATCCACACAGTCAAAGGCTTTGGCATAGTCAATAAAGCAGAAATAGATGTTTTTCTGGAACGCTCTTGCTTTTTCCATGATCCAGCGGATGTTGGCAATTTGATCTCTGGTTCCTCTGCCTTTTCTAAAACCAGCTTGAACATCAGGAAGTTCACAGTTCACATATTGCTGAAGCCTGGCTTGGAGAATTTTGAGCATTACTTTACTAGCGTTTGAGATGAGTGCAATTGTGCGGTAGTTTGAGCATTCTTTGGCATT